>NC_092132.1:99384570-99687600 GCF_043159975.1 Macaca nemestrina | reverse complement strand
GAGAAACGGCTTTGTGATGTGCTAATTCATCTCACAGGGATACATGATTCTTTTCATGAGGCCGTTTTGGTTGCACTGTTTTTAGGGAATCAGAGAAGGGATGTTTTGGATCACATTGAAGATTATGGTTACTAAGGAAATATCCTCAGATAAAAATGAGAAGGAAGCTTTCAGAAAAAGTTCTTTGTGATGTGTGATCTCATCTCACAGAGTTAAACCTTTGCTTCCATGGAGCAGTTTGCTAACACTGTTTCCGTGAAATCTGCAATGGAATATTTGGGAGCACATTGAGGCCTATGGTGACAAATGAAATATCCTCAGACAAAAACTAGAAAGAAGCTTTCTGAGAAACTGCTTTGTGATTTGTGAATTCATCTCACAGAGTTACATTGTTCTTTTTATTGAGCAGTTTGATAACTCGTTTTCGTGGAATCTGCAATAGGACATTTGGGATCGCATTGAACTATATGATGACCAAGGAAATATTCTCAGATAAAAACCAAAAAGATGCTTTCTGAGTAACTGCTTCATGATGTTTGAATTCATCTCAAAGAGTTACACTGTTCTTATTTAGCAGTTTGCTAACACTGTTTTCTTGGAATCTGCAATGGGATATTTCAGAGCACATTGCAGCTTATGATGACAAGTGAAATTTCTTCAGACAGAATCAAGAAAGAAGAATTCTGAGAAACTACTTTGTGACTTGTGAATTCATCTCACTGAGTTACAAGATCCTTTTCATGGAGCAGTTTGGTAGCACTGTTTTTGGGGATTCTGAGAAGGGTTATTTTGGATCACATTCAAGCCTATGGAGAGAAAGGAGATATCCTCAGATAAAAACTAGAAAGAAGCTTTCTGAGTAACTTCTTTGTGATGTGTGAATTCATCTCACAGAGTTACACCTTTCTTTTCATGGAGCAGTATCCTAACACTCTTTTCATGGAATCTGCAATGGGATATTTGGGAGCGCTTTGAGGCCTATAGTGAAAAAGGAAATATCCTCAGGTAAAAAATTGAAAGAAGCTTTCTGAGAAACTGCTTTGTGATGTGTAAATTCATCTGACAGTGTTACAGTGTTCTCTCCACGGAGCAGTTTGCTAACACAATTTTCTTGGAATCTGTAATGAGATATTTCAGAGCGCATTGATCCTTATGGTGAAAAGGAAATATCCTAATATAAAAACTAGAAACATGCTTTCTGAGAAAGTGATTTGTGATGTGTTAATTCCTTTCACAGAATTACGTGATTCTTTTCATGTATCAGTTTGGTAGCACTGTTTTTCGGGAATCTGAGAAGGGATATTTTGGATCACATGGAAGCCTAGGGTGACAAAGGAAATATCCTCAGATGAAAACTAGAAAGAAGCTGCCTGAGAAAGTTCTTTGTGATATGTGAATTCATCTCACAGAGTTACACCTTTCTTTACATGGAGCAGTTTTCTAACACTGTTTTCATGGAATCTGTGAAAGGATATTTGGGAGCACGTTGATGCGTATAGTGAAAAGTAAAATATCTACATATAAAAACGAGAAATAACTTTTCTTAGAAACTGTTTTGTGATGTGTGAATTCATCTCACAGAGTTACATTGTTCTTTTCATTGAGCAGTTTGATAACACTGTTTTCATGAAATCTGCCATATTTTATTTGGGAGCACATTGAAGCCTATGGTGACAAAGGAAATAGCCTCAGATAAATAATATAAAGAAGCTTTCGGAGATATTTCCTTGTGATGGATGAATTCATCACACAGAGTTACACATTTGCTTTCTTTAAGCAGTTTGGTGGCACTGTTTTTATGGAATCTTCAAAAGGATATTCAGGAGCTCCTAGAGGCCTATGGTGAAAAAGGAAATAACTTCAGATAAAAACTGGAGAGAAGCTTTTCGAGAAACGGTTTTGTGATGTGTGTATTGATCTCATAGTTTAACCATTTTGTTCATTGAGCTGTTCAGCATAACTGTTTTTGTGGTATCTGAGAGAAGATATTTGGGAGCACATTAAAGTCAGTATTGAAAAAGGAAATATCCTCAGATTTAAACTAAAAAGAAGCTTTCTGAGGAACTGCTTTGTGATGGGTGAATTCACCTCACAGAGTTACACCTTTCTTTTCATTGAACAGCTGATCTACACTGTTTGTGTGGAAACCGCAAAGGGATATTCAGGAGCGCTTAGAGTCCAATGGCAAAAAGAAAATATCTTCAGGTACAAACTTGAGAGAAACTTTCTGAGAAACTCCTTTGTGAAGTGTGCATTGATCTCATAGAGTTAAACATTTCTGTTGAGGGAGCACTTTGGCTTCACTGTTTTGTGGTACCTGAGAAGGGATACTTGGGATAGCATTGAAGCCTATGGTGGAAAAAGAAATACCCTCATACAAAAACTAGAAAGAAACCTTCTGAGAAACTGCTTTGTGATGTGTTTATTCATCTCACAGAGTTACATGATTCTTTCTCTGGAGCCATTTGGTAGCACTCTTTTTGGGGAATCTGAGAAAGGATATTTTTGATCACATTGAAGCCTATGGTGACAAAGGAAATATCCTCAGATAAAAACTAGAAAGAAGCTTTCTGAGAAGCCTCTTTGTGATGTGTGTATTAATCTCACAGAGTAACACCTTTCTTTTCATGGAGCAGTTAGCTAACACTGTTTTCGTGGAATCTGCAAAGGGATATTTGTGAGCACTTTGAGGCCCACAGTGAAAAAGGAAATATCCTCTGATAAAAACTAGAAAGAGACTTTCTGAGAAACTGCTTTGAGATGTGTGAATTCATCTCACAGATATACACTGTTATTTTCATTGAGCAGTTTGATGACACTGTTTTCTTGGAATATGCAATAGGATATTTGGGAGTGCATTGAAGTCTATTGTGACAAAGGAAATATCCTCAGATCAATACCAAAAAGAAGCTTTCTGTTAAACTGCTTTGTGATGTGTCAATTCACCTCACAAAGTCACACAGTTCCTTTCATTGACAAATTTGCTAACAGTTCTTTCCTAGAATCTGCAATGGGATATTCCAGAGCTCATTGAGGAACATGGTGAAAAGGGAAATTGCCTCAGATAAAAGCTGAAAAGAAGCTTTCTGAGAAAGTGGTTTGTTATGTGTCAGTTCATCTCACAGAGTTACACCATTCTTTTCATGGAGCAGTTTTGTAGCACTGTTTCTGGATAGATTGAGAAGGGATATTTTGGAGCACATTGAAGCCTAAGGTGACAAAGGAAATATTCTTAGATTAAAACTAGACGGAAACTTTCTGAGAAACTTCGTTGTGATGTGTGTATTCATCTCACAGAGCAACACCATTCTTTTCATGGAGCAGTCTGCCAACACTGTTTTCATGTAACCTACAAAGGGATATTTGGGAGCCAGTTGAGGCCTATGGTGAAAAAGGAAATATTCTCAGAAAAGAACTAGAAAGAAGATTTCTGAGAAACTGCTTTGTGATGTGTGAATTCATCTAACAGAGTTACACCACTTTTTTCATGGGGAAGTTTGGGAGCACTGTTGTTGGGGAATCTGAGAAGGGATATTTTGAATCACATCGAAACCTGTGGTTACAAAGGAGATATTCTCGGATAAAAACTAGAAAGAAGGTTTCTGAGAAAGTTCTTTGTTGTGTGGGAATTCACCTCACAGAGTTACACCTTTCTTTTCATGGAGGAGTTTGCTTATACTGTTTTCGTGAAGTCTGCAAAGGGATATTTGGGAGTGCATTGAGGCCTAGAAAATATCCTTAGATAAAAACTAGAAAGAAGCTTTCTGAGAAACAACTGTTTTGGGGGAATCTGAGAAGGGATATTTTGGACTGCATTGAAGCCTAAGGTGACAAAAGAAATACCCTCAGATAAATCTAGAAAGAAGCTTTCTGAGAAAATTCTTTTTGATGTGTGAAATCATCTCACAGAGTTACGCCTTTCTTTTCATGCAGCTGTTTGATAACACTCTTTTAGTGGTATCTGCAATAGGATATTTGAGAGCACATTGAAGCCTATGGTGACAAAGAAATATGCTCAGATAAAAGTCAAAAAGAAACTTTCCGTGAAACTGCTTTGCATTGTGTGAATTCATCTCAATGAGTAACACTCTTCTTTTCATTGAGAAGTTTGCTAACACTTTTTTCATTTAATCTGCAATGGGATATTTGGGAACGAATTGAGGAATATGGTAAAAAAGGAAACATCCTCAGATAAAAAGTGGAAAGAAGCTTTCAGAGAAATTCCGTTGTGATACGTGCATTCATCTCTTAGAGCTAAACGTTTCTGTTGAGAGAGCACTTTAGCATCAATGTATTTGTGGTGTCTGAGAAGGGATATCTGAGAGCACGTTGAAGCGTATGATGGTGAAGGAAATATTCTCAGACAACAACCAATAAGAAGCTTTCTGAGAAGCTGCTTTATGATGTTTGAATTCATCTCACAGATTTACATCTTGCTTTCCATGAAGCAATTTGCTAACACTATTTTCATGGAAACTGCAAAGGAATATTCATAAGTGCATTGAGGAAAAGGGTGAAAAAGGAACTATCCTCAGACAAAAACTAGAAAGAAACTTTCTGACAAACTGCTTTGTGATTTGTGAATACACCTCACAGAGTTACAAGATTCTTTTCATGGAGCAATTTGGTAGCACTGTTTCTGGAGAATCTGAGAAAGGATAATTTGGATCGCATAGAAGACTATGGTGACAAAGGAAATATTCTCACATAAAATCTAAAAAGAAACTTTCTGAGAAACTTGTGCTTTGTGAATTCATCTCACAGAGTTATACCGCTCTTTTCATTGAGAAGTTTGCTAACACTTTTTTCATGGAATCTGCAATGGGATGTTATGGAGGGCATTGAGGCCTATGATGCAAAAGGAAATATCCTCAGATAAGAACTAGAAGAAGCTTTCTGAGAAACTGCATTCTGATGTGTGAATTCACCTCACCTCACAGAGTTACACCATTCTTTTCATGGAGCAGTTTGGTAGCACTGTTTTTGGGGAATTTGAGAACAGATATTTTGGATCACATTGAAGCCCATGGTGACAAAGATAATATCTTCCAAAAAAAAAACAAGAAAGAAGCCTCTGAGAAGTTTCTTTGTGATGTGTGAATTCATCTCCACCTTTCTTTTCATGGAAGAGTTTGCAAACTGTTTTCACGGAATCTGCAAAGTGATGTATGGGAGCATAATGAGGCCTATCATGTAAAAGGAAATATCCTCAGATAAAAACTGGAAAGAAACTATCTGAGAAGCTAACTATGGATGGGTGAATTCATCTCAGAGATACACTGTTGTTTTCATTGAGCAGCTTGATAACACTGTTTTCATGGAATCTGAAATAAGATATTTGGGAGCACATTGAAGCCTATGATGACAAAGTACATATCCTCTGATAAAAAACAAATAGAAGCTTTCTGATAAACTGCTTTATGATGTGTGAATTCATCTCACAGATTTATACCTTTCTTTTCATGGAGGAGTTTTCTAACACTTTTTTTCTGGAATCTGCAAAGGGTTATTCATGAGTGCATTGAGGCCTCTGGTGACAGAGGAAATATACTCAGAAAAAAACTAGAAAAAAGCTTTCTGAGAAACTGCTTTGTGATGTGTGAAATCATCTCACAGAAGTACACCTTTCTTTTCAATGAGGAGTTTGATACCACTGTTTTCGTGGAATATGCAGTAAGATATTTGGGAGCGCATTGAAGCCTATGGTGACAAACGAACTATCCTCAGATAAAAGCCAAAAAGAAGCTTTCTGTGAAACAGCTTTGTGATTTTTGAATCCACCTCATAGAATTACACTGTTTCTTTCACTGATAAGTTTGCTAACAATTTTTTCGATTATTCTGCAATGGGATATTCGAGAGCACCTTGAGGAATACGGTGAAAATGGTAATATCCTCAGATAAAACTAGAAAGAAGGTTTGTGAGAAACAGCATTGTGATATGTGAATGCATCTCACAAAGTTACACCTTTCTTTTCATGGAGCAGTTTGCTAACACTCTTTTCTTGGAATCTGCAAAGGGATATTTAGGAGTTCACTGAAGCCTATAGAGAAAAAGGAAATATCCTCATATAAAAAGTAGGAAAAATCTTTCCGAGAAACTGTCTTGTGATGTGTGAATTCATCCCACAGAGTTCCACCATTCTTTTCATTGAGCAGTTTGCAAACACTGTTTTCTTGGAATCTGCAATGGGATATTCCAGAGCTCATTGAGGTCTATAGTGAAAAAGGAAATATCCTTAGATAAAAACTAGAAAGAAGATTTTGGAGAAACAGTTTTGTGATATTTCAATTCATCTTACAGAATTACACCATTCTCTTCATTGAGCAGTTTGATAACACTGTTTTCCTGGCATCTGCAGTAGGATATTTGGGAGTATATTGAAGCCTCTGGTGACAAAGGAAATATCCTCACACAAAAAACAAAAAGACGCTTTGTGAGAAACTGCTTTGTGATGTGTGAAATCATCTCACAGATTTACACCTTCCTTTTCATGGAGCAGTTTGCTAACACTATTTTCCTGGAATCTGCAAAGGGATGTTCACGAGCACATTGAAGCAAAAGGTGAAAAAGGAAATATCCTCAGACAGAAACTAGAGAGAAGCTTTCTGAGAAACTGCTTTGTGATTTGTGAATTCACCTCACAGAGTTACACAATTCTTTTCATGGAGCAGTTTGGAAGCACCGTTTTTGGGGAATCTGAGAACAGATATTTTGGATCACATTGAAGCCCATGGTGCAAAAGGAAATAATCTCAGATGAAGGCTAGAAAGAAACTTTCTAGGAAACTTCTTTATGATGTATGAATTCATCTCACAGAGTTACACGGTTCTTTAAATTGCATAGTTTGGTTACACTGTTTTCTTGGAATCTGCAATCTGATATTTTGGAGCGCATTGAAGCTTATGGAGACAAAGGAAATATCCTCATATGAAAACTAGAAAGAAGCTTTCTGAGAAACTGCTTTGTGATTTGTGAATACATCTCACAGAGTTACATGATTCTTTTCGTGGATCAGTTTGGCAGCACTGTTTTTGGGGAATCTGAGGAAGGATATTTTGGATCGCATTGAAACCAAGGGTGACAGAGGAAACATCCTTAGATAAAAACGAGAAAGAAGCTTTATGAGAAAGTTCGTTGTGATGTGTGAATTCATCTAACAGAGCTGCACCTTTCCTTTCATGGAGCAGTTTGCTAACACTGTTTTCGTGGAATCTGCAAAGGGACATTTGGGAGTGCAATGAGAACTATAGTAAAGAAGGAACCATCTTCAGATTAAAAACTAGAAAGAAACTTTCTGAGAAACCTCTTTGTGATGTGTGAATTCATATCACAAAGTTAAACCTTTCTTTTCATGGAGCAAACATAACACTGTTTTCCTGGAATCTGCAAAGGGATCTTTGGGGGAGCATTGAAGCCTATGGTGAAAAAATAATATCCTCAGAAAAAAACTAGAAAGAAGCTTTCTAAGAAAGTACTTTATGATTTGTGAATTTGTCTCACAGAGTTACACTGTTCTTTTAATAGATCAGTGTGCTATCACTGTTTTTTTTTTTTGAATCTTCAATGGGATATTTCAGAGCACATTGAACCACGTGGTGAAAATGGAAATATCCTCATATAAAAACTGGAAAGAATTTTTTTGAGAAACTGCTTTGTGATTTGTAAATTCATCTCACAGAGATATGCGATTCTTTTCATGGAGCAGTTTGGTACCAGTGTTTTTGGGGAGTTTGAGAAGTGATGTTTTGGATTGCTTTGAAGCCTATGATGACAAAGGAAATATACTCATATGAAAACTAGAAAGAAGCTTTCTGAGAAAGTTCTTTGTGATGTGTTTTTTCATGTCACAGAGTTATATCTTTCTATTCATGAAGCAGTTTTCTAACACTGTTTTCGTGGAATCTGCAAATGTACATTTGGGAGTCATTGAGGGCTATAGTAAAAAGAGAAATATCCTCAGATAAAAACTAGAAAGAAGCTTTCTGAGAAGCTGCTGTGTGATGTGTGAATTCATCTCACAGAGTTACACCTTGCTTTTCATTGAGCAGTTTGATAACACTGTTTTCATGGAATCTGAAATAGGATTTTTGGGAGTGCAGTGAAGCCTATGGTGACAAAGGAAATATCCTCAGATAAAATCTATAAAGAAACTTTCTGAGGAACTTCTTTGTGATGTGTGAATTCATCTCACGGTGTTATACCTTTCTTTTCATGGAGAAGTTTGGTCATATTGTTTCAGGGGAATTTGAGAAGGGATATTTTGAATTGCATTCAAGCCTATGGTGACAAAGGAAATATCCTCAGATGAGTAATAGAAAGAGGCTTTTTGAGAAAGTGCTTTGTGTAGTGTGAATTCATCTCACAGGGTTACACGATTTTTTTATTGCAGCATTTGGTAACACTATCTTCGTGGAATCTGCAAAGGGATATATGGGAGTGCTTTGAATCCGATGGTGACAAAGGAAATATCCTGAGATAAAAACCTAAAAGAAGCTTTCTGATAAGCTGCCTTGTGATGTGTGAATTCATCTCACAGAGTTACGCTGTTCTTTTCATTGAGCAGTTTTCTCACACTGTATTCTTGTAATCTGTAATGGGACATATCGGAGAACATTGAAGCTTATGGTGACAAAAGAAATATCCTCAGACAAAAACTCTAAAGAAACTTTCTTAGAAACTGCTTTGTGATTTGTGAATTAATCTCACAGAGTTACACGATTCTTTTCATGTAGCAGTTTGGTAGCACTGTTTTTTTGGAATCTGAGAAGGGATATTTTGGATCACGTTGAAGCCAAGGGTGACAAACGAAATATTCGCAGATAAAAACTAAAAAGAAGCCTTCTGAGAAACTTCTTTGTTAGTGTGAATTAGTCTCACAGAGTTACACTGCTTTTTTCATTGAGCAATTTACTAACACTCTTTTCCAGGAATCTGCAAGGGGATATTTTTAGAGACTTGAGGCCTATCTTGAAAAAGAATTATCCTCAGACAAAAATTAGCAAGAATCTTTCTGAGAAACTGTTTTGTGATGTGTGAATTCATCTCACAGAGTTACACTGTACTTTTCATGAAGCAGTTTCCTAACAATATTTTCTTGGAAACTGCAGTGGGATACTTTGGAGTGCATTGAAGGCCGTGGTGACAAAGGAAATATCCTGATAAAAACCAGAAAAATGCTCTCTGAGAAACTGCTTTGTGATGTGTGAATTCATCTCACAGAGTTACACCTTTCTTTTTCATGGAGTAGTTTTCTAACACTGTTTACATGGAATCTGCAAAGGGATATTTGTTAGTGCACTGAGGCCTATAGTGAAAAAGGAAATATCCTCAGATAAAAATGAGAAAGAAGCATTCTGAGAAACGACTTTGGGTTGTTTTAGTTCATATCACAGAGTTGCATGATTCTTTTCATGGATCATTTGGTAAAACTGTTTTGGGGGGATCAGAGAAGGCATATTTTGGATTGCATTAAAGCCTGTGTTGACAAGGGAAATATCCTCAGAATTAAACTAGAAAGAAGTTTTCTGAGAAAGTAGTTTGTGATTTGTGAACTCATCTCACAGAGGTGCATGGTTCTTTTCACTGATCAATTTGAAAACACTGTTTTTGTGGAATCTGCAATAGGATATTTGGGAGCACATTAAAGCCTATGGTGACATAGGAAAACTCCTCAGATAAAAACTCAAAAGAAGATTTCTGAGAAACTGCTTTGTGGTGTGTGAATTCATCTCATAGAGTTACACTGCTCTTCTCATTGAGCAGTCTCCTACCACTCTTTTTGTGGAATCTGAAAATGGATATTTTGGAGCGAATTGAGGCCTATGTTGAAAAAGGAATTATCCTCAGATAAAAACTAGAAGGAAGATTTCTGGGAAACTGCTTTGTACTGTGTAAAATCACCTCACAGAGTTACACTGTACTTTTCACTCAGCAGTTTGCTAACACTGTTTTCTTGGAATCTGCAGTGGGATATATCAGAGCACATTGAAGATTATGATGACAAAGGGAATATCCTCAGATTAAAAACCAAAAATAAGCTTTCTTAGTAAATTCTTTGTGATGTGTGAATTCATCTCACAGAGTTATACCATTCTTTTCATTGAGTAGTTTGCTAACACTTTTGTCATTTAATCTGCAGTCTAATATAAGGGCACACATTCAGGAACATAGTGACAAAGGAAATATCCTCAGATAAAAACTAGAAATAAGATTTGTGAGAAAGTTCTTTGTGATGTGTGCATTCATCTCAGAAAGTTACACACTCCTTTTCATGAATCAGTTTCCTAACATTGTTTTCATTTGATCTGCAAAGGGATATTTTGGAGCGCTTTGAGGCCTATAATGAAAAAGGAAATCTCATCAGAAAAAATGGAGAAAGGAGCTTTCTGAGAAACTGCTTTGTGATGTGTGAATTCATCTCACAGAGTTACACCATTCTTTACATTGAGCAGTATGATAACACGGTTTTCGTGGAATCTGCAATAGGATATTTGGGAGTGCTTTGAAGCCTATGGAGACAAATGAAATATCCTCTGATAAAAACCAAAAGATGCTTTCTGAGAAACTGCTTTGTGATTTTTGAATTCATCTCACAGAGTTACCATGTTCCTTTTTGAGCTGTATGCTAACACTGTTTCCTTTGCATCTGCAAAGGGCTATTTCAGTGCACATTGAAGCTTATTGAGGCAAGGGAAATATCCTCAGACAAAAACTGGAAAGAAGTTTTCTGAGAAACCACTTTGTGGTGTGTTAATTCATCTCACAGAGTTACACGATTCTTTTCATGGAGCAGTTTGGTAGTACTCTTTTTTGGGGAATCTGAGAAGGGATGTTTTGGATCATATTGACACCTGTGTTGAAAAGGAAATATCCTCAAATAAATCTAGAAAGAAGCTTTCTGAGAACGTTCCTTGTGATGTGTGACTTTATCTCACAGAGTTACAACTTTCTTTCCATGGAGAAGTTTGCTAAACTGTTTTCATGTAATCTTCAAGGGGATATTTGGGAGCACATTGAGGCCAATTGTGAAAAACTAAATGTCCTCAGATAAAAACAAAAAAGATGCGTTCTGAGAAACTGCTTTGTGATGTGTGAATTTATCTCCCAGTGTTACACTTTCCTTTTCATTGAGCAGTTTGCTAACAAAGGTTTCTTGGAATCTGCAATGGTATATTTCAGAGCGAATTGAGGCCTATGTTGAAAACGGAATTATCCTCAGATAAAAAGTAGAAATAAGCATTCTAACAATCTGCTATGTGATGTGTGAATTCATCTCATGGAGTTACACTGTACTTTTCACTCAGCAGTTTGCGAACGCTGTTTACTTGGAATCTGCAGTGGGATACATTGGAGAACTTGAAGATTATGGTGACAAAGGAAATATCCTCAGATAAAAACCAAAAATAAGCTTTCTGAGAAACTGCTTTGCAATGTGTGAATTCATGTCACAGAGATACACCATTCTTTTCATTGAGAAGTTTGCTAACACTTTTCTCATTTAATCTACAATGGGATACTCAGGCTCACATTCAGGAATATAATGAGAAAGGAAATATCCTCAGGAAAAAAAAACTAGAAACAAGCTTTCTGAGAAAAAGCTTTGTGATGTGTGAATCAATCTCACAGAGCTACACCACTGTTTTCATGGAGCAGTTTGGTAGCACTGTTTTTGGGGAATCTGTGAAGGGATATTTTGAATTTCATTGAAGACTATGGTGACAAAGAAGTATCCTCAGACAAAAACTAAAAGGAAGCTTTCTGAGAAAGTTATTTGTGATCTGTGAATTCATCTCACAGAGGTACACCTTTCTTTTCATGGAGCAGTTTTCTAACACTGTTTACGTGGAAACTGCAAAGGTATATTTGTGAACGCATTGAGGCCTATAGCGAAAAAGCAAATATCCTCAGATAAAAACTAGAAAGAAGATTTCTGAGAAACTGCTTTGTGATGCCGTAATTCATCTCACAGTGTTGCACAATTCTTCTCATGAATCATTTGGTAACACTGTTTTTGAGGAATCTGAGCAGGCATATTTAGGATGACATTGAAGCCTGTTTTGACAAAGGAAATATCCTCAAAAAAAAAAAAAACTAGACAGAAGTTTTCTGAGAAAGTAGTTTGTGATGTGTGAATACATCTAACACAGTTACATGGTTCTTTTCACTGAGCAGTTAGATAATGCTGTTTTTGTGGAATCTGCAATAGGATATTTGGGAGCACATTAAAGCCTATGGTGATGTAGTTAATATCCTCAGAAAAAAACCAAAAAGAAGCTTTCTGAAAACTGCTTTGTGATATGTGAATTCATCTCACAGACTTACACTGTTATTTTCATAGAGCAGTTTGCTAACATTGTTTTCTTGCAATCTGCAAGGGGATATTTCAGAGCACATTGAAGCTTATGATGGCAAGGAAATATTCTCACACAAAAACTAGAAAGGTGCTTTCTGAGAAACTGCTATGTGATTTGTGACTTCATCTCACAGAGTTACATGATTTTTTTGGAGCAGTTTGGTAGCATTGTTTTGGGGGAATCTGAGAAGGGATATATGGATATAATTGAAGCCTGGGTTGACAAAGGAAATATCCTCATATAAAAATTAGAAAGAAACTTTCTGAGAAACCGATTTGGGATGTGTTAATTCATCTCACAGAGTGACATGATTCTTTTCATGGATCTGATTGGTAGCACAGTTTTTGGGGAATCTGAGAAGAGATATTTGGGATCATATTGAAGCCTAAGGTGACAAAGGAATTATCCTCAGATAAAAACTAGAAGGAAGCTTTCTGAGAAACTTCCTCATGATGTTTGAATTTATCTCAGAGAGTTACACCTTTCTTTTCATGGAGCGTTTGCTAACATTGTTTTCATGGAATCTGCAAATGGATATTTGGGAGCACCTTGACCAATAGTGAAAAGTGAAATATCTTCAGAATAAAACGAGAAACAAGCATTCTGAGAAACCACATTGTATGTGTTAGTTCATCTCACAGAGCTACATGATTCTTTTCACAGATCATTTGGTAGCACTGTTTTTGGGTAATCTGAAAAAGGATATTTTGGATTGCATGGAAGTCTATGGTGACAAAGGAAATGTCCTCAGATAAAAACTAGGAAGAACTGTTCTGAGAAAGTTCTTTGTGATGTGTGAACTCATCTCAGAGACTTACACATTCCTTTTCATGAATCAGTTTTCTAACATTGTTTTCATGGAATCTGCAAAGGGATATTTGGGAGCACTTTGAGGCCTATAGTGGAAAAGGAACTATCATCAGATAAAAACGAGAAAGAAACTTTCTGAGAAACTGTTTGTAATGTGTGAATTCATCTCACAGAGTTACACCATTCTTTACATTGAGCAGTTTGATAACACTGCTTCCATGGAATCTGCAATAGGATATTTCAGAGTGCATTGAAGCCTTTGGTGACAAAGGAAATATCCTCTGATAAAAACCAAAAAGATGCTTTCAGAGAAACTGTTTTGTGATTTGTGAATTCATCTCAGAGTTACACTGTTCCTTTAATTGAGCTGTATGCTAACACTGTTTCCTTGGAATCTGCAAAGGGATACTTCAGAGAGCATTGAAGCTTATTGTGACAATGGAAATATCCTCAAAAACTGGAAAGAAGCTTTCTGAGAAACAGCTTTGTGGTGTGTTAATTCATCTCACAGAGTTACACGATTCTTTACATGGAGCAGTTAGGTAGTACTGTTTTTGCAGAATCTGAGAAGGGATGTTTTGGATCATATTGAAGCCTATGTTGAAAAGGAAATAACCTCAGATACATCTAGAAAGAAGTTTTCTGAAAAACTTCTTTGTGATGTGTGAATTTATCTCAGAGAGTTACAACTTTTTTTCTGTGGAGCAGTTTGCTAAAACTGTTTTCGTGTAATCTTCAAGGGGATAGTTGGGAGTGTACTGAGGCCTATGGTGAAAAACTAAGTATCCTCAGATAAAAACCAAAAAGGAGTGTTCTGAGAAACTGCTTTGTGACGTGTGAATTCATCTCACAGTGTTCCACTGTTCTTTATATTGAACAGCTTGCTAAAACTCTTTTCTTGGAATCTGCAATGGTATATTTCAGAGTGCATTGATGCCTATGGTGAAAAACTAAATATTGTCAGATAAAAACCAAAAAGAAGTCTTCTGAGAAACTGCTTTGTGATGTGTGAATTCATCTCACAGAGTCACACCATTGTTTTCATGAGCAGTTTGCTAACACACTTTTTTGGAATCTGCAACGCAATATTTCCGAGTGCACTGAAGCTTATGGTTTCAAAGGAAATGTCCTCATGTAAAAACTAGAAAGAAGCTTTCTGAGACACCACTTTGTGATGTGTTAATACATCTCACAGAGTTACACGATTCCTTTCATGGATCACTTTTATATCACTGTTTTTGGGTAATCTGAAGAAGGATATTTTGGATTGCATTGAAGTCAATGTTGACAAAGGAAACATCCTTAGATAAAAACTAGAAAGAAGCTTTCTGAGAAAGTTTTTTGTGATGTGTGAATTCATCTCACAGAGTTGCACCTTTCTTTTCATGGAGCAGTTTGCTAACACTATTTTCATGGAATCTGCAAAGGGATATTTCGGAGGGCAATGAGGCCTAGAATGAAAAAAGAAAATTTCCTCAGATAAAAACTAGAAGGAAGCTTTCTGAGAAACTGCTTTGTGATGTGTGAATTCATCTTAGAGAGTTGCAGGATTCTTTTCATGAAGCAGTTTGATAACACTGTTTTCCTGGAGTCTGCAAAGGGAACTTTGGGCATGCATTGGGGTCTATGGTGAAAAAGGAAATATCCTCAGACAAAAGCTACAAAGAAGCTTTCTAAGAAACTTCTTCATGATATGTGAATTAATCTCACAGAGTTCCAATGTTCTTTTCATTGCTCGGTTTGCTATCACTGTTTTCTAGGAACCTTCAATGGGATATTTCGGAGCACATTTTAGCTTATGGTGACAATGGAAATATCTTCATATGAAAACGAGAAAGAAGGTATCTGAGAAACTGCTTTGTGATTTAAAATTCATCTCACAGAGACACATGATTATTTTCATGAATCAGTTTCGTTCCAATGTTTTTGGGGAATTTGAGAAGCGATATTTCGGATCACATTTAGGCATATGCTGACAAAGGAAATATCCTAATATAAAAACTAGAAAGAAGCTTTCAGAGAAAGTACTTTGTGATGTGTTTTTTCTTATTTGTTTATTTATTTATTTATTTATTTTTATCATTGTAATTTAATTTCTACGATACATGTGCATAACATACAGGTTTGTTACATATGTATACTTGTGCCATGTTGGTGTGCTGCACCCATAAACTCGTCAGCACCCATCAACTCGTCATTTACAACAGATATAACTCCCAATGCAATCCCTCTCCCCTCCCCCTCCCCATGATAGGCCCCGGTGTGTGATGTTCCCCTTCCCGAGTCCAAGTGATCTCATTGTTCAGTTCCGAACTATGAGTGAGAACATGCGGTGTTTGGTTTTCTGTTCTTCTGATAGTTTGCTGAGAATGATGGTTTCCGGCTGCATCCATGTCCCTACAAAGGACACAAACTCATCCTTTTTTATGGCTGCATAGTATTCCATGGTGTATATGTGCCACATTTTCTTAATCCAGTCTGTCACTGATGGACATTTGGGTTGATTCCAAGTCTTTGCTATTGTGAATAGTGCCACAATAAACATACGTGTGCATGTGTCTTTATAGCAGTATGATTTATAATCCTTTGGGTATATACCCAGTAATGGGATGGCTGGGTCATATGGTACATCTAGTTCTAGATCGTTGAGAAATCGCCATACTGTTTTCCATAATGGTTGAACTAGTTTACAATCCCACCAACAGTGTAAAAGTGTTCCTATTTCTCCATATCCTCTCCAGCACCTGTTGTTTCCTGACTTTTGAATGATTGCCATTCTAACTGGAGTGAGATGGTATCTCATGGTGGTTTTGATTTGCATTTCTCTAATGGCCAGTGATGATGAGCATTTTTTCATGTGTCTGTTGGCTGTATGAATGTCTTCTTTTGAGAAATATCTGTTCGTATACTTTGCCCACTTTTTGATGGGGTTGTTTGTTTTTTTCTTGTAAATTTGTTTGAGTTCTTTGTAGGTTCTGGATATTAGCCCTTTGTCAGATGAGTAGATTGCAAACATTTTCTCCCATTCTGTAGGTTGCCTGTTCACTCTGATGGTAGTTTCTTTTGCTGTGCAGAAGCTCTTTAGTTTAATGAGAACGCATTTGTCAATTTTGGCTTTTGCTGCCATTGCTTTTGGTGTTTTAGACATGAAGTCCTTGCCCATGCCTATGTCCTGAATGGTACTACCTAGGTTTTCTTCTAGGGTTCTTATGGTATTGGGTCTAACATTTAAGTCTCTAATCCATCTTGAATTAATTTTCGTATAAGGAGTAAGGAAAGGATCCAGTTTCAGCTTTCTACTTATGGCTGGCCAATTTTCCTAGCACCATTTATTACATAGGGAATCCTTGCCCCATTTCTTGCTTCTCTCAGGTTTGTCAAAGATCAGATGGCTGTAGATGTGTGGTATTATTTCTGAGGACTCTGTTCTGTTCCATTGGTCTATATCTCTGTTTTGGTACCAGCACCATGCTGTTTTGGTTACTGTAGCCTTGTAGTATAGTTTGAAGTCAGGTAGCGTGATGCCTCCAGCTTTGTTCTTTTGACTTAGGATTGTCTTGGCAATGTGGGCTCTTTTTTGGTTCCATATGAATTTTAAAGCAGTTTTTTCCAATTCTGTGAAGAAACTCGTTGGTAGCTTGATGGGGATGGCATTGAATCTATAAATAATCTTGGGCAGTATGGCCATTTTCATGATATTGATTCTTCCTATCCATGAGCATGGTATGTTCTTCCATTTGTTTGTGTCCTCTTTGATTTCACTGAGCAGTGGTTTGTAATTCTCCCTGAAGAGGTCCTTTACATCCCTTGTAAGTTGGATTTCTAGGTATTTTATTCTCTTTGAAGCAATTGTGAATGGAAGTTCATTCCTGATTTGGCTCTCTGTTTGTCTGTTACTGGTGTATAAGAAGGCTTGTGATTTTTGCACATTAATTTTGTATCCTGAGACTTTGCTGAAGTTGCTTATCAGCTTAAGGAGATTTTGGGCTGAGACAATGGGGTTTTCTAAATATACACTCATGTCGTCTGCAAACAGGGACAATTTGACTTCTTCTTTTCCTAACTGAATACACTTTATTTCTTTCTCTTGCCTGATGCCCTAGCCAGAACTTCCAACACTGTGTTGAATAGGAGTGGTGAGAGAGGTCATCCCTGTCTTGTGCCAGTTTTCAAAGGGAATTTTTCCAGTTTTTGCCCATTCAGTATGATATTGGCTGTGGGTTTGTCATAAATAGCTCTTATTATTTTGAGATACGTTCCATCAATACCGAATTTATTGAGCGTTTTTAGCATGAAGGGCTGTTGAATTTTGTCAAAAGCCTTTTCTGCATCTATTGAGATAACCATGTGGTTCTTGTCTTTGGTTCTGTTTATATGCTGGATTATGTTTATTGATTTGTGAATGTTGAACCAGCCTTGCATCCCAGGGATGAAGCCCACTTGATCATGGTGGAGAAGTTTTTTGATGTGCTGCTGAATCCGGTTTGCCAGTGTTTTATGGAGGATTTTTGCTTCGATGTTCATCAGGGATATTGGTCTACAATTCTCTTTTTTGTTGTGTCTCTGCCAGGCTTTGGTATCAGGATGATGTTGGCCTCATGAAATGAGTTAGGGAGGATTCCCTCTTTTTCTATTGATTGGAATTGTTTCAGAAGGAATGATACCAGCTCCTCCTTGTACCTCTGGTAGAATTCAGCTGTGAATCCATCTGGTACTGGACTTTTTTTGGTTGGTAGGCTATTAATTATTGCCTCAATTTCAGAGTCTGCTATTGGTCTATTCAGGGATTCAACTTCTTCCTGGTTTTGTCTTGGAAGAGTGTAAGTGTCCAGGAAATTATCTATTTCTTCTAGATTTTCTAGTTTATTTTCATAGAGGTGTTTATAGTATACTCTGATGGTAGTTTCTATTTATCTGGGGTCGGTGGTGATATCCCCTTTATCATTTTTTATTGTGTCTATTTGATTCTTCTCTCTTTTCTTCTTTATTAGTCTTGCTAGCAGTCTGTCAATTTTGTTGATCTTTTCAAAACACCAACTCCTGGATTCATTGATTTTTTGGAGGGTATTTTGTGTCTCTATCTCCTTCAGTTCTGCTCTGATCTTAGTTATTTCTTGCCTTCTGCTAGCTTTTGAATGTGTTTGCTCTTGCTTCTCTAGTCCTATTAATTGTGATGTTAGAGTGTCAATTTTAGATCCTTCCAGCTTTCTCTTGTGGGCATTTAGTGCTATGAATTTCCCTCCACACACTGCTTTAAATGTGTCCCAGAGATTCTGGTATGTTGTATCTTTGTTCTCTTTGGCTTCAAGGAACATCTTTATTTCTGCCTTCATTTCGTTATGTACCCAGTAGTCATTCAGGAGCAGGTTGTTCAGTTTCCATGTAGTTGAGCGGTTTTGATTGAGTTTCTTAGTCCTGAGTTCTAGTTTGATTGCACTGTGGTCTGAGAGACAGTTTGTTATAATTTCTATTCTTGTACATTTGCTGAGGAGTGCTTTACTTCCAATTATATGGTCAATTTTGGAATAAGTGCAATGTGGTGCTGAGAAGAATGTATATTCTGTTGATTTGGGGTGGAGAGTTCTATAGATGTCTATTAGGTCTGCTTGCTGCAGAGATGAGTTCAATTCCTGGATATCCTTGTTAACTTTCTGTCTCGTTGATCTGTCTAATGTTGACAGTGGAGTGCTGAAGTCTCCCATTATTTTTGTATGGGAGTCTAAGTCTCTTTGTAAGTCTCTAAGGACTTGCTTTATGAATCTGGGTGCTCCTGTATTGGATGCATATATATTTAGGATAGTTAGCTCTTCCTGTTGAATTGATCCCTTTACCATTATGTAATGGTCTTCTTTGTCTCTTTTGATCCTTGATGGTTTAAAGTATGTTTTATCAGAGACTAGTATTGCAACCCCTGCTTTTTTTGTTCTCCATTTGCTTGGTAAATCTTCCTCCATCCCTTTATTTTGAGCCTATGTATGTCTCTGCCTGTGAGATGGATCTCCTGAATACAGCAGACTGATGGGTCTTGACTCTTTATCCAGTTAGCCAGTCTGTGTCTTTTAATTGGAGCATTTAGTCCATTTACATTTAAGGTTAATATTGTTATGTGTGAACTTGATCCTGCCATTATGATATTAACTAGTTATTTTGCTCGTTAGTTGATGCAGTTTCTTCCTAGCCTCGATGGTCTTTACATTTTGGCATGTTTTTGCAATGGCTGGTACCGGTTTTGCCTTTCCATGTTTAGTGCTTCCTTCAGGGTCTCTTGTAAGGCAGGCCTGGTGGTGACAAAATCTCTAAGCATTTGCTTAACTGTAAAGGATTTTATTTCTCCTTCACTTATGAAACTTAGTTTGGCTGGATATGAAATTCTGAGTTGAAAATTCTTTTCTTTAAAAATGTTGAATATTGGCCCCCACTCTCTTCTGGCTTGTAGAGTTTCTGCTGAGAGATCTGCTGTTAGTCTGATGGGCTTCCCTTTGTGGGTACCCGACCTTTCTCTCTGGCTGCCCTTAAGATTTTTTCCTTCATTTCAACTTTGGTGAATCTGGCAATTATGTGTCTTGGAGTTGCTCTTCTCGAGGAGTATCTTTGTGGCGTTCTCTGTATTTCCTGGATTTGAATGTTGGCCTGCCCTACTAGGTTGGGGAAGTTCTCCTGGATGATATCCTGAAGAGTGTTTTCCAACTTGGTTCCATTTTCCCCCTCACTTTCAGGCACCCCAATCAGACTTAGATTTGGTTCTTTTACATAATCCCATACTTCTTGCAGGCTTTGTTCATTTCTTTTTCTTCTTTTTTCTTTTGGTTTCTCTTCTCGCTTCATTTCATTCATTTGATCCTCAATCGCTGATACTCTTTCTTCCAGTTGATCGAGTCAGTTACTGAAGCTTGTGCATTTGTCACATATTTCTCGTGTCACGGTTTTCATCTCTGTCATTTCGTTTATGACTTTCTCTGCATTAGTTACTCTAGCTATCAATTTTTCCACTCTTTTTTCAAGATTTTTGGTTTCTTTGCACTGGGTACATAATTCCTCCTTTAGCTCTGAGAAGTTTGATGGACTGAAGCCTTCTTCTCTCATCTCATCAAAGTCATTCTCCGTCCAGCTTTGATCCATTGCTGGCGATGAGCTGCGCTCCTTTGCAGGGGGAGATGCGGTCTTATTTTTTGAATTTCCAGCTGTTCTGCCCTGCTTTTTCCCCATCTTTGTGGTTTTATCTGCCTCTGGTCTTTGATGATGGTGACGTACTGATGCAGTTTTGGTGTAAGTGTCCTTCCTGTTTGATAGTTTTCCTTCTAACAGTCAGGACCCTCAGCTGTAGGTCTGTTGGAGATTGCTTGATGTCCACTCCAGACCCTGTTTGCCTGGGTATCAGCAGCAGAGGCTGCAGAAGATAGAATATTGCTGAACAGCAAGTGTACCTGTCTGATTCTTACTTTGGAAGTTTCCTCTCAGTGGTGTACTCCACCCTGTGAGGTGTGGAGTGTCAGACTGCCCTAGTGGGGGATGTCTCCCAGTTAGGCTACTCAGGGGTCAGGGACCCACTTGAGCAGGCAGTCTGTCCCTTCTCAGATCTCAACCTCCGTGTTGGGAGATCCACTGCTATCTTCAAAGCTGTCAAACAGAGTCTTTTGCGTCTGCAGAGGTTTCTGCTGCTTTTGTTGTTGTTGTTTAGCTGTGCCCTGTCCCCAGAGGTGGAGTCTACAGAGACAGGCAGGTTTCCTTCAGCTGCTGTGAGCTCCTCCCAGTTCGAGCGTTCCAGCGGCTTTGTTTACCTATTTAAGCCTTAGCAATGGTGGGTGCCCCTCCCCCAGCCTCACTGCTGCCTTGCGGTTAGATCGCAGACTGCTGTGCTAGCAATGAGGGAGGCTCCATGGGCATGGGACCCTCTCTGCCAGGTGTGGGATTCCCTTCCCCCTTGCACTTCCCAGGTGAGGCGATGCCTCGCCCTGCTTCAGCTCTCACTGGTTGGGCTGCAGCAGCTGACCAGCACCGATTGTCTGGCACTCCCTAGTGAGATGAATCCAGTACCTCAGTTGAAAATGAAGAAATCACCAGTCTTCTGTGTCGCTGGTGCTGGGAGTTGGAGACTGGAGCTTTTCCTATTCGGCCATCTTGCTCCGCCCCCCTCTGTGCTGTATTTTTTCATTTCACAGAGTTATGCCTTTCTTTTCATGGAGCAGTTTGCTAAGAATGTTTTCATGGAATCTGCAAAGGTATGTTTGGGAGTGCATTGAGGCCTATAATGAAGAGAGAAAAATCCTCAGGTAAAAATTAGAAAGAAGCTTTCTGAGAAATTGCTTTGTGATATGTGAATTCATCTCATGGAGTTATACTGTTCATTACATTCAGTAGTTTGCTAGGACTGTTTTCTTGGAATCTGCAGTCTGATATTTCGGAGTGCCTTGAAGCTTAAGGTGACAAAGGAAATATCCTCAGATATTTCTAGTTTTTACTAGAAAGAAGCTTTCTGAGAAACCGGTTTGTGATGTGTTAATTCATCTCACAGAGTTACAGGTTTCTTTTCATGGGGCTGTTTGCTAGCTGTTTTTATGGAGTCTGCAAGGGGATATTTGGGAGCTCCTGGTGGCCTATGGTGAAAAAGGAAATAACTTCAAATAAAAACTGGAGAGAAACTTTTTCAGAAACCGTTTTGTGATGTCTATATTCACCTCAAAGAGTTTAACTTTTTGTTTGATTGAAGAGTTCACTATCACTGTTTTAATGGTATCTGAGAGGAGATATTTGGGAGCACATTGAAGAATATGGTGAAAAAGGAAATATGCTCAGATTTGAGCTAGAAAGAAGCTTTCAGAGAAACTACTTTGTGATGGATGAATTCATCTCACAGATTTACACCTTTCCTTTTATTTAGCAGTTTTCTAACACAGGTTTCTTGGAATCCACAATGGGATATTTTGGAGTACATTCAACTTTTGGGTGACAAAGAAAATATCCTCAGACACAAACTAGAAAGAAGCGTTCTGAAAAACTGCTTTGTGATTTGTGAATTCGTTTCACAGAGCTATACGATTCTTTACCTGGAGCAGTTTGCTAGTACTGTTTTTATGAAATCTTCAAAGGGATATTCGGGAGCTCCTAGAGGCCTATGGTGAAAAAGGAAATAACTTCAGATAAAAACTGGGGAGAATATCTTCAGATAAAAATCAGAAAGAAGATTTTTGAGAAACTACTTTGTGATGTGTGAATTCATCTCACAGAGTTACACGATTCTTTCCTTGCAGCAGTTTTTAAACACAATTTGCGTGGAAACTGCAATAGGATATTTGGGTGCACATTGAAGCCTATGGTGACAAAGGAAATATTCTCAGATTAAAAGCTAGAAAAGAAGCTTTCTGAGAAAGTTATTTGTGATGTGTGAATACGTCTCGTAGAGTTACCCCTCTCTTTTCATTTAGCAGTTTGGTAACACAGTTTTTGTGGAATCTGCAAGGGTATATTAGGGAGTACATTGAGATCTATGGTGAAATAGGAAATATCCTCAGTTAAAAACTAGAAAGCCTCTTTCTGAGAAACTGCTTTGTGATGTGTGAATTCATCTTACAGAGTTACACCATTCTTTTCATTGAGCAGTTTGATAACACTGTTTTCGTGGAATCTGCAATAGGATCTTTTGGAGTGCATTTAAGCCTGTGGTGACAAATTAAATATCCTCAGATAAAAACCAAAAACAACCTTTTTTGGAAACTGCTTTGTGATGTGTAAATTCATCTCAGAATGTTACTCCGTTTTTTTTTTTTTTTTTTTTTTTTTTTTTTGGAGACAGAGTCAGCTCTGTTTCCCAGGCTGGAGTGCAGTGGCATGATCTCAGCTCACTACAAGCTCTGTCTCCTGGGTTCACGCCATTCTCCTGCCTCAGCCTCCCAAGTAGTTGGGACTACAGGCACCCACCACCATGCCCTACTAATTTTTTCTACTTTTAGTAGAGACTAGGTTTCACTGTGTTAGCTAGGATGGTCTTGATCTATTCACATCATGATCCACCCGCCTCAGCCTCCCAAAGCACTGGGATGACAGGTGTGAGCCACTGCACCTGGCCTACACCATTCTTTTCAATGAGAAGTTTGCTAACACTTTTTTTGTGGAATCTGCATTGGGATATTCAGGAGTGCATAGAAGAATATGGTGAAAAAGTAAATATCCTCACATAAAAACTAGTAAGAAGCTTACTGAGAAACAGCTTTGTGATGTCTGAATTCATTTCAGAGTTACACCATTTTTTTCATGCAGCAGTATGGTAGCATTGTTGCTGGGGAATCTGCAATAGGATATTTGGAAGCGTATTGAAGCCTATGGTGACAATGGAAATGTCCTCAGACAAAAACCAAAAAGAAACTTTCTGAGAAACTGCTTTGTGATGTGTGAATTCATATCACTAATTACACCTTTCTTTTCATGGAGCACTTTGGTAACATTATTTTTGTGGAATCTACACAGGGATATTAGTGAGTGCATTGAGGCCTATGGTGAAAAAGGAAATATCCCCCGATAAAAACTAGAAAGAATTTTTCAGAGAAACTGCTTTGTGATTTGTGAATTCGTCTCACAGAGTTATAAGACACTTTTAATAGATCAGTTAGGTAGCACTGTTTTTGGGGAATGTGAGAAGAGATATTGAGGATAGCAATGAAGCCAAGGTGACAAAGGAAATATCCTCAGATAAAAACTAGAAAGAAGCTTTCTGAGAAAATACTTTGTGATGTGTGAATTCATTTCACAGAGGTACACTTTACTTTCATGGAGCAGTTTGGTAACACTTTTTTCATGACATCTGCAACGGTTTATTCAGGAGCACGTTGAGGAATACGGTGAAAAAGGAAATATCCTCATATAAAACTAGTAAGAATCTTACTGAGAAACAGCTTTGTGATATGTGAATTCATTTCACAGATTTACACCACTTTTTTCACGGAGCAGTATGGCAGCAATAGGATATTTGGGAGCTCATTGAAGCCTATGGTGACAAAGGAAATATCCTCAGACAAAAACCAAAAAGAAGCTTTCTGAGAAACTGCTTTGTGATGGGTGAATTCATCTCACAAATTTATACCTTTCTTTTCCTGGTGCAGATTGCTAACATTTTCGTGGAATCTTTAAAGGGATATTTGTGAGTGCATTAAGGCCTACGGGGAGAAAGGAAATATCCTCAGACAAAAACTCGAAAGAAACTTTCTGAGAAATTACTTGGTTATTTGTGAAATCTTCTCACAAAGTTGCACCATTCTTCTCATGGAGCCATTTGGTAGCACTGTCATTTGAGAATCTGAGAATGGATATTTTGGATCCTTTCGAGAATGCCTTGAGGCCTATGGTGAAAAAGGAAATATCCTCAGATAAAAACTAGAAAGAAGCTTTCTGAGAAATTGCTTTGTGATATGTGAATTTACCACACAGAGTTACACTGTTCTTTTCATTGAGCAGTTTGTCAACACTGTTTTCGTGAAATCTGCAAAGGATATTTGGAAGCACATTGAGGCCTATAGTGAAAAAGGAAATATCCTCAGATAGAAACTAGAAAGAAACTTTCTGAGAAACTGCTTTGAGATGTGTAAATTCATCTCAC
Source organism: Macaca nemestrina (assembly GCF_043159975.1). Taxonomy (NCBI): domain Eukaryota; kingdom Metazoa; phylum Chordata; class Mammalia; order Primates; family Cercopithecidae; genus Macaca; species Macaca nemestrina. Next base: position 99,662,847 of record NC_092132.1, on the reverse strand, counting down.
ACAGTTACACTATTCTTTTCATGGAGCAGTTTGATAAGACTGTCTTCATGGAATCCACAATAGGATATTTGGGAGTGCATTGAAGTCTTTGGTGACAAAGGATATATCCTCTGGTAAAAACCAAAAGGAAGTCTTCTGAGAAACTGCTTTCTGATGTGTGAATTCATCTGACAGAGTTAAAATGTTCTTTTCACTGAGCAGTTTGCTATCCATGTTTTCTTGGAATCCACAAGGGGATGTTTCAGAGCTCATTGAAGCTTATATTGACAAAGAAAATATCCTCAGACAAAAACTAGAAAGAAGCTTTCTGAGATACTGATTTCTGATTTGTGAATTCCTCTCACAGAGTTACACTTTTCTTTTCAAGGAGAAGTTTGGTAGCACTGTTTTTGGGGAATCTGAAAAGGGATATTTCGGATCATCTTGAAGCCTATAGTGACAAAAGAAAAGTCCTCAGATAAAAACTAGAAAGAAGCTTTCTAAGAAAATTCTTTGTGATATGTGAATTCATCTCACAGAGTTACACTGTTCTTTTCATTGATTAGATTGCTAACACTGTTTTCTTGGAATCCACAATGGGATATTTCAGAGCATATTTTAAGCATATGGTGACAAAGGAAATACCCTCATATAAAAACTAGAAAGAAGCTTTTTGGGAAACCATTTTGTGATGTATTAATTCATCTCACAGAGTTACATGATACTTTTCATGGATGAGTTTGGTAGCACTCTTTTTGGGGAATCTGAAAAGGGATATTTTAGATTGCATTGAAGCCTAATGTGACGAAGGAATTATCCTCAGATAAAAACCAAAAAGCACTTTCTGAGAAGCTGCTTTTTGATGTGTGCAGTCATCTCACAGAGTTACAGTGTTCTTTTCATTGAGTGGTTTGCTAATGCTGGTTTCATGGAAAATGCAATAGGATATTTTGGATTACATTGAAACTTATGGTGACAAAGGAAATATCCGCAAATAAAAATCAAAAAGAAACATTCTGTGAAACTGCTTTGTGATGCATGATTTCAACTCACAGAGTTTCCTTTCTTTTCATTGAGAAGTTGGCTACCACTTTTTTCGTGGAATCTGCAATGGGATATTCGGGAGCACAGTGAGGAATATGGTGAAAAAGGAAATATCCTCAGATAAAAACTAGATAGAAATTTCTGAGTAACTGCTTTGCAATGTGTGAATTCATGTCACAGATTTACACCTTTCTTTTCATGTAGCAGTGTGCTAACACTGTTTTCGTCTAATCTGCAAAGTTATATTTGAGAGTGCATTGAGGCCTATGTTGAAAAAGTAAATATCCTCAGATAAAAACAAGAAAGAAACTTTCTGAGAAACTGCTTTGAGATTTATGAATTCATCTCCCAGAATTACACCACACTTTTCATGGAACAGTTTAGTAGAACTGTTTTTGGGGAAACTGAGAAGGGATAATTTGGATCACATTGAAGCCTATTTTGAAAAAGGAAATATCCTCAGATAAAAACTAGAAAGAAGCTTACTGACATACTGCTTTGTGATGTTTGTATTCATCTACAGAGTAGCATGATTCTTTTCTTTAAGCAGTTTGCTGAAACTGTTTTCATGGAATCTGCAACAGGATATTTGGGAGTGCACTGAAGAATATGGTCACAAAGGAAATATCCTCAGACAAAAACCAAAAAGAAGCTTTCTGAGAAATTGTTTTGTGATGTGTGAATTCATCTCACAGATTTACACCTTACTTTTCATTGAGCAGTTTGCTGACACTATTTTCATGGAATCTGCAAAGAGATATTCATGAGTGCAGTTAGGCCTGTGGTGAAAAAGGAAATATCCTCAGACAAAAACTAGAAAGAAGCTTTCTGAGAAATTTCCTTGTGATGAGTGAATTTATCTCACAGCGTTACACTGTTCTTTTCATTGAGGAGTTTGCTAACACAGCTTTCTTGGAATCTGCAATGACATATTTTGGAATGCATTGGAGCTTATACAGACAAAGGAAATATCCTCATGTAAAAACTAGAAAATGAGAAACTACATTGTGGTGGGTTAATCCATCTCACAGAGTTACAGGATTCTATTCATGGATCAGTTTAGTAACACTGTTTTTGGGTAATCTGAGAAGGGATATTCTCGAGCACTTCTAAGCCTATGGTAACAAAGGAAATATCTGCAGATCAAAACTAGAAAGAAGCATTCTCAGACACTTCCTCATGATGTGTGAATTCATCTCGCACAGATACAAGTTTCTTTTCATGGATCAGATTGTTAACACTGCTTTTGTGGAATCTGTAAAGCAATATTTTGAGCACATTGGGTCCTTGGGTGAAAAAGGAAATATCCTTACATAAAAACTAGAAAGAATCTTTCTGAGAAACTACTTTGTGATGTGTGAATTCGTCTCAGAGAGTTACAATGTTGTTTTCATTGAGCAGTTTGCTGAAATGGTTTTCTTGTAATCTGCAATCAGATATTTCAGAGTGCATTGAAGTTTATGGTGACAAAGGAAATATACTCTCATAAAAACTAGAAAGAAACTTTCTGAGAAACTGGTTTGTGATTTGTGAATTCATCTCACAGAGTTACACTGTTCTATTCATTGAGCAGTTTCAAAACACTGTATTTGTCGAATCTGCAGTAGAATATTTGGTAGCACATTGAAGCCTATGGTGACAAAGACCATATCCTCAGACCAAAACTAGAAAGAAGCTTTCTGAGAAACTGCTTTGCAATGTTCGAATTCATCTCACAGAGTTACAGTCATCTCTTCAATGAGCAGGTTGCAACACTGTTTTCTTGGAAACTGCAATGTGATATTTCAGAGTGAATTGAAGATTATGTTGACAAAGGAAATATCCTCAAACAAAAACTAGAAAGAACCTTTCTGTGAAACTGTTTTGTGATTTGTGAATTCATCTCACAGAGTTACATGATTCTTTTCATGGAGCGGTTTGGTAGCACTGTTTTTGGGTAATCTGAGAAGGGATATTTTGGATTGCATGGAGGCCTATGCTGACAAAGGAAATATCCTCATATAAAAACTAGAAAGAAGCTTTCTGAGAAACTTCTTTGTGATGTGTGAATTCATCTCACAGAATTACACAATTCTTTTCATGAAGCAGTTTGGTAGCACTGTTTTTGGGGAGTCTGAAAAGGGATATTTTAGAACGCATTGAAGACTATGGTGACAAAGGAAATATCCACAGACAAAAATTAGAAAAAACTTTATGAAAAACTGCTTTGTGATGTGTGAATTCATGTCACAGGTTTACACCGTTGTTTTAATTGAGCTGTTTGATAACGCTTTTTTCATTGAATCCATGAAGGGATATTTTGGAGTGCTTTGAGGCCTATGATGAAAACGAAAATATCCTGTTAATAACCAGAAAGAAACTTTCTGAGAAACTACTTTATGATGGGTGAATTCACCTCACAGAGTTACACTGTTCTTTTCATTGAACAGTTTGCCAACAGTGTTTTGTTGTAATCTGTAATGGGATATTTCAGACTGCATTGAAGCTTATGGTGACAAAGGAATATCCCCAGTTAAACGAGAAAGAAGCTTTCTGAGAAACTGCTTTGTGATTTGTGAATTCATCTCAAAGAGTTACGTGATTATTTTCATGGAGCAGATTGGTTGTACTTTCTGGGAAAGTTCTTTTTGATGTGTGAATTCATCTCACCGAGTTACAGCTTTCTTTTCATTGATCAGATTGCTACCACTATTTTTGTGGAATCTTCAAAGGGATATATGGAGCCCATTGAGGCCTACAGTTAAAAAGGAAATATCCTCAGATAAAAACTAGAATGAAGGTTTCTAGGAAACTGCTTTTTGATGTGTGAATTCACTTCACAGTATTACACTGTTCTTTTCATTGAGAAGTTTGCTAACACTTTTCCTGGAATCTGTAAAGGCATATTTTGTAGCGCAATGAAGCTTAGGTTGACAAAGGAAATATCCTCATATAAAAATTAGAAAGAAGCTTTCTGAGAAACTCCTTTGTTATTTGTTAATTTTTCTCAAAGAGTTACACGATTTTTTCATGGATCTGTTTGGTAGTACTGTTGTTGGGCTATCTGAGAAGGGATATTTTGGATTGTATAGAAGCCTAGTTTAACAAAGGATATATCCTCAGATACCAACTAGAAAGAAGTTATCTGAGAAACTTCTTTGTGATATGTGAATTCACCTCACAGAGTTACACCTTTCCTTTCAGGGGGCAGTTGAGTAATACTGTTTTCCTGGAATCTGCAAGGGATATTTGGGAGTGGATTGAAGCCTATGATGAAAAAGGAAATATCCTCAGATAAAAACTAGAAAGAAGCTTTCTAAGAAACTGCATTTTGATGTGTGAATTCATCTCACAGAGTTACACTGTTCTTTTCAGCGAGCAGTTTGCTAACACTGTTTTCTTGGAATATACAATGGGATGTTTCGGAGCACATTGAAGTTTCTGGTGACAAAGGAAATACCCTCATATAAAAACTAGAAAGAAGCTTTCTGGGAACCTGTTTGTGATGTGTGAATTAGTCTCACAGAGTTACACAGTTCTCTTCATTGAACAGTTTCTGAACCCTGTTTTCATGGAATTGGCAATAGGATATTTTGGAATGCATTGAAGCTTATGGTGAAAAAGGGAACAACCTCAGACAAAAACTAGAAAGAAGCTTTCTGAGAAACTGTTTTGTGATTTGTGAATTCATCTCATAGAGTTACAGAACTTTTCATGGAACAGTTTAGTAGCACTATTTTTGGGGAATCTGGGAAGGGATATTTTAGATCACCTTGAAGCTTACGGTGACAAAAGAATTATCCTCAGATAAAAACTAGAAATAAGTTTTCTGAGAAAGTACTTCGTGATATGTGGTTTCAACTCACAGAGTTACACCTTTCTTTTCATGGAGCAGTTTGCAAACACTGGTTTCGTGGAATCTGCAAAGGGATATTTGGGAGCACATTGAGGCCTACAGTGAAAAAGAAAGTATTCTCAGATAAAAACTAGAAAGAAGCTTTCTGAGGAACTTCTTTGTGATGCGTGAATTCATCTCACTGAGTTACACCATTCTTTTCATTGAGCAGTTTGCTAACAATCTTTTCATGGAATCTGCAAAAGGATATATTGCAATGCATGAAGCCTATGGTGAAAAAGGAAATATCCTCATATAAACACTAGAAAGAAGATTTCAGAGAAGATGATTTGTGATGTGTGAATTCATTTCACAGTGTTACATTATTCTTTTCATTGAGCAATTAGCTAAAACTGTTTTCTTGGAATCTTCAATGTGATATTTCGGAGCACATTGAAGCTTATGGTGCCAAAGGAATTATCCTCAGACAAAAACTGGAAAGAAGCTTTCTGAGAAACTGGTTTTAGATCTGTGCATCCATCTTACAGAATTACACAATTCTTTTCATGGAGCAGTTTGGTTGCACTGTTTTTGGGGAATCTGAGAAGGGATATTTTGGATTGCATTGAAGCCTATGATGACAAACGAAATATCTTCTTTAAAAACTAGAAAGAAGCTTTCTGAGAAAGTTCTTTGTGATATGTGAATTCATGTCACAGAGTTACACCTTTCTTTTCATTGAACAGTTTGGTTGCACTGTTTTGGGGGAATTTGAAGAGGGATTTTTGGGAGCTCATAGAGGCCTATGGTGAAAAGGAAATATCTTCAGTTAAAAACTTGAGAGAATGTTTTTGAGAAGCTATTTTGTGATGTGTGTATTCACATCATAGAGATAAACCATTTTTTTTTGATTGAGCAGTTTGGCATCACTCTTTTCTTGGTACCTGAGAAGGGATATGTTGGAGCACATTGAGTCTAATGACGGAAAAGTAAACAAGCTCATATAAAATCTAGAAATTAGCTTTATAAGAAATTTCTTTGTGATGGATGAATTCATTTTCCAAAGGTAAATCATTCATTTCATTGAGTAGTTTGGTAACCCTGTTTTTGTGGAATCTACAAAGGGATATTTGGAGTGCAGAGAAGCCTAGGGTGAAAAGGAAATACCCTCAGTTAAAAACTAGAAAGAAGCTTCCTGAGAGACTGTTTTGTGATGAACGAATTCATCTTACAGAATTCAATCATTCTTTTCATTGAACAGTTTCGTAACACTGTTTTTGTGAAAAATGCAAAGGGATATTCGGGAGCGGGTAGAGGCCAAGGTTGAAAAAGGAAATATCTTTGGGTAAAAACTGGAATGAAAGTTTCTTGTAACTCCTTTGTGATGTGGGCATTCATCTCATAGAGGTAAAGCTTTCTGTTGAGAGAGAAGTTTGGCATCACTGTTTTTCTGGTGTCTGAGAAGGGATATTTGGGAGCACATGGAAGCCAATGATGGAAAAGGAAATATCCTCAGATAAAAACTAGAAGGAAGCTTTTGAGAAATATCTTTGCGTTGGGTGAATTCATCACATAGAATTACACTATTCTTTTCAAGGATAAATTGTTAGCACTGTTTTTGGGGAATATGAGAAAGGATTTTTTAGATTGCATAGAAGCCTATGGTGGCACAGGAAAAATCCTCAGATAAAAGCTTGAAAGAAAGTTTCTGAGAAAGGTATTTGTGATGTGTGAATTTATCCCACAGAGTTACACCTTTCTTTCATGGAGCAGTTTGTTAACACTGTTTTCCTGGAATCTGCAAAGGGATATTTGGGAGTTCACAGTAGTCCATAGTGAAAAAAGAAATATCCTCAGGTAAAAACTAGAATGAAGCTTTCTGAGAAACTGCTTTGTGATTTGTGAATTCATCTCACAGAGGTACGTGATACTTTTCATGGAGCAGTTTGGTAACACTCTTTTTGGGGAATCTGAGAAGTGATATTTAGGGTTACTTTAAAGTGACAAAGGAAATGTCCTCCTATAAAAACTAGAAAGAAGCTTTCTGAGAAACCACTTTGAGTTGTGTTAATTTATCTCAGAGTGTGACATGATTCTTTTCATGGATCAGTCTGTTATCACTGTTTTTGGGGAATCTGAGAAAGGATATTTTTTATTTCATAGAAAACTATTGTGACAAAGGAAATATCATCAGATAAAAAATAGATAGAAGGTTTCTGAGAAAGTCCTTTGTGACGTGTGAATTCATCCCACAGAGTTAGAAATTTCTTTTCTTGGAGGAGTTTGCTAACACTGTTTTCGTGGAATCTGCAAGGGGATATTTGGGAGTACATTGAGGTCTATAGTGAAAAAAGAAATATCCTCACATAAAAACTAGAAAGAAGCTTTCTGAGAACCTGCTTTCAGAAGCATGAATTTATCTCACAGAGATAAACTCTTATTTTCATCGAGCAGTCTGCTAAAACTGTTTTCTTGGAATCTGCAATGGGATATTTCAGAGTGCATTGAAGCTTATGGTGACAAAGGTAATATCTTCATATAAAAACTAGAAAGAAGCTGTCTAAGAAACCGCTTTGTGGGGTAATTCATCTCACTGTGTTACACGATTCTTTTCATAGATCAGCTTCTAGCACCGTTTTTGTGGAATCTAAGAAGGGATATTTTGAATCGCATTGATGCCTATGGTGACTAAGGAAATATCATCAGATAAAAACTAGAAAGAAGCTCTCTGAGAGAGTTCCTTGTGATGTGTGAATTCAACTCACAGAGGTACATCTTTGTATTCATGGAGTAGTTTGCTAACACTATTTTCATGGACTCTGCAAAGGAATATTTGGGAACACATAAAGGCCTATAATGAAAATGGAAATATCCTCAGATAAAAACTAGAAAGAAGCTTTCTCAGAAACTGCTTTGTGAGGTGTGAATTCATCTCACTGAGTTACACTGTTCTTTTCATTGAGCAGTTTGCTAACACTGTTTTCTTGTAATCTGCAATGGGATATTTCAGAGCTGATAGAAGCTTATGGTAAAAAAGGAAACGTCCTCAGACAGAAAGTAGAAATAAACTTTCTGAGAGACTGTTTGGTCATTTCTGAATTCATCCCACAGAGTTAGACAATTCTTTTCATGGAGCAGTTTGCTAGCAAACTTTTGGGGAATCTGAGAAGAGATATTATGTATCGCATTGAGGTCTCTTGTGAAAAAAGAAATATCCTCAGATAAAAACTAGAAAGATGCTTTCTGAGAAACTTCTTTGTGATGATTCAACTCACAGAGTTACCCTGTTCTTTTAATTGAGCACTTTTCTAACACTGTATTCCTGGAATGTGCAATGGGATATTTCAAAGCACATTGAAGCTTATTGTGACTAGGGAAATATACTCAGACAAATAAAGAAGGAAAGTTTCTGAGAAACTGCTTTGTGATTTGTGAATTCATCTCCCAGTGTTACACGATTGTTTTCATGTATCAGTTTGATAGCACTGTTTCAGGGAAGACTGAAAAGTGATATTTTGGATCACATTGAAGCCTATGGTGACAAAGGAAATACCCTCAGATAAAAACTACAAGAAGCTTTCTGAGAAAATTCTTTGTGATATGGGAAATCAATTCAGAGAGTTCCACCTTGATGTTCATGAAGCAGTTTGCTAAGGCTGTTTTTGCGGAAACTGAAAAGAGATATTTTGGAGCACGTAGAGACCTATTGTGAAAAAGAAAATATCTTCAGATAAAAACTAGAAAGAAGCTTTCTGAGAAACTGCATTGTGAGGTGTGAATTCATCTCACAATGCTACACCGTTCTCTTCTTTGAGCAGTTTGATAACACTTTTTCATGGAATCATCAATAGGATATTTGGTAGCACATTGAAGCCTATGGTGACAAAGGTAATATCCTCAGGTAAAAACCAAAAAGAAGGTTTCTGAGAAACTGCTTTGTGTTGTGTCAGTTCATCTCACAATCTACACTGACATATTTGGAGCACATTGAAGACTAATGATAAAAATTAAATATCCATAGACAAAAATTAGAAACAAACTTTATGAGAAATTCCTTTGTGGTTTGTGAATTCTTCTCACAGAGTTACATGATGCTTTCAATGGAACAGTTTGATAACTCTGTTTTTGTGGAATCTGAGAAGGGATATTGTGGATCGCATTGATGACGATGGTGACAAAGGAAATATCATCAGAAAACAACTAGAAAGAAGCATTCTGAGAAAGTTCTTTGTGATGTGTGAATTCATCTCACAGAGTTACACCTTACTTTTCATGGAGAAGTTTTCTAATACTGTTTTCCTGGAATCTGCAAGGGATACTTAGGAGTGCCATGAGGCCTAAATAGAAAAACGAAATATCCTCAGATAAAAATTGGAAAGAAGCTTTCTGATAAACTGCTTTGTGATGGGTGAATTCAATTCTCAGAGTTACACTGTATTTTGCATTGAGCAGTTCGCTTACACTGTTTTCGTGGACTCTGCAATAGGATATTTGGGAGCGCATTGAAAAATATGGTGACAAAGGAAATATCCCCAGACAAAAAACAGAAAGATGCTTTCTGAGAAACTGTCATGTGATGTGTGAATTCATCTCACAGAGTTACAACTTTCTACTCATGGAGCAGTTTGCTAACACTGTTTTCATGGAATCTGCAAAGTGATATTTGGGAGTGCATTGAGGGCTATGGTGAAACAGGAAATATCCTCAGATGAAAACTAGAAAGAAGGTTTCTGAGAAACTGCTATCTGATGTGTGAATTCATCTCACAGAGATACAATTTCCTTTCGTGGAGCATTGTGTTACCACTCTTTTTGTTGAATCTGGGAAGGGATATTTGGGATCGCTATGAAGACTTACAGACAAAGGAAATACCCTCAGATAAGAATCAGAAAGAAGCTTTCTGAGAACCTGTTTTGTGAGGTGTGAATTCATCTCACAGAGATACAACTTCCTTTTCATGGATCAATTTGCTAACACTGTTTTCTTGGAATCTGCAATGGGTTATTTCAGAGCGCATTGAAGCTTAGGGTGTCAAATGAAATATCCGCAGATAAAACCATGCTCTTTGTGATTCTCTTTCTCACATCACAAAGAGCAACTGCTTTGTGATGGGAGAATTCATCTCACAGTGTTACAGTGTTCTTTTCATTGACCAGATTGCTAACACTGTTTTTTTGGAATCTGCAACGGGATATTTTGGATTGAATTGAAGCTTATGGTGACATAGGAAATATCCTCAGATTTAAACTAGAAAGAATCTTTCTGAGAAACTGGTTTCTGACGTGTGAATTCATCTCACAGAGTTACACCTCTCTTTGCATGGAGCAGTTTAATGACATTGTTTTCATGGAATCTGCAATGTTGTATTCCAGAGCACATTGAGGCCTGTTGTGAAGAAGGAAATATTGTCATATAAAAGCTAGAAAGAAGTTTTCTGAGAAACCGCTTTGTGATATGTTAATTCATCTCACAGAGTTGCATGATTCTTTTCGTGAATCTGTTTTGTAGCACTATTTTTGTGGAATCTGCAAAGGTATATTCAGGAGCTCCTAGAGGCCTATGGTGAAAAAAGAAACCACTTGAGATAAAAACTACAGAGTTTTTTTGCAAAACGGTTGTGATATGTGTATTCATCTCATAGAGTTTGAACTTTTGTTGATTGAGCAGCTCGGCATCACTGTTTTTGTGGTATCTAAGAGGAGATATTTGGGAGCACATTGAAACCTATGGTGAAAAGGAAAATATCCTCAGATTTAAACTAGAAAGAAGCTTTCTGAGAAACTGCTTTGTGATGCGTGAATTCATCTCACAGAGTTACACACTTCTTTTTATTGAGCATTTTTTTTAAAACCGTTTTTGTGGAATCTGCAAAGGGATATTCGGGAGCCCATAGAGTCCAATGGCAAAAAAGGAAATATCTTCAGGTAAAAACTGGAGAGAAGATTTCTGAGAAATTCCTACGTGATGTGTGCATTCATCTCATAGAGATAAACGTTTCCACTGAGGGAGCACTTTTGCATCACTGCTTTTGTGGTGTCTGAGAAGGGATATTTGGGAGTGCATTGAAGCCTAAGGTGGAAAAGGAAATATCCTCAGATAAAAACCAGAAAGAAGCTTCCTGAGAAACTGCTTTGTGATGTGTGAATTTATCTCACAGAGTTAAACATTTCTATTCATTGTGCAGTTTGGTAGCACTGTTTTTGTGGAATCTGCAGAGGGATATGTGGGAGCACTTAGAGGCATAAGGTGAAAAAAGAAAATTATTCAGGTAAAAACTGGAGAGAAGCCTTCTGAGAAACTCCTTTGTGATGTGTGCATTCATCTCATAGAGTTAAACTTTTATGTTGAGGGAACACTTTGACATCACTGTTTTTGTGGTGTCTGAGAAGGAATATTTGGGAGCGCATGGAAGACTATGGTGGAAAAGGAAATAGCCTCATACAAAAACCAGAGAGAAGCATTCTGATACAAGGCTGTGATGTGTTAATTCATCTCGCAGCATTACACAATTCTTTTCATGGAGCAGTTTGGTAACACTGTTTATGGCGAATATGAGAGGGAATATTTTAGATCACATTGAAACCTGTGGTGACAAAGCAAATATCCTCAGTTAAATACTAGAAAGAAGTTTTCTGAGAAATTTCTTCAGAAAGTGTGAATTCATCTTACAGAGTTACAGCTTTCTTTTCGTGGAGCAGTTTGTTAACACTGTTTTCTGGGAATCCACAATGGGATACTTCAGAGCACATCAAAGCTTACGGTGACAAAGGAAGTATCTTCAGAAAGAAACTAGAAAGAAGCTTTCTGAGAAACTGCTTTGTGATTTTTGAATTCATCACACAAAGTTACACCATTCTTTTCATGGATCAATTTGGTAGCAGTGTTTTTGGGGAATCTGAGAAGGTATATTTTGGATAGCATTGAAAACTATGGTGACAAAGGAAATATCCTCAGATAAAAACTAGAAGGAAGCTTTCTGAGAAACTTGTTTTTCATGTGTGAATTCGTCTCACAGAGTTACACCTTTCTGTTTTTTTAGCAGTTTGTGGAAACACTTCTCATGGAATCTATAAAGGGATATTTGGGAGGACACTGAGGCCTATGGTGAAAAAGGAAATATCCTCAGATAAAAACTAGAAAGAAGAATTCTCACAAACTGCTTTATGATGTGTGAATTCATCTTACAGAGTTACACCATTCTTTTCATTGAGAAGTTTGCTAACACTGTTTTCCTAGAATTTGCAATAGGTTATTTCAGAGCCGATTGAAGCTTAGGGTGACAAAGGAAATATCCTCATATAAAAACTAGAAAGAGGCTTTCTGAGAAACTGCTTTGTGATGTGTGAATTCATCTCACAGAGTTACAGTGTTCTTTTCATTGACCAGCTTGCTTACACTGTTTTCTTGGAATCTGCAATGGGATATTTTGTAGTGCATTGAAACTTAGAGTGACAAAGGAAATATCCTAAGACAAAAACTAAAAAGAAGATTTCTGAGAAACTGCTTTCTGATTTGTGAATTCATCTCACAGAATTACACGATTCTATTCATGGAGTAGTTTGGTAGTACTGTTTTTAGGGAATCTGAGAAGGGATATTTTGGATCACATTGAAGCCTATGGTGAAAAAGGAAATATCCTCACAAAGGTACTAGAAAGATGTTTTCTAAGAAATTCCTTAGTGATATGTGAATTCATCTCACAGAGCTACACGTTTCTTTTCATGGAACAGTTAGGTAACACTGTTGTGGGGGGATCTGAGAATGGATATTTTGGATTGCATTGAAGCATGTGGTGACAAAGGAAATATCCTCAGATAAAAACTGGAAAGAAGCTTTCTGAGAAACTGCTTTGTGATTTGTGAATTCATCTTACAGTTACACGACTCTACTCATGTAGACGTTTGTTAGCTCTGTTTTTGGGGAATCTGAGAAGGGATATTTTGGATAGCATTGAAGCCTATATTGACAAAGGAAATACTCTCAGATAAAAACCAGAAAGAAGCCTTCTGAGAAACTGCTTTGTGATGTGTGAATTCATCTTGCAGAGTTACGCTGTTCTTTTGATTGATCAGTTTGCTAACACTGTTTTCTTGGAATCTGCAATGGGATATTTTGAGCACATTGAAGCTTACAGTGACAAAAGAAATATCTTCAGAAAAAAACAAAAAGAACCTTTCTGAGAAACTGCTTTGTGATGTGTGAATTCATCCAACAGATTTACACATTGCTTTTTATGGAGCAGATTCGTAGCACTGTTTTTGGTTAATGTCAGAGGAGATATTTTTGATCTCATTGAGGCCTAGGGTGACAAAGAAATTATCCTAAGATAAAAACTAGAAAGAAGCTTTCTGAGAAACTTCCTTGTAATACGTGAATTTATTTCACAGAGTTACATGAGATTTTTCATGGAAGAGTTTGCTAACACCGTTTTTGTGGAATTTGCAAATGGATATTTTGGAATGCATTGAAGCCTATTGTGAAAAAGAAAATATCCTCAGATTAAAAACTAGAAAGAAGTTTTCTGAGAAACATCTTTGAGATGTATGAATTCATCTCACAGAGTTACACCATTCTCTTCATGGAAGTTTGGTAGCATAGTTTTAGGGAGTCTGAGAAGGGATATTTTGGGTTGTATTAAAGCCTTTGGTGACAAAGGAAATAACCTCAGATAAAAACTAGAAAGAAGATTTCTGAGAAATTGCTTTGTGATTTGTGTATTCATCTTATAGAGTTATACAATTCTTTTCATGGAGCAGTTTGGTAGCACTGTTTTTGGGGAATCTGAGAAAGGATATTTGGATTGCATTGAAGTCTATGGTGACCAAGGAAATATCTTCAGATAAAAGCTACAAAGAAGATTTCTGAGAAACTCCTTTGTGATTTGTGAATTGATATCACAGTTATACTTTCTTTTCATGGAGCAGTTTGGTCGCACTGTTTTTGAGGAATCTGAAAAGGGACTTTTTGGTTCACATTGAAACCTCTGGTTACAAAGGAAGTATCCTCAGTTAAAAACTAGAAATGAGCTTTCTGAGAAACTTCTTCATGATGTGTGAATTCATCTCACAGAGTTACACGTTCCTTTTCATGGAGAAGTTTTCTAACACTGTTTTCCTGGAATCTGCAAGGGATATTTAGGAGCATCATGAGACCTAAATACAAAAAGGAAATATCCTCAGATAATAATTAGTAAGAAGCTTTCTGATAAACTTCTTTGTGATGGGTGAATTCATCTCACAGAGTTACACTGTTTTTTTTTTTTTTTTTTTTTTTGCATTGAGCAGTTTGCTTACACTGTTTTCTTGGAATCTGCAATCTGATATTTTGGAATGCATTGAAGCCTATGGTGACAAAGGAAATATCCTCAGATAAAAACTAGAAAGAAGCTTTCTGAGAAACTTCTTCATGATGTGTGAATTCATATCACAGAGTTACGTCTTTCTTTTCATGGAGCAGTTTGGTAACACTATTTTTCTGGAATCTGCAAATGGATATTCTGGGGTGCATAGAGTCCAATGGTGAAAGAGGAAATATCTTCAGGTAAAAACTAGAGAGAAGCTTTCTGAGAAACGACTTTGATATGTGTGCATTCATCTCATAGATCTAAACGTTTCTGTTGAGGGAGCACTTTGGCATCATTGTTTTTGTGGTGTCTGAGAAGGGATATTTGGGAGTGCATGAAGTCTATGGTGGAAAAGGAAATATCCTCAGATAAAAACTAGAAAGAAGCTTTGTGAGAAAGTTCTTTGTGATGTGTGAATTCATCTCACAGAGTTACACCTTTCTTTTCATGGAGCAGTTTGCTAACACTGTTTTCATGGAATTTGCAAAGGAATATTTGGGAGTGCATTGAGGTCTATAGCGAATAAGGAAATACCCTCGGATATAAATTAGAAAGAAGCTTTCTGAGAAGCTGCTTTGTAATGTGTGAATACATCTAACAGAGTTACATTGTTCTTTTCATTCAGCAGTTTGCTAACACTGTTTTCGTGGAATCTGCAATGGGATATTTGGGAGCAAATTGAAGTCTACGTTGACACAGGAAATATCCTCAGGTAAAAACCAAAAAGAAACTTACTGTGAAACTGCTTTACGATGTGTGAAATCATCTCACAGAGTTACAAAGTTCTATTCATTGAGAAATTTGCCAAAACTTTTTTCATTTAATCTGCAATTGGATATTCAGGAGCACATTGAGGAATACGGTTTAAATGGAAACATTCTCAGATGAAAACTAGAAAGAAGCTTTCTGAGAATCAGCTTTGGGATGTGTAAATTCATATCCCTATGTTACACTATTCTTCTCATGGAGCTGTTTGGTAGCACTGTTTTTTTGGTATCTGAGAAGGGATAGTTTGGATCGGATTGAAGCTTAGGTTGACAAAGCAAATATCCTCAGATAAAAACTAGAAAGAAATTTTCTAAGAAACTTCTTTGTGATGTGTGAATTCATCTCACAGAGTTATATGATTGTTTTCATGGAGCAGTTTGCTAACACTGTTCTCATGGAATCTGCAATAGGATATTTTTGAGTGCATTGAAGCCTATGGTGTTGAAGGAAATATCCTCAGACAAAAAATCAAAAAGAAACTTTCTGAGAAACATCTTTGTGGTGTGGTAATTCATCTCACAGATTTACACCATTATTTTCATGGAGTGGTTTGGTGACACTGTTTTTGTGGAACCTGCAAAGGGATATTCACGAGCTCATTGAGGCCTATGGTGAAAAAGGAAATATCCTCAGACAAAAGCTAGAAGGAAGACTTCTGAGAAACTGCTTTGTGATTTGTGAATTCATCTCACAGAGTTACACGATTCTATTCATGGATCAGTTTGGTAGCACTTTTTTTGGGGAATCTGAGAAGGGCTATTTTGGATCACATTGAGGCCGATGGTGACAAAGGAAATATCTTCAGATAAAAACTAGAAAGACACTTTCTGAGAAAGTTCTTTGTGATGTGTGAATTCACCTCCCAGAGTTACACTTTTCTTTTCATGGAGCAGTTTGCTAACACTGTTTCCCTGGAATATGCAAAGAGATATTTGGGAGCACCTTGAGGCCTATTTTGAAAAAGGAAAAATCCTCAGATAAAAACTTGAAAGAAGTGTTCTGAGAAACTGCTTTGTGGTGCGTGATTCATCTCACAGAGTTACACTGTTCTTTTCATTGAAGAGTTTGCTTACATTGCCTTTTTGGAATCTGCAATCTGATATTTCGGAGCTCATTGAAGCTTATGGTGACAAAGGAAATAACCTCATATAAAAACCAGAACGAAGTTTTCTGAGAAACCAGTTTGTGATACGTTAATTCATCTCACAGAGTTACATGATTTTTTCCATGTAGTAGTTTGGTTACACTGTTTTTGGGGAATGTGAGAAGGGATATTTTGGATTGCATTGATGACTACGGTGACAAATTAAATCTCTTCATATAAAAAGTAGAAAGAAGCTTTCTGAGAAAGTTCCGTGTGATGTGTGATTTCATCTCACAGAATTACACTGTTCTTTTCATGGAGCAGTTGGCTAACACTGTTTTCGTGGAATTTGCAATAGGATATTTGGGAGTACCTTGATGCCTATGATGAAAAAGGAAATATCCTCATAGAAAGAATAAAAAGAAGTTTTTGGAGAAACTACTTTGTGATGTGTGAATTCAACTCACTGACTTACACTGTTCTTTTCATTGAGCAGTTTGCTAACACTGTTTTCTTGGAAACCACAATGGGATTATTTTGGAGAGCATTGAACCTTAGGGTGATGAAGACATATCGTCAGACAAAAACTAGAAAGAAGGTTTCTGAGAAACTGCTTTGTGTTTTGTGAATTCAACCCACAGAGTTACACAATCCATTTCCTGGAACAGTTTGGTAGCACTGTTTTTTTGGGCAATCTGAGAAGGGATATGTTGGATCGCATTGAAGCCTTTGTTGACAAAGGAAATATCCTCAGATAAAAACCAGAAGGAATCTTTCTGTGAAAATGATTTGTGAGGTGTGAATTCATCTCATAAAGTTACACTCTACTTTTCATTGAGAAATTTCCTAAGACATTTTTCGTGGAATCCACAATGGGATATTTGGTAACACAAAGAGGAATATGGTGAAAAAGGAAATATCCTCAGATAAAAACTAGTAAGAAGCTTACTGAGAAACTACTTTGTGATGTGTGAATTCATTTCACAGAGTTGTATCTTTCTTTTCATGTTTTTGGGGATTCTGCAATAGGATATTTTGGAGCCCATTGAAGTCTATGGTGACAAAGGAAATATCCTCAGACAAAAACAAAAAAAGAAACTTTATGAGAAACTGCTTTGTGATGTGTGAATTCATCTCACAGGGTTACATGATTCTTTTCATGGAGCAATTTTTATCACACTGCTTTTGGGGAATCTGAGAAGGGATATTTTGGATTGCCTTGAAGCCTATGGTGACAAAGTAAATATAATGAGATAAAAACCAGAAAGAAGTTTTCTGAGAAACTTCTTTGTGATATCTGTATTCATCTCACAGAGTAACAACTTTCTTTTCATACAGAAGTTTGCTAACCCTATTTTCATGGAATCTACAAAGTGATATTTGGGAGCGAGTTGAGACCTATGGTGAAAAAGGAAATACCCTCACATAAAAACTAGAAAGAAGCTTTCTGAGAAACTTCTTTGTGATGTGTGAATTCATCTCACAGAGTTACACCACTCTTTTCATAGAGCAGTTTGCTAACCCTATTTTCATGGAATCTGCTATATGATATTTTGTGTCAAATTGAAGCCCACAGTGACAAAGGAAATATCCTCACGTAAAAACTAGAAAGAAACTTTCTGAGAAACTTCTTTGTGATGTGTGAATTCATCTCACAGAGTTATACCACTCTTTTCATGGATCAGTTTCTAACACTATTTTCATGGAACCTGCTATAGGATATTTTGTATCACATTGAAGCCTATGGTGACAAAGGAAATATCCTCAGATAAAAACTAGAAAGAAGCTTTCTGAGAAAATTCTTTGTGATGTGTGAATTTATCTCAGAGACTTACACCGTTCTTTTCCTTCAGCAATTTGATAGCACAATTCTCATGGAATTTGCAATAGGATATTTGGGAGTTCATGGAAGCCTATGTTGACAAAGGAAATATTCTCAGATAAAAACCAAAAAGATGCATTCTGAGAAACTGCTTTGTGATGTGTGAATTCATCTTACAGAGTTACACCTTTCTTTTTATAGAGCAGTTTCCTAACACTCTTTTCTTAGAATCTGCAAAGGGATATTTGGGAGCGCATTGAGTCCTATGGTGAAAAAGGACATATCCTCAGATAAAAACTCGAAATAATCTTTCTGAGAAACTGCTTTGTGATGTTTGATTTCATCTCACGTAGTTACACTGTTCTCTTCATGGAGCAGTTTACTAACACTGTTTTTGTGGAATCTGCAATGGAATATTTCACAGCACATTGAATCTTATGGTGACAAGGGCAATATCTTCATATAAAAACTAGGAAGAAGCTTTCTGAGAAACTGCTTTGTGGTTTCTTAGTTCACCTGACAGAGTTTCACGATTCTTTTCATGGATCTGTTTGGTAGCCCTGTTTTTGGAGAATCTGAAATGGGATACTTTGGATCGTATTGAAGCCTATGGTGACAATGGAAATATCCTCAGATAAAAACTAGAAAGAAGCTTTCTGAGAAAGTTCTTTATGATATGTGATTTCATCTCACTGAGTCACACCTTTCTTTTCATGGAGCTATTTGCTAACACTGTCTTTCTGGAGTATACAGAGGGATATTTTGGAGCGCATTGTGGCAAATAGTGAAAAAGGATATATCTTCAGATAAAAACTAGAAAGAAACTTTCTGAGAAACAGCTTTCTCAGAACCAAAAAGAAACTTTTTGAGAAACTACTTTTTGTTGTGTGAATTCATATCACAGAGTTGCACCTTTCCTTTCATGGAGCAGTTTGCAACCATAGCTTTCGTGGAATCTGCAAAGTCATACTTGGGAGCACATTGAGGCCTATAGTGAAAAAGGAAATAACCTCAGATAATAACTAGAATGAATCTTTCTGAGAAAGTGCTTTGTGATTCATGAATTCATCTCACAGAGGTACACCATTCTTTTCACTGTGCAGCTTGGTAGCACTGATTTTGGGGAAGCTGAGAGGGGATAGTATGGATTGCATTGATGTCTATGGTGACAAAGAAAATATCCTCAGACAAAAAATAGAAAGAAGCTTTCTGAGAAACTGCATTTTGATGTGTGAATTCATCTCACAGAGTTGCACCTTTCTTTTGATGGAGCAGTTTGATAACACTGTTTTTGTGGTATCTGCTAGGGGATGTTTGGGAGCGCATTAAGGCCTATGGTGAAAAAGGAAATATCCTCAGATAAAAACAAGAAAGAAGTTTTCTGCGAAACTGCTATGTGATGTGTGAATTCATCTCACAGAGTTGCAGGATTCTTTTCATGGAGCAGTTTGGTAGCACTGTTTTTCGGGAATCTGAGAAGGGATATTTAGGATCACATTGACACGTACGGTGACAAAGGGAATATCCTCAGACAAAATCTAGAAAGAAGCTTTCTGAGAAAGTTCTTTGGGATGTGTGAATTCATCTCACTGGTTTACACCTTTCTTGTCATGGAGCAGTTTGCTAACACTGTTTTCATGGAATCTCCAAGGGGTATTTGGGAGCACATTGAGGCCTATAGTGATAAAGGAAATATCCTCAGATAAAAACTAGAAAGAAGCTCTGAGAAACTTCTTTGTGATGTGTGAATTCATCTCACAGCATTACACCATTCTTTTCATTGATCAGTTTGACTACACCGTTTTGTGAAATCTGTAGTAGGATATTTTTGAGTGCTTTGAAGCCTATCATGACCAAGGAAATATCCTCAACGAAAATCAAAAAGAGGCTTTCTGAGAAACTCGCTTGTGATGTGTGAATTCATCTCACAGGGTTACACTGCTCTTTTCATTGAGAAGTTTGGCAACACTGTTTCCTTGGAATCAGCCATGAGATATTTTGGAGCACATTGAAGCTGAGCCTGACAAAGGAAATATCCTCAGACAAAAACTAGAAAGAAGCTTTCTGAGAAAATATTTTGTGATTTGTGAATTCTTCTCACAGAGTTACATGATCCTTTTCATGGATCAGTTTGGTAGCACTGTTTTGGGGGAATCTGAGAAGGCATATTTTGGATCACATTGAAGCCTGTGGTGACAAAGGAAATATCCTCAGATAAAAACTAGAAAGCAGCTTTATGATAAAGTTCTTTGTGATGTATAAATTCCTCTCACAGAGTTACACCTTTCATTTCATGGTGCAGTTTGGTAACCCTGCTTTGATGGATTTGCAAAGTGATAATTGGGAGCACATTGAGGCCTATAGTGAAATAGGAAATGTCCTCAGATAATAACTAGAAAGAAGCTTTCTGAGAAACTGCTTTGTGATATGTGAATTCATCTCACAGAGTTACAGTGTTCTTTTCATTGAGCACTTTGCTAACACTGTTTAATTGGAATCTGCGATGGGATATTTTGGAGGGCCTTGAAGCTTATGTTGACAAAGGAAATATCCTCATATAAAAACTAGAGAGAAGCTTCCTGAGAAACTGATTTGTGATGTGTCATTTCACCTCACAGGGTTACATGATTCTTTTCATTACTCACTTTGGTAGCACTGTTTTTGTGGTGTTGGAGAGGCGATATTTGGGAGTGCATGGATGCTGAAGGTGGAAAATGAAATATGCTGAGATAAAAACTAGAAAGAAGCTTTCAGAGAAATTTCTTTGTGATGGGTGAATTTATCACACCAAGTTACAGCTTTGTTTTCTGTGAACAGTTTGGTAGCACTGTTTTTAAGGAAGCCACATAGTGATATTCGGGAGCTTCAAGAGGCCTAGTGTGAAAAAGGAAATAACTTCAGATAAAAAGTGGAGAGAAGTTTTTCGAGAAAAATTTTTGTTATTTTTGTATCCATCTCATAGAGTTTAACCATTTTGTTGATTGAACAGTTCAGAATCACTGTTTTTGTGGTATCTGAGAGGAGATATTTGGGAGCACATTGAAGCTTATGGTGAAAAAGAAAAAATCCTCAGATTTAAATGGGAAAGAAGCTTTCTGAGAAACTGTTTTGTGATAGGTAAATTCATCTCACAGAGTTACCCCTTTCTTTTTCACTGACGCAATTTGGTAACACTGTTTTTGTGGAATCCACAAAGGGATATTCAGGAGAGCATAGAGTCCAATGGCAATAAAGGAAATTTCTTCAGGTTAAAAACTGGAAAGAAGCTTTCTGAGAAACTCCTTTGTGATGTGCGCATCCATCTCATTGAAATAAACGTTTCTGTTGAGAGATAACTTTGGCATCACTGTTTCTGTGGTGTCTGAGAGGGGATATTTGGGAGTGCATTGAAATCTATGGTGAAGAAGGAAATACTCTCATATAAACTAGAAGGAAGCTATGTGAGAAACTGCATGGCGATGTGATAATTAATTTCATAGAGTTACAGGATTGTTTTCATGGAGCAGTTTGGTAGCACTGTTTGGGGACTCTGAGAAGGGGTATTTTGGATTGCATTGAAGGCTACGGTGGCAAGGGAAATATCCTCAAATAAAAACTAGAAAGAAGCTTTCTGAGAAAGTTCTTTGTAATATGTGAATTCATCTCTCAGAGTTACACTGTTCTTTCCATTGAGCAGTTTGCTGATACTGTTTTCTCGGAATCTGCAATGGGCTATTTCAGAGCACATTGAACATTATGGTGATAGAGGAAATATACTCGTATAAAAACTAGAAAGAAGGTTTTTGAAAAGCCATTTTGTGAGGTGCTAATTCTCCTCATGGAGTTACACCGTTCTTTTCATGGATCAGTTTGGTAGCACGGTTTTTGGGAAATCTGAGAAGGAATATTTTGGATCACATAGAAACCTATGGTGACAAAGAAAATGTCTTCAGATAAAAACCAAAAAGAACTTTCTGAGAAACTGCTTTGTGATTTGTGAATTCATCTCACAGGGTTACACTGTTCTTTCCATGAAGCAGTTTGATAAAACAGTTTGCATGGAATTTGCAATAGGATATTTGAGAGCCCATTGAAGCCTATGGTGACAAAGTAAATATCATCAGACAAAAACCAAAAAGAAGCTTGCTGAGAAACTGCTTTGCGATGTAGAACTTCAACTCACATATTCACAACTTTCTTTACACTGAGCAGTTTGCTAACGCTATTTTCATGGGATCTGCAAAGGGATATTCGCGAGTGAATTGATTCAAATGGTGTAAAGGGAAAAATCCTGAGACAGTAACTAGAATGAAGCTTTCTGGCAAAGTTCTTAGTGATGTATGAATTCATCTCACAGAGTTACACAACTCTTTTTAGTGAGAAGTTCGCTAACACATTTTTCGGGAAATCTGCATGGGGATATTCTGGAGCACATTGAAGAATATGGGGAAAAAAGGAAATATTCTCAGGTAAAAATGAGAAATAAGCTTCCTGAGAAGGTTCTTTGTGATGTGTGAATTCATCTCACAGTGTTACACCTTTCTTTTCATGGAACAGTTTGCTAACACTGTTTTCTTGGAATCTGCAAAGGGATATTTGGGAACGCAATGAGTCCTATGGTGAAAAAGGAAATATCCTTAGATAAAAACTAGAAAGAAGCTTTCTGAGAAACTGCTTAGTGATGTGTGAATTCGTCTCACAGAGTTACATTGTTCTTTGCATTTAGCAGTTTGTTTACACTGTTTTCTTGAAATCTACAATGGGATATTTCGGAGCACCTTGAAGCTTATGGTGACAAAGGAAATATCCTCATATAAAAACGAGAAAGAAGCTTTCAGAGAAACTGATTTGTGATGTGCTAGTTTATCTCACAGAGATACACGATTCTTTTCATGGATCATTTTGGTAGCAGTGCATTTGGGAAATCTGAGAAGGGATATTTTGGATCTCATTGAAGCCTATCGTGAGAAAGGAAATATTCTTAGATAAAAACTAGAAAGAAGCCTTCTGAGAAACGTCTTTGTGATGTGTGAATTCATCTCACAGAGTTACACCTCTCTTTTCATGGAGTAGTTTGTTAACACTGTTTTCATTGAATCTGCAATGAGATAGTCTGGAGCGCATTGAGGTCTATAGTGAAAAATAAAATATCCTCATATAAAAACTAGGATGAAGATTTCTGAGATAAATTTTGTGATGTACATATTCACCTCACAGAGTTACATGATTCTTTTCTTGGAGAAGTTTACTAACACCGTTTTCATGGAATCAACAATAGGATATTTGGGATCGCACAGAAGCCTATGGTGCCATAGGAAATATCCTCAGACAAAAACTAGAAAGAAGCTGTCTGGGAAACAGCTTTGTGATGTGTACTTCATCTCACAGAGATACACGATCATTTTCATGTATGAGTTTGGTAGCAGTGTTTTTGGGGTATCTGAGATGGGATATTTTGGATTGCATTGAAGCCTATGGTGACAAAGGAAATATCCTCTGGTAAAAACTGGAAAGAATCTTTCTATGAAATTTCTTTGTGATGTGTGAATTCATCTCACAGAGTTAAACATTTCTTCTCATGGACCAGTTTGATAACACTGTTTTCCTGGAATTGGCAATAGGATATTTGGGAGCGCATTGAAGTGTATGGTGACAAAGGAATTATCCTCAGATAAAAGCCAAAAAGAAGCTTTCTGAGAAACGGCTTGTGATGTGTGAATACACCTCACAGAGTTACACCATTCTTTACATTAAGAAGCTTGCTAAAACTTTCTACTTTGTACTGCAATGGGATATTCGAGAGCAGATTGAGGAATATGGTGAAAAAGGAAATATCCTCATATACAAATAAGAAAGAAGTTTTCTGAGAAATGGCATTGTGATATGTGAGTTCATCTCACAGAGTTACACCTCACTGTTCATGAAGCAGTTTGTGAACACTCTTTTCATGGTATCTGCAATGGGATATTCCAGAGTGCATTGAGGCCAATAGTGAAAAAGGAAATATTCTCATATAAAAATTAGAAAGAAGCTTTCTGAGAAACCACTTTGTGATATGTTATTTCATCTCACAGAGGTACATGATTCTCTTCATGGATCAGTTTGGTAGCACTGATTTTGAGGAATCTGAGAAGGGATATTTTGGATTATATTTAAGCTTATGGTGACATAGGAAATATCCTCAGATAAAAAGTAGAAAGAATCATTCTGAGAAAGTTCCTTGTGGTGTGTGAATTCATCTCACAGAGTTACACCTTTCTTCTCATGCAGCAGTTTGATAACACTGTTTTCGTGGAATCTGCAATAAGGTATTTGGAAGCACATTGAAGCCTATGGTGACAAAGGAACTATCCTCAGATAAAAACCAAAGAGAAGCTTTCTGTGAAACGGCTTTGTGATGTGTGCATTCACCTCAAAGGGTTACACCTTGTCTGTCATTGAGAAGTTTGCTAACACTTTTTTCGTTTATTCTGCAATGAGATATTCCAGAGTGCATTGAGGAATATGGTGAAAAAGGAAATATCCTCAGATAAAAACTAGAAGGAAGTTTTGTGAGAAACTGCATTGTGATATGTGAATTCATCTCACAGAGTTACACCATTATTTTCATGGAACAGTTTGATAGCAGTGTTTTTGGGGAATATGAGAAAGGATATTTAAGATCACATTGAAGCCCATGGTGACAAAGGAAATATCCACAGATAAAAACTAGAAAGAAGCTTTCTGAGAAAGTTCTTTGTAATGTGTGAATTCATCTCACAGAGTTACACCTTTCTTTTCATTGAGCAGATTGCTAACACTGTTTTCCTGGAATCTGCAATGGGATATTTGGGAGCTCATTGAGACCTATGGTGAAAAAGGAAATACCCTCAGATAAAAACTTGAAAGAAGCTTTCTAAGAAAGCGCTTTGTGATGTGTAAATTCATCTCATAGAGTTACACTGTTCCTTTCATTGAGTAGTTTGATAAAACTGTTTTCGTGAAATATGCAATAGTGTATTTTGCAGCACATTGAAGCCTATGGTGACAAATTTAATAGCCTCAGACAAATAACAAAAAGAAGCTTTCTGAGAAACTCCTTTGTGGTGTGAGAATTCATCTCACAGATTTACACCTTTGTTTTCATGGAGAAGTTTGCTAAAACTGTTTTCATGGAATCTGCAATAGGATATTTTGGAGCGCCATAAGGCCCATAGTGAAAAGGCAAATATCCTCATATAAAAATTAGAAAGAAGCTATCTGAGAATCCCCTTTGTGATGTGTTATTTCATCTCACAGAGTTACAGGATTCTTTTCATGGAACAGTTTTGTAGCACTGTTTTTGAGGAATCTGAGAAGGGATATTTTGGATCAGTGTAAAGCCTATGGTGACAAAGGAAGCATCTACAGATAAAAACTAGAAAGAAGTTTTCTGAGAAAGTTCTTTGTGAACTGTGAATTCAACTCACAGAGATACATGTTTCTTTTCATGGAGGAGTTTCCTAACACTTTTCCTGGAATCTGCATAGGGATATTTGGGAGCACTTTGAGTCCTATGGTGAGAAAGGACATATCCTCAGATAAAAACTAGAAAGAAGCATTCTGAGAAACTGCTTTGTGATGTGTGACTACATCTCACAGAGTTACACTTTTCTTTTCATTGAACAGTTTGCTAACACTATTTTCTTGGGATCTGCAATGGTATATTTAGTAGTGCTTTGAAGCTTACGGTGACAAACGCAATATCCTCATACGAAAACTAGATAGAAGCTTTCTGAGAAACCATTTCATCATGTGTTAATTCATCACACAGTGTTACACGATTATTTTCATGGATCAATTTGGTAGCAGCATTTTTGTGGAATCTGAGAATGAATATTTTGGATCACATTGAAGCCTATGGTGACAAAGGAAATGTCCTCAGGTAAAATTAGAAAGAAGCTTTCCGAGAAAATTCTTTCTGATGTGTGAATTCATCTCACAGAGTTACACCTTTCTTTCATGGAGCAGTTTGCTAACAGTGCTTTTTTCATGGAATCTGCAATGGGATATTCCAGAGCACCTTGAGGCCTACAGTGAAAATGGAAATATCCTCAGATAAAAATTAGAAAGAAGCTCTCTAAGAAACCTCTTTGTGATGTTGGAATTCATCTTACAGAGTTACCCATTATTCTCAATGAGCAGTTTGATAACACTGTTTCTGTGGAATCTGCAATAGGATATTTTTTACCACATTGCAGTCTATGGTGACAAAGGAAATATTCTCAGATAAAAACCAAAAAGAAGCATTCTGTGAAACTGCTTTGCATTGTGTGAGTTCATCTCACAGATTTACACCTTTCTTTTCATATAGTAGTTTGCTAACATTATTTTCTGGAATCTACAAAGGGATAATCTTGAGCACATTGAGGCAAACAGTGAAAAAGGATATATCCTCAGGCAAAAACTAGAAAGAAGCTTTCTGAGAAACTGCTTTGTGATTTGTGAATTCATCTCACAAGGTTACACGATTCTTTTAATGCAGCAGTTTGGTAGCACTGTTTTTAGGGAATCTGAGAAGGGATATTTTGGATTGCATTGAAGCCTATGGTGACAAAGGAAATGTCCTGAGATACTATCTAGAAAAGAGCTTTCTGAGAAACTTCTTTGTGATGTGTGAATTAATCTCACAGAGTTACACTGTTCTGTTCCTTGAGCAGTTTGCTAACACTGTTTTCTTGGGATCTGCAATGGTATATTTTGTAGCACTTTGAAGCTTATGGTGACAAACACAATATCCTCATATAAAAGCTAGATAGAAACTTGCTGAGAAACAGCTTCATGATGTGTTAACTCATCACACAACGTTACACAATTCTTTTCTTGGAGCAGTTTGCTAACACTGTTTTTGTGGAATCTGCAATAATATATTTGGGCATGCATTGAAGCCGATGGTGACAAAGGAAATATCCTCAAACAAAAACCAAAAAGAAGCTTTCTGAGATACTGCTTTGTGATGTGTGAGTTCATGTCACAGTTTTCCACCTTTCTTTTCATGGAGCAGTTTACTAGCACTCTTTCCATGGAATCTGAAAAGGGATATTTGGGAGCACTTTGAGGCCTATGGTGAAAAAGGAAATATCCTCAGATAAAAACTAGAAAGAAGCTTACTGAGAAACTGCTTTGTAGTGTGTGAATTCATCTTACAGAGAAAAATCATCCTTTTCATTAAACAGTTTGGTAACACTGTTTTTGTGGAATATGCAAAGGGATATTCGGCAGCAGATAGAGGTCAATGTTGAATAAGGAAATTGTTCAGGTAAAAACTGGAGAGAAAGTTTCTGAGAACTCTTTTGTGATGTGTACATTCATGTCATAGAGGTAAAGTTTTCTCTTGAGAGATCAGTTTGGCATCACTGTTTTTGTGGTGTCTGACAAGGGATAATTGGGAGTGCATGGAAGCCCATGGTGGAAAAGGAAATATCCTGAGATAAAAACGAGGAAGAAGCTGTCTGAGAAATTTCTTTGGGATGGGTGAATTCATCACACAGAAGTACACGTTTGCTTTCTTTGAGCAGTTTGGGAGCATTGCTTTTATGGAATCTGCAAAGGGATATTCAGGAGCTCCTAGAGACCCATGGTGCAAAAGGAAATAACTTCAGATAAAAACTGGAGAGAAGCCCTTCGAAAAAAGGTTTTGTGTTGTGTGTTTTCAGCTTATAGAGTTTAAACTTTTTGTTGATTGAACAGTTCATCATCACTATTTTTGTGGTATCTGAGGAGGGATATTGTGAGCACATTGAAGCTTATGGTGGAAAAGGAAATATCCTCAGATAAAAACTAGAAAGAAACTTCCTGAGAAAATGCTTTGTGATGGATGAATTTGTCTCACAGTGTTAAAACTTTCTTATCATCATGCAGTTTGGTAGCACTGTTTTTGTGGAATCTGCAGCATAGAATCCAAAGGTGAAAATAGAAAATTCTTCAGGTAAAAACTGGAGAGAAGATTTTGGAGAAACTCCTTTGTGATGTGTGCATTCATCTCATAGAGCTAAACGTTTTTGTTGAGGTAGCACTTTGACATCTCTATTTCTGTGGTGTCTGGGAAAGGATATTTGGGAGCACATTGAACCCTGTGGTGGAAAAAGAAATGTCCTCATATAAAGCTAGAAACAAGATTTCTGAAATACTGCTTTGTGGTGTGTTAATTCATCTCACAGAGTAACACGATTCTTTTCATGGATCAGTTTGGTAGCACTGATTTTGTGGAATCTGAGAAGGGATATTTTGGATCCCATTGAAGCATATGGTGACAAAGGAAATATCCTTAGATTTAAACTAGAAAGAAGCATTCTGAGAAACTTCTTTGTAATGTGTGAATTCATCTTTCAGAGTTACACCATTCTTTTAATTGATCAGTTTGTTAGCACTGTTTTCGTGGAGGCTGCAAAAGTATATATTGGAGCGCATTGAGGCCTATGGTGAAAAAGAAAATATTCTCAGATAAAAATAGAAAGAATCATTCTGAGAAAATGCTTTGTGATATTTGAATTCATCTCACAGTATTACACTGTAGTTTTCATTGAACAGTTTATAACACTGTTTTCCTGCAATCTACACTGTGATATTTTGGAACACATTGAAGCTTATGGTGACATAGGAAATATCCTTATATAAAAACTAGAAAGAGGTTTTCTGAGAAACTGCTTTGTGATGTGTTAATTCATCACACAGTGTTACACGATTCTTTTCGTGGATCAGTTTGTTGCAGTGTTTTTGGGGAAACTGAGAATTCATATTTTGAATCACATGGAAGCCTATGGTGATAAAGGGAATATCCTCAGATAAAAACAAGAAGATTTCTGAGAAAGTTCTTTGTGATGTGTGAACTCATCACAGAATGATACACCTTTCTTTTCAAGGAGCATTTTGCTAATGCTATTTTCATGGAATCTGCATAGGATATTCTGGAGCGCATTGAGGCCTATAGTGAAAAAGTAAATACCTTCATGTAAAAACTAGAAGGAATCTTTCTGAGAAATAGTTTTGTGATGTGTGAATTCATCTTACAGAGTTACACCACACTTTTCATTGAGCAGCTTGTTAACACTGTTTTCATTGTATCTGCAACAAGGTATTTTGGATGCTTTGAAGCCTATGGTGACATAAAAAATATGCTCAGATAAAAACCAAAAAGAAGCTTTCTGTGAAACTGCTTTGTGATGTGTGAATTCATCTAACTGAGTAACACCATTCTTTTCACAGAGAAGTTTCCTAACACTTTTTTCATTTGATCTGCAGTTGGATATTCAGGAGTGCATTGAGGAATATGGTGGAAAAAGAAATATCCTCAGATAAAAACTAGAAGGAAGCTTTCTGAGACACTACTTTGTGATGTGTGAATTCATCTCACAGAGTTACATTGCTCTTTGCAGTGAGCAGTTTACTTACACTGTTTTCTTCGAATCAGAAATCTGATATTTCTGAGCACATTGAAGCTTATGGTGACAAAGTAAATATCTTCATATAAAAACTAGAAAGACTCTTTCTGAGAAGCCACTTTCTGATGTGTTAATTCATCTCACAAAGTTACATGATTGCTTTCATGGAGCAGTTTGGTAGCACTGTTTTTGGGGCATCTGAGAAAGGATATTTTGGATCACATTGAAACGTATGGTGACAAAGGAAATATCCTCAGATAAAAACTAGAAAGAAACTTTCTGAGAAAATTCTTTGTGATGTGTGAATTCATCTCACAGAATTACACTTTTATTTTCATGGAGCAGTTTGCAAACACTGTTTTCGTGGATTCTGCAAAGGCACACTTGGGAGCGATTTGAGGCCTATGGTGAAAAGGGAAATATCCTCAGATAAAAACTACAAAAAAGCTTTCTTACAAACTGCTTTGTGATGGCTGAATTCACCTCACAGAGTTACACCTTTGTTTTCATTGAGCAGTTTGGTAGCACTCTTTTTAGGGAATCTGCAAAGGGATTTTCTGGAGCTCATAGGAGCCTATGGTGAAAAAGGAATTAACTTCAGATTAAAACTGGAGAGAAGGTTTTGAGAAACTGTTTTGTGATATGTGTATTCACATCATATTCAGCTCATATTGATAAACCATTTTGTTGATTGAGCAGTTTTTTATCACTGTTTTTGTGGTGTCTGAGAAGCGATATTTGAGAGCTTATTGAGGCTGATGGTGGAAAAATGAATATGCACAGATAAAAACAAGAAAGGAGCTTTCCGTGAAATTTCTTTTTAATGGGTGAATTCATGTCCCAGAGGTAAACCATTCTTTTCATTGAGCATTTTGGTAACCCTGTTTTTGTGGTATGTACAAGGGGATATTTGGAGTGCAGGGAAGCCTATGGTGAATAAGGAAATACCCTCAGATAAAAACTAGAAAGAACCTTTCTGAGAGACTGTTTTATGATGGGCGAATTCATCTCACAGAGCTAAATCTTTCTTTTCATTGAACAGCTTGTTAGCACTCTGTTTGTGGAATATGCAAAGGATATTCAGGAGAGAATAGAGGTCAATGTTGAAAAAGGAAATATCTTCAGGTAAACCAGGAGAGAAAGTTTCCGATAACTCCTTTGTGATGTGTGCATTCACCTCATAGAGGTAAAGCTTTCTGTTGAGAGAGCAGTTTGGCATCACTGTTTTTGTGGTGTCTGACAAGGGATAATTGGGAGAGCATGGAAGCTGATGGTGGAAAAGGAAATATCTTCAGATAAAAACTAGAAAGAAGCTTTCTGAGAAATTTCTTTGGGATGCTTGAATTCACACAGAATTACACGTTTATTTTCTTTGAGCAGCTTGGTAGCTGTTTTTATGGAATCTGCAAAGGGATATTCGGGAATTCCTAGAGTCCTATGGTGAGAAAAGAAATAACTTCAGATGAAAGCTGGAGAGAAGCTCTTCGAGAAATGGTTCTGTGATGTGTGTATTCATCTCATAGAGTTTAACCTTTTTTTAGTTGAGTAGTGCATCCTCACTGTTTTTGTGGTATCTGCAAGGAGTTATTTGGGAGCACATTGAAGCCAATGGTGAAAAAGGAAATATCCTCAGATTTAAACTAGAAAGAAGCTTTCTGAGAAACTGCTTTGTGATGGCTGAATTCATCTCACAGAGTTAAACCTTTCTTTTCATTGAGCAGTTTAGTCACTCTGTTTTTGTGGAAACTGCAAAGGGTTATTCAGGAGCGCATAGAGTCCAATGGCGAAAAAGGAAACATCTTCAGGTAAAAACTGGAGAGAAGCTTTCTGAGAAACTTCTTTGTGATGTGTGCATTCATCTCATATAGTTCAACGTATCTGTTGAGGGAGCATTTTGACATCACTGTTTTTGTGTTATCACAGAAGGGATATTTGGGAGCGCATTGAAGCCTATGGTAGAAAAGAAAATATCCTCAGATAAAAACTGGAAAGAAGCTTCCTGAGAAACTACTTTGTGATGTGTGAATTTATCTCACAGAGTTAACCCTTTTTTTTAATTGTGCAGTTTGGTACCCCTGTTTTTGTGAAATCTGCATAGGGATATTTTGGAACACATAGAGGCTAAAGGTGAAAAAAGAAAATTCTCCAGGTAAAAACAGGAGATAAGATTTTGGAGAAACTCCTTTGTGATGTGTGCATTCATCTCGTAGAGCTAAACGTTTTTGTTGAGGGAGCACTTTGGCATCACTGTTTTTGTGATGTCTGGGAATGAATATTTGGGAGCGCATTGAATCCTAAGGTGGAAATGAAATATCCTAATATAAAAAATAGAAGCTTTCTGAGAAACCACTTTGTGATGTGTTAATTCATCTCACAGAGCTACATGATTCTTTTCATGGATCAGTTTGGTAGCACTGTTTTTGGAGATTCTGAGAAGGGATATTTTGAATCGCATTGAAGCCTGTGGTGACAAAGGAAATATCCTCAGATAAAAACTAGAAAGAAGCTTTCTGAGAAAGTTCCTTGTGATGTGTGAATTCATCTCAGAAGGTTGCACCTTTTTTTCATAGAGCAGTTTGCTAACACTGTTTTCATGGAATCTGCAATGGGATATTCTGGAGTGCATTGAGGCCTATAGTGAAAAAGTAAATATCCTCATGTAAAAACTAGAAGGAAGTTTTCTGGGAAACAGCTTTGTGATATGTGAATTCATCTTACAGAGTTACACTGTTCTCTTCATTGAGAAGTTTGATAACACTCTTTTCGTGGAATCTGCAATAGGGTATTTAGGAACACATTGACGCCTATATTGACAAAGGAAATATCTTCAAATAAAAACCAAAAATAAGCTTACGGTGAAACTCCTTTGTGATGTGTGAATTCATCTCACTGAATAGCACCATTCTTTTCATTGAGAAGTTTGCTAACATTATTTCATTAATCTACAATGGGATATTCGGGAGGACATTGAGGAATACGGTAAAAAAGGAAATATCTTCAGATAAAAACTAGAAAGAAGCTTTCTTAGAACCTGCTTTGTGATGTGTGAACTCATCTCACAGAGTTACACTGCTCTTTGCATTGAACAGGTTGTTTACACTGTTTTCTTGGAATCTGCAATCTGATATTTCTGAGCACATTGAAGCTTATGGTGACAAAGTAAATATCCTCATATGAAAACTAGAAAGAAGCTTTCTGAGAAGCCGCTTTCTGTTGGGTTAATTCATCTCACAAATTTACACGATTCTTTTCATGGAACAGTTTCATAGCCCTGTTTTTGGGGCATCTGAGAAGAGATATTTTGGATCACTTTGAAACCAATGGCGACAAAGGAAATATCCTCAGATAAAAATTACAATGAAGATTTCTGAGAAACTGCTTTTGATGTGTGAATTCATCTAACAGAGTTACACTGTTCTTTCAATTGAGCAGTTTGCTAACACTGTTTTCGTGAAATCTGCAAAGGGATATTTCTGAGTGCTCTGAGACCTATGGTGAATAAGGAAATATCCTAAGACAAAAACTAGAAAGAAGCTTTCTGTGAAACTGCTTTGTGATGTGTGAATTCATCTCATGGAGATACACTGTTGTTTTCATTTACCAGTTTACTAGCTACTAGCACTCTTTTCTAGGATTTTGCAATGGGATATTTCTGAGTTAATTGAAGCTTATAGTGACAAAGGAAATATCCTCATATAAAAACTAGAAAGAAGCATATTGAGAAACCATTTCTTGATGCGTTAATTCATCTCACAGAGTTACATGATACTTTTCATAGATTAGTTTTGTAGCACTGTTTTTGGGGAATCTGGGATGGGACATTTTTGATTGCATTGAAGCCTAGGGTGACAAAGAAATTATCCTCAGATAGAAACTAGAAAGATTTCTGAGAAAGTTCTTTTTGATGTGTGAAATCATCTCACAGATTTACATCTTTCTTTTCATGGAGCAGTTTGATAACACTGCTTTCATGGAATCTGCAATAGGATATTTGGGAGGGCATTGAAGATTATCATGACAAAGGAAATATCCTCAGATAAAAACCAAAGAGAAGCTTTCTGTGAAACTGCTTTGCAATGTGTGAATTCATCTCACTGAGTAACATTATTATTTTCATTGAGAAGTTTGCTAAACGTTTTTCCTTTAATCTTCAATGGTATATTCTGGAGCACATTCAGGAATATAGTGAAATATGAAATATCCTCAGATAAAAACTAGAAAGAAGCTTTCATAGAAACTACTTTGTGATGTGTGCATTCACCTCATAGAGCTAAACGTTTCTGTTGTGGGAGCACTTTGACATCACTGTTTTTGTGGTTTCTGAGAAGGGATATCTGATAGCGCATTGAATCCCATGGTGGCAAAGGAAATATCCTCAGACAATAACCAACAAGAAGCTTTCTGAGAAACTGCTCTCCAATGTTTGAATTCGTCTCACAGATTTACACCTTGTTTTCCATGGAGCAGTTTCCTAACACTATTTTTGTGGAATGTGCAAAGAGATATTCAGGAGCACATTGAGGCAAATGGTGAAAAAGGAAATATCCTAAGACAAAAACTAGAAAGACGCTTTCTGATAAACTGCTTTGTTATTTATGAATTAATCTCACAGAGTTATACCTTTCCTTTCATGGAGCAGTTTGGTAGCACTGCTCTTGGGGAATCTGAGAAGGAAAATTTTGGATTGCATTGAAGCCTATGGTGGCAAAGGAAATATCCTCAGATAAAAGCTAGAAAGAAACTTTCTGAGAAACTTCTTTGTGATGTGGAAATTCATCTCATAGAGTTACACCTTTCTTTTCATTGAAAATTTTGGTAACACTTTTTTCATGGAATCTGAAAAGCGATATATGGGAGAACATTGAGGCCTATGGTAAAAAAGGAAATATCCTCAGATTAAAAACTAGAAAGAAGCTTTCTGAGAAACTGCTTTGTGATTTGTGAATTCATCTCACATATTTACACCATTATTTCCATGGAGCAGTTTTGTAGCACTGTTTTTAGGGAATCTCAGAAGGGATATTTTGGATTGCATTGAAGCCTACAGTGACAAAGGAAATATCTTCCGACAAAAACAAGAAAGAAGCTTTCTAAGGAATTTCTTTGTGATGTGTGAATTCATCTCACAGAGTTACACCTTTCTTTTCATGGAGCAGTTTGCAAACACTGGTTTTGTGGAATCTGCAAAGTGATGTATGGGTGCGCTTTGGGGCCTATGGTGTAAAAGGAAATATTCTCAGATAAAAATTGGAAAAAAGTTTTCTGAGAAACTACTTTCAGATGGGTAAATTCATCTCACAGAGATACACTG
The DNA here is from genome assembly GCF_043159975.1 of Macaca nemestrina. Classification (NCBI taxonomy): domain Eukaryota; kingdom Metazoa; phylum Chordata; class Mammalia; order Primates; family Cercopithecidae; genus Macaca; species Macaca nemestrina. The sequence continues at coordinate 99,628,304 of NC_092132.1, read as the reverse complement.
TTATTTTCATTGATCAGTTTGATAACACTGTTTTTGTGGAATCTGAAATAGGATATTTGGGAGCACATTGAAATCTATGGTGACAAAGGAAATATCCTCAGGCAAATACCAAAAGAAGTTTTCTGAGAAACTGATTAGTGATGTGTGAATTCATCTCACAGATTTACACCTTTCTTTTCAAGGAGCAGTTTGTTAACACTGTTTTCGTGGAATCTGCAAAGGGATATTCATGAACGCATTGAGGCCTATGGTGAAAAAGGAAATATCCTCAGACAGAAACTAGAAAGAAGCTTTGTGAAAAACTCGTTGTGATGGGTCAATTCATCTCACAGAATTACACCTTTCCTTTCATTGAGCAGTTTGGTAGCACTGTTTTTGGGGATCTGCACAGAGATTTGTGGGAGCTCATAGAGGCCTATGGTGGAAAAGGAAATATCTTCAGATAAAAACTGGAGAGTAGTTTTCTGAGAAACTGTTTTGTGATGTGTGTATTCACCTCATAGAAATAAACCATATTGTTGATTCAGCAGGTTGTTATCACTTTTGTGGTGTCTGAGAAGGGATATTTGGTAGTGAATTGAGGCTGATGGTGGAAAAGTAAATATGCATAGATAAAACCAGAAAGGGGCTTTCTGAGATATTTCCTTGTGATGAGTGAATTCATCTCCCAGAGGTAAACTATTCTTTTCATTGAGCAGTTTGGTCACCCTGTTTTTCTGGAGTCAACAAAGGGAAATTCAGAGCTCAGAGAAGCTTATGGTGAAAAAGGAAATACCCTCAGATAAAAACTAGAAAGAAGCTTTCTGAGAGACTGTTTTGTAATGGGTGAATTCATCTCACAGTGTTAAATCTTTCTTTTCATTGAACAGTTTGATAACACTGTTTTTGTGGAATATGCAAAGGGATACTCGGGAGTAGATAGAGGCCAAGGTTGAAAAAGGAAATATCTTCAGGTAAACACTGAACAGAAAGTTTCTGATAATTCCTTTGTGAAGTGTGCATTTATTTCATATAGGTAAAGCTTTCTGTTGGGAGAGCAGTTTGGCATAACTGTTTTTGTGGTGTCTGAGAAGGGATATTTGGGAGTGCATGGAAGCTGATAGTGGACATGGAAATATCCTGAGATTCAAACTAGAAAGAAGCTTTCTGACAAATTTCTTTGTGATGGATGAATTCATCACACAGAGTTACACCTTTATTTTCTTTGAGCAGTTTGGTAGCACTGCTTTTATGGAATCTGCAAAGGGATATTAGAGAGCACATAGAGGCATAAGGCAAAAAAAGAAAATTCTCCAGGTAGAAACTGTAGAGAAGCTTTCAGAGAAACTCCTTTGTGATGTGTGCATTCATCTCAAAGAGCTAAATGTCTCTGTTGATGGAGGACTTTGTCTTCACTGTTTTTGTGGTTTGTGAGACGGGATATTTGAGAGTGCATTGAAGCCTATGGTGACAAAGGAAATATTCTCAGACAAAAACCAAAAAGATGCTTTCTGAGAAACTGCTTTGTGATGTGTGAATTCATCTCACAGATTTACACCTTTCTTTTCATGGAACATTTTTCTAACACTGTTTTCGTGGAATCTGCAAAGGGATATTCACGAACGCATTGAGGCCTATGGTGAAAAAGGAAATATCCTCAGACAAAAACTAGAAAGAAGCTTTCTGAGAAACTGCTTTGTGATTTGTGAATTCATCTCAGAGAGTTACATGATCCTTTCCATGGAACATTTTGCTAACCCTGTTTTTGTGGAATCTGCAAAGAGATATTTGGGAGTGCTTTGAGGCCTATGGTGAAAAAGGAATTATCCTCAGATTAAAACCAGAGAGAAAATTTCAAGAAACTGCTTTGTGATGTGTGAATTCATCTCACAGAGTTACACTATTCTTTTCATTTAGCAATTTGCTTACACAGTTTTCTTGGAATCTGCAATCTGATATTTTGGAGTGCATTGAAGCTAATGGTGACAAAGGAAATATCCTCATATACAAACTAGAAAGCTTTCTGAGAAACTCCTTTGTGAAGGGTGAACGCGTCATACAGAGTTACACCTTACTTTTCAGTGAGCAGTTTGGTAGCACTGTTTTTGAGGAATCTAAAAGGGATTTTTTGGATCTCATAGAGATCTATGATGAAAAAGGAAATATCTTCAGATCAAAACTGGAGAGAAGGTTTTTGAATAACTGTTTTGTAATGTGTGTATTCACCTGATAGTGATAAAACCATTTTGTTGATTGAGCAGTTTGTCATCACTGTATTTGTGATGTCTGAGAAGGGATATTAGGGAGTACATTGAGGCTGATGGTGGCAAAGTAAACACGTACAGATAAAAACTAGAAAGGAGCTGTCAGAGAAATTTCTTTGTGATGGGTGAATTCATCAGACACAGTTACACCTTTATTCTCTTTGAGCAGTTTGGTAGCACCACTTTTATGGAATCTGCAAAGGGATATTTGGGAGCTCCTGGAGGCCTACAGTGAAAAAGGAAATAACTTCAGATTAAAACTTTGGAGAAGCTTTTAGAGAAATGGTTGTGTGATGTCTATATTCATCTCATAGTATAACATTTTTGTCGATAGAGAAGTTTGGCATCACTGTTTTTATGGTATCTGAGAGGAGTTATTTGGGATCACATTGAAGCCTATGGTGAAAAAGGAAATATTCTCATATTTAAACTAGAAAGAAGCTTTCTGAGAAACTAGTTTTGGACGGGTGAATTCATCTCACAGAGGTACACTGGTGTTTTCATTGAGCAGTTTGATAACAATGCTTTCGAGGGATCTGCAATAGGATATTTGGGAGTGCATTGAAGGCTATAATGACAAAGGAAATACCTTCAGATAAAAACCAAAACAAAGCTTTCTGAGAAACTGTTTTGTGATTGTGAATTTGTCTCACAGAATTACACTGTTCTTTTCATTGAGAAGTTTGCTAACACTGTTTTCTGGGAATTTGCAATGGGATATACAGGAATGCATTGAAGCTTAGGGTGACAAAGGAAATATCCTCATATAAAAACTAGAAAGAAGCTGTCTGAGAAACCGCTTTGTGATGTGTTAATTCATCTCAAACAGTTACATGATCCTTTTCATGGATCTGTTTGCAGCAGCGTTTTTGGGGTATCTGAGAAGGGATATTTTGGATCGCATTGAAACCTATGGTGACAAAGGAAATATCTTCAGATAAAAACTAGAAAGAAGCTTTCTGAGAAAGTTCTTTGAGATTTGTGAATTCATCTCACAGAGTTACACCTTTCTTTTCATGGAGCAGTTTGCTAACATGGTTTTCGTAGAATCTGCGAAGGGATATTTGGGAGTGCATTGAGGTCTATAGTGAAAAAGGAAATATCATCAGATAAACTAGAAAGAAGCTTTCTGAGAAACTGCTTTGTGATGTGTGAATTCATCACAGAGAGATACACAATTCTTTCCTTGCAGCAGTTTTTTAACAGAGTTTGCATGAAATCTGCAATCGGATATTTGGGTATGCATTGAAGCCCATGGTTACAAAGGAAATATCCTCAGACAAAAACTAGAAAGAAACTTTCTGAGAAAGTTCTTAGTGATCTGTGAATTCATCTCACAGAGTTACCTCTTTCTTTTCATTTAGCAGTTTGCTGACACTGTTTATGTGGAATCTGCAAAGGGATATTTGCGAGTGCATTGAAATCTATGGTGAAATAGGAAATATCCTCACATAAAAATTAGAAAACATCTCTCTGAGAAACTGCTTAGTGATGTGTGAATCCATCTTACAGAGTTACACTGTTCTTTTCATTGAGCAGTTTGATAACACTGTTTTCATGGAATCTGCAATAGGATATTTCAGAGCACATTGAAGCCTCTGGTGACAAAGGAAATATCCTCAGATAAAAACTAGAAAGAAGCTTCCTGTGAAACTACTTTGTGATGTGTAAATTCATCTCACAGAGTTACATCATTCTATTCATTAAGCAGTTTGATAACACTGTTTTTGTTGGATATGCAATAGGATATTTGGGAGTGTATCAAAGTCTTTGTTGACAAAGAATATATCCTCAGATGGAAACCGAAAGGATTCCTTCTGAGAAACTGCTTTGTGATGTGTGAATTCATCTCACAGATTTACACTGTTCTTTTCATTGAGGAACTTGCTAACACTGTTTACTTGGAATCTGCAATGGGATGTTTCAGAGCACACTGATGCTTATATTGACAAAGGAAATATCCTCAGCAAGAACTAGAAATAAACTTTCTAAGAAAATTATTTGTGATGTGCGAATTCATCTCACAGAATTACGCTGTTCTTTTCATAAAACAGTTTGCTAACACTGTTTTCTATGAATCCGCAATGGGATATTTCAGAGCACACTTTAAGCTTACGGTGACAAAGGAAATATTCTCATATAAAAACTAGAAAGAAGTTTTCTGAGAATCCATTTTGTGATGTGTGAATTCATCTCTCAGAGTTACACAATTATTTTCTTGGAACAGTTTGGTAGCACTGTTTTTGAGGAATCTGAGAAGGGATATTTTGGATCACATTGAAGCTTATGGTGAGAAAGGAAATATCCTCAGATAAAAACTAAAAAGAACTTTCAGAGAAAATGCTTTCTGATGTGTGAACCTATATCACAGAGTTACTGTGTCCTTTTCAATGTTCAGTTGGCTAACACTGTTTTCGTGCAATCTGCAATAGGATATTTTGGATTGCATTGAAGCTTCTTGGAATGTGCATTTGGATATTTGGGAGTGCATTGAACCCTATGGTGACAAAGGAGATATCTTCAGATTAAAAAAAAAAAAAACTTTCTGAGAAACTGCTTTGGATGTGTGAATTCATCTCACAGAATTACACCTTTCCTTTCATGGATCAGTTTGGTAGCACTGCTTTTGGGGAATCTAGAAGGGATATTTTGGATTGCATTGAAGCCTATGGTGACAAAGGAAATATCCTCACATAAAAACCAAAAAGAACATTCTGAGAAAATGCTTTCTGATGTGTGAACCTATCTCACAGAGTTACGGTTTCGTTTCCATTGTGCAGTTTGCTAACACTGTTTTCGTACAACCTGCAATAGGATATTTTGGATTGCGTTGAAGCTTATGGTGACAAAGGAAATATCCCCAGAAAATAACCAAAAAGAAGCCTTCTGTGTAACTTCTTTGTGATGTGTGCTTTCATCTCACAGAGTTACACCTTTCTTTTCATTGAGAAGTTTGCTAACACTTTTTTAATGGAATCTTCAATGGGATACTCGGGAGTGCAGTGAGGAATATGGTTAAAAAGGAAATATTCTGTTAAAAATTAGAAGATTTCTGAGAAACTGCTTTGTGATATGTGAATTCATGTCACAGATTTACGCCTTTCTTTTCATGAAGCAGTTTGCTAACACTGCTTTTGTCTAATCTGCAAAGGTATATTTGAGAGCGCATTGAGGCCTATGGTGAAAAAAGAAATATCCTCAGATAAAAACCAGAAAGAAACTTTCTGAGAAACTGTTTTGGAATTTGTGAATTCATCTCACAGAGTTACACCATTCTTTTCATTGAGTAGTTTAGTAGCACTGTTTTTGGGGAATCTGAGAAATGATATTTCGGATCGCATTGAAACCTATTTTGTAAAAGGAAATATCCTCAGATAAAAAACTAGAAAGTAAATTTCTGAGATACTGCTTTGTTATGTGTGTATTCATCTCACAGAATAGCATGATTCTTTTCTTGGAGCAGTTTGCTGAAACCGTTTTTGAGGAATCTGCAAAGGGATACTTGGGAGCTCTTTGAGGCCTATAGTGTAAAAGGAAACATGCTATTAGAAAAACTAGAAGGAAGCTTTCTGAGAAACTGCTTTGTGATGTGTGAATTCAACGCAGAGAGTTACATTGTTCTTTTCATGGGGCAGTATGCTAAAACTGTTTTCTAGGAATCTACAATGGCATACTTTGGAGTGCATTGAAGCTTATTGTGAGAAATGAAATATCCTCAGACACAAAGTAGAAAAAAGCATTCTGAGAAACTGTTTGTGAAGTGTGAATTCATGTCAGAGAGTTACACTGCTCTTTTCATTGAGGAGTTTGCTAACACTGATTTCTTGGAATCTGCAATGGGATATTTCAGAGTGCATTGAAGTTTATGGTGTCAAAGGAAATACCCTCACATGAAAACTAGAAAAAAGCTTCATGAGAAGCTGCTTTGTGATGTGTTAATTCATCTCACAGAGTTACATGATTCTTTTCATGGATCAGTTTGTTTGCACTATTTTTGGGGAATCTGAGAAGGGATATTTGGGATCGCATTGAAGCATATGGTGACAAACGACACATCCTCAGATAAAAACTAGAAAGAATCAATCTGAGAGAGTTATTTGAGATGAGTGAATTCATCTCACAGACTTACACATTTACTTTCATGGGGCAATTAGCTAACACAGTTTTCGTGGAATCTGCAAAGGGATACAAGGGAGGTCACTGAGGCCTATAGTGAAAAAGGAAATATCCTCATGAAAAACCAAAAAGAAGCTTTCTGAGAAACTGCTTTGTGATGTTTAAATTCATCTAACAGACTTACACCATTCATTTCATTGAGCACTTTGATAACACTTTTTTTGTGGAATCTGCAATAAGATATTTGGGAGTGCATTGAAGCCTATGGTGACAAAGGAAACATCCTCAGATAAAAACTAGAAAGGAGTTTTCTGAGACGATTCTTGTGATGTGTGAATTCATCTTACAGAGTTACACCTTTCTTTTCATGGAGCAGTTTGCTACCACTGTTTTTGTGGAATCCGCAAAGTTACATTTGGGTTTGCCTTGAGACCTATGGTGAAAAAGGAAATATTGTCAGATGAAAACTAGAAAGATTTCTGAGAAACTCTTTGTGATGTATGATTTCATAACAGAGAGTTACACTGTTCTTTTCATTGAGCAGTTTGCTAACACTGTATTCTTGGAATATGCAATGGGATATTTTGGAGCGCATCGAAGCTTACGGTGACAAAGGAAATATCGTCATGTAAAAACTAGAAAGAAGCTTTCTGAGCAACGGCTTTCAGCTGTGTTAATTCATCTCACAGAGTTACACGATTCTTTTCCTGGAGTAGTTTGCTAGCACAGTTTTCGTGGAATCTGGAAAGGGATATTTGCGAGCGCATTGAGGCCTATGGTGAAAAAGGAAATATCCTCATAGGAAAACCAAAAAGAAGCTTTCTGAGAAACTGCTTTATGATGTGTGAATTCATCTCACAGAGTTACACCATACTTTTCATTGAGCAGATTGTTAACACTGTTTTCATGGAATCTGCAATAGGATATTTGTGAACGCATTGAAGCCCATGAAGACAAAGAAATTATCTTCAGAGAAAAACCAATAAGAATGTTTTGGAGAAACTGCTTTGTGTTATGTGAAATCAATTCACAGAATTTCACTGTTCTTTTCTTTTAGCAGTTTGTTAATACTGTTATCTTGGAATCTGCAATGAGATATTTCGGAGTGCATTGACACTTAGTGTGGAAAATGAAATATTCTCAGACAAAAACTACAAAGATACTTTCTGAGAAACTGCTTTGTGATTTGTGAATTCTTTTCGTGGAGCAAATTGGTAGCACTGTTTTTAGGGAATTTGAGATGGGGTATTTTGGATCACATTGAAGCCTTTGGTGACAAATGAAATATCCTCAGACAAAAACTATAATGAAGTTTTCTGAGAAGTTCTTTTTGATGACTGAATTCATCTCACAGACTTACACTTTTCTTTTCATGGAGCAGTCTGGTAACACTGTTTTCAAGGAATCTGAAAAGGGATATTTGGGATCTCATTGAGGCCAATAGTGAAAAAAGAAATATCCTCAGACAAGAACTAAAAAGAAGCTTTCAGAGAAATTGCTTTGTGATTTATGAATTCATCTCACAGATTTACAGGATTTTTTTCATGGAGCAGTTTGGTAGCACTGTTTTTGGGGAATCTGAGAAGGGATATTGTGGATCACCTTGAAGCCTATGGTGATAAAGGAAAAATCCTCAGATAAAATCTAGAAATAAGCTTTCTGAGAGACCACTTTGTAGGGTGTCAATTCATTTCACAGAGTTACACGATTCTTTTCATGGATCAGTTTGGTAGCACTGTTTCTGAGGAATCTGAGAAAGGATATTTTGGATTGCATTGAAACCTATTGTGACAAAGGATATATCCTCAGATAAAATCTAGAATGAAGCTTTTTGAGAAAGTTCTTTGCTATGTGTGAATTCATCTCACACAGTTACACCATTCTATTAATGGAGCAGTGTGATAGCTCTGGATTTGTGGATTCTGCAATAGGATATTCAGGAGCACTTTGAGCCTAGGGTGGCAAAGTAAATATCATCAGATAAAAACCTAAAAGAAGTTTTCTGAGATACCACCTTATGATGTGTTAATTCTTCTCATGGAGTTACATGATTCTTTTCATGGATAAGTTTGGTAGCATTGTTTTTGGGAATATGAGAAGGGAAATTTTGGATTGAATTGAAGACTATGGTGGCTAAGGAAATATCCTCAGATAAAAACTATAAATAAGCTTTTTGAGAGAGTTCTTTGTGATGTGTGAATTCATCTTACAGAGTTACACCATTCTATTCATGGAGAAGTTTGCTAACACTGTTTTTGTGGAATCTCAAAAGAATATTTGGGATGCATTGAGGCCTAGTATGAAAAAGGAAATATCCAAAGATAAAAGTTAGAAAGGAACTTTCTGAGAAACTGCTTTGTGATGTGATTTCATCTCAGAGAGTTACATCATTCTTTCAATTGAGTGATTTGATAACACTGTTGTCGTGGAATCTGCAATAGGATGTTTGGGAGCTCTTTGAAGCCTATGGTGACAAAGGAAATATCCTCAGATAAAAACCAAAAGGAAGCTTTCTGAGAAACTGCCTTCTAATGTGTCAATTCATTACACAGAGTTACACTGTTCTTTTCATTGTGTTGTTTGCTAACACTGTTTACTTGGAATCTGCAATGGGATGTTTCGGAATGCATTGAAACTTATTGTGAAAAAGTAAATATCCTCAGACAAATACGAGAAAGAAACATTCTGAGAAATTGCTTTGTGATTTTTGAATTTGTCTCACAGAGTTACATGATTCTATTTATGAATCAGTTTGATAGCAACTGTTTCTGGGGAATCTGAGAAGGGATATTTTGGATCACATTGATGCCTATGGTGACAAACGAAATATCCTCATATAAAAACTAGAAAGAAGCTTTCTGAGAAAGTTCTTTGTGATGTGTGAATTGACCTCACAGGGTTACACTGTTCTTTTCATTGACTAGTTTTCTAACACTGTTTTCTTGGAATCTGGAATGGGATATTTTGGAGACCATTGAGGCTGATGGTGACAAAGGAAATATCATCAGACAAAAACTAGAAGAAAACTTTCTGAGAAACTGCTTGGTGGTTTGTGAATTCATCTCACAGAGTTACACCTTTCTATTCATGGAGCAGTTTGCTAACACCGTTTTCATAGAGTCTGCAAAGGGACATTTTGGAACGCATTGAAGCCTATCGTGAGAAAGGAAATATCCTCTGATTAAAAGTAGAGAGAAGCTTTATGAGAAAGTGCTTTGTGATGAGAGAATTCATCTCACAGAGTTTCACTGTTCTTTTCATTGAGCAGTTTTCTAGCACTGTTTTCTTGGAATCTGCAATGGGAAATTTCAGAGAACATTGAACGTTATGGTAACAAAGGAAATAACCTCATATAAAAACTAGAAGGAAGCTCTCTCAGAAACTGCTTCATACTGTGTTAATTTGTCTCACAGAGTTACAGGGCTCTTTTCATGGATCAGCTTGGTAACACTGTTTTTGTTTAATTTGAGAAGGGATATTTTGGATAGCATTGAAACCTAGGGTGACAAAGGCAATAACCTCAGATAAATATTAGATAGAAGCTTTCTGAGAAAGTTCTTTGTGATGTTTTAATTCAACTCACAGTTACACCATTCTTTTCATGGTGTAGTTTGCTAACACTCTTTCCACGGAATCTGAAAAGGGATATTTGGGAGAGAATTTAGGATGGTAACGTAAAAGGAAATATCCTCAAAGAAACACCCAAAAGAAGCTCTCTGAGAAACTACTTCTTGATGTGTGAATTCATCTCACAGAGTTACACTGGTTCTTTTCATTGAGCAGTTTGCTAACACTGTTTTGTTGGCATCTGCAATGGTATATTTTGGAGCACATTGAAGCTTATGGTGAAAAAGGAAATATCCTCAGATGAAAACTAGTAAGAAGCTTTCTGAGAAAGTTCTTTGTGATGTGTGAATTCACCTCACAGAGTTACACATTTCTTTTCATGGAGCAGTTTGGTAGCACTATTTTACGGGAATCTGAGAAGGGATGTTTTGGATCACATTGAAGTCTACAGTGACAAAGGAGAAACTCGGATAAGAATTAGAAAGAAGCATTCTGAGAAATCGTTTTGTGATGTGTGGATTCATCTCACAGATTTACACCTTTCTTTTCATGGAGCAGTTTGCTATCATTGTTTTCATGGAATCTGCAAAGGGATATTCCAGAGCATCTTGAGGCCTGTAGTGAAAAAAGAAATATCCTCAGATAAAAATTAGACAGAAGCTTTCCGAGAAATAGTTTTGTGATGTGTGAATTCATCTTACAGTGCTATGCTGTTATTTTCATTGAGCAGTTTGATAACACTGCTTTTGAGGAATCTGCAATAGGATATTTGGAAGTGCATTGAAGCCTATAGTGACAAAGGAAATATCCTCAGCTAAAAACCAAAAAGAAGCTTTCGGTGAAACTACTTTGCGATGTGTGAATTCATCTCATAGGTTTATACTTTTATTTTCATGGGGCAGTTTACTAACACTATTTTCCTGGAATCTACAAAGGGATATACATTAGCACATTGAGGCCAAATGTGAAAAAGGAAATATCCTCAGACAAAAAAATACAAAAGTTACTGAGAAACTGTTTTGTGATTTGTTAATTTATCTCTTAGAGTTACACGATTCTTTTCATGCAGAAGTTTGGTAGCACTGTTTTTGGGGAATATGAGAAGGGTTAATTTGGATTGCATTGAAGCCTATGGTGATAAAAAAAATCTTCAGATAAAATCTTGAAAGAATCATTCTGAGAAACTTCTTCATGATGTGTGAATTCATATCACAGAGTTACACCATTCTTTTCATTGAGAAGTTTACTAACACTTTTTTCATGGAATGTGTGATGGAATATTCCAGAGCCCATTGAAAAATACGATGAAAAGGAAATATCCTCAGGAAAAAACTAGCAAGAAGCTTTCTGAGAAACAGCTTTGTGATGTGTGATTCATGTCACAAAGTTACACCATTCTGTTCATGGAGCAGTTTGGTAGCCCTGTTTTTGGGGAATCTTAGAAGAGATATTTTGGATTGCATTGAAGCCTATGGTGGCAAAGGAAATATCCCCAGATAAAAGCTAGAAAGAAGCTTTCTGAGAAACTTTTTGTGATGTGTGAATTCATTTCAAATAGTTACACGATTCTTTTCTTTGAACAGTTTGCTAACCCTGTTTTTGTAAAATCTGCAATAGGATATTTGGGCACGCTTTGAAGCATATGGTGACAATGGAAATATCCTCAGACAGAAACCAAAACGAAGCTTTCTGAGAAACTGCTTTGTGAAGTGTGAATTCATCTCACAGATTTACACCTTTCTTTTCATGGAGGAGTTAGCTAACACTGTTTTTGTGGAATCTGCAAAGGGGATATTTGGGATCCCTTTGAAGCCTACGGTGACAAAGGAAATATCCTCAGATAAAAACTAGAAAGAAGCTTTCTGAGAAACTGCTTTGTGATGTGTGAATTGATCTCAGAGAATTACACAGTTCTTTTCATAGAGCAGTTTGCTAACACTGTTTTCTTGGAATCTGCAATGGGATATTTTGCAGCACATTGAAGCTTGTGGTGACAAAGGAAATATCCTCATATAAAAACCAGAAAGAAGCTTTCTCAGAAAGCACTTTGTGATGTGTTAATTCTGCTCACTGAGTTAGAGAGACTGCTTTTTGATGGGTGAATTCATATCACAGAGTTACACTTTTCTTTTGATTGAGCAGTTTAGTAGCAATCTTTTTGAGGAAACTGCAAAGGGATTTTCTGGAGCTCTTAGAGACCTATGGTGAAAAAGGAAGTATCTTCAGATAAAAACTGGAGGGAAGCTGTTTGAGAAATGATTTTCTGATGTGTGTATTCTTCTCATAGAATTTAACCTTTTTGCCAGGCGCGGTGGCTCACGCCTGCACTTTGGGAGGCTGAGGCGGGCGGATCACAAGGTCAGGAGATCAAGACCACGGTGAAACCCCATCTCTACTAAAAATACAAAAAATTAGCTGGGCGTGGTGGCGGGCATCTGTAGTCCCAGCTACTCGGGAGACTGAGGCAGGAGAATAGCGTGAACCCGGGAGGCGGAGCTTGCAGTGAGCCAAGATCGTGCCACTGCACTCCAGCCTGGGTGACAGAGCAAGACTCCATCTCAAAAAAAAAAAAAGAATTTAACCTTTTTGCTGATTGAGTAGTTCATCATCACTATTTTTGTGGTATCTGAGAGTAGTTATTTGGGAGCACATTGAAGTCTATGGTGAAAAAGGAAATATCCTCAGATTTAAACTGGAAAGAAGCTTCCTGAGAAACTACTTTGTGATAGATCAATTCATCTCACAGCGTTACATAATTCTTTTCATGGAGCAATTTGTTAGCACTATTGTTGTGGAATCTGCAGAGGGATATTTGGGACTGCATAGAGGCCTAAGGTAGAACAAGAAAATTTTTCAGTTAAAAACAGGAGAGAAGATTTTGGAGAAACTCCTTTGTGATGTGTGCATTCAACTAATAGAGCTAAACGTTTCTCTTGAGGGAGCACTTTGGCATTACTGTTTTTTCCTGGTGTCTTAGAATGGATATTTTGTAGTGCATTGAAGCCTATGGTGGAAAAGGAAATATCCTCATATAAAAACTAGAATGATGCTTTCTGAGAAACTGCTTTGTGATGTGTTAGTTCATCTCGCAGAGTTACAGGATTCTTTTCATGGAGCAGTCTGGTACCACTGCTTTTGGGGAATCTAAAAAGGGGTATTTTGGATCACATTGAAGCCTATGGTGACAAAGGAAATATCCCCAGATTTAAACCAGAAAGAAGCTTTCAGAGAAACTTTTTGTAATGTGTGAATTCATCTTACAGAACAACACCGTTCTTTTCATTGAGCCGTTTGCTAACACTATTTTCGTGGAATCTGCAAAGGGATGTATTGGAGCGCATTGAGGCCTATGGTGAAAAAGGAAATATCCTCAGAATAAATGGAGAAAGAATCTTTCTGAGAAACTTCTTTGTGATTTGTGAATTCACCTGACAGAGTTACACGATCCTTTTCATGGATCAGTTTGGTAGCAGTGTTTAGGGGAATCTGAGAAAGGATATTTTGAATCGCATTGAAGCCTATGGTGACAAAAGAAATATCCTCAGACAAAAACTAGGAAGAAGTTTTCTAGGAAAGTTCTTTGTGATGTGTCAATTCATCTCATTGAGTCACACCTTTCTATTCATGGAACAGCTTGCAAACACTGTTTTTGTGGAATCTGCAAAGGGATATTTCTCAGTGCTCTGAGGTCTATGGTGAATACAGAAATATCCTCATGTGAAAACTAGAAGGAATCTTTCTGAGAAACAGCTTGGTGACGTGTGAATTCATCTCACAGAGTTACATTGTTCTTTTCATATACCAGTGTGTTAACACTCTTTTCTTGGATTCTGCAATGGGATATTTCCTAGCGCATTGAAGCTTATGCTGAGAAAGGAAATATCCTCAGATAAAAACCTGAAAGAAGCATACTGAGAAACTGCTTTTTGATGTGTTAATTCATCTCACAGAGTTGCACAATTCTTTTCATGGATCAGTTTGGTAGCACTGTTTTTGGGGAATCCGAGAAGGGATATTTTTGATCACATTGAAGCCCATGGTGACAAAGGAAACATCCTCAGATAAAAACCAAAAAGAAGCTTTCTGAGAATCTCCTTTGTGATGTGTGAATTTTTCTCACAGAGTTACACCTTTCTTTTCATGGAGGAGTTTGCTGATACTGTTTTCGTGGAACCTGCAAAGGGATATTTGGGAGCACATAGAGGCCAAGGAAATATCCTCAGGAAAAAAAAACTAGAAAGAAGCTTTCTGATAAAGAAGCTTTCTGTGAATTAATGTCACAAATTTACACTGTTGTTTTCATTGATCAGTTTGATAACACTGTTTTCGTGGAATCTGCAACAGAATATTTGGGAGCTCATTGAAGCCTATGGTGACAAATTAAATATCATCAGAATATAACCAAAAAGAAGCTTTATGCGAATCTGCATTGTGATGTGTTAATTCATCTCACAGATTTACACTCATGGAGCAGATTGCTAACACTATTTTCGTGGAATCTGTAAAGGGCTGTTTACGAGTGCATTGAGGAAAATGGTGAAAAAGGAAATATCCTCAGAGCAAAACTAGAAAGAAGCTTTCTGAGAAAGTTCTTTAAGATGTGTGAATTCATCTCACAGAGTTACACTGTTCTTTTCATTTACCAGTTTGCTACCACTCTTTTCTTGGATTCTACAATGGTATAATTCCTAGTGCATTGGAGCTTATGATGACAAAGGAAATATCCTCATATAAAAATTAGAAAGAAGCATATTGAGAAAACATTTTTTGATGTGTTAATTCATCTCACAGAGTTACACGATTCTTTTCAAAGATCAGTTTGGTAGCATTGTTTTTGGGGAATCTGTGAAGGGATGTTTGTGATTGCATTGAAGCCTATGGTGACAAGGGAAATATCCTCAGATAAAAACCAAAAGGAAGCTTTCTGAGAAACTGCTTTGTGGTATGTGAATTCAACTCACAGAGTTACACCTTTCTTTTCATGGAGAAGTTTCCTAACACTATTTTCATGGAATCTGCAAAGGGCTGTTCATGAGTGCATTGAGGCAAATGGTGAAAAAGGAAATATGCTCAGAGAAACACTAGAAAGCTTTCTGAGAAGTTGCTTTGTGATTTGTGAATTCATCTCACAGAGAATTACACGCTTCCTTTCATGGAGCAGTTTGGTAGCACTGCTCTTGGGGAATCTGAGAAGGGATATTTTGGATCGCATTGAAGCCTGTGTTGACAAAGGAAATATCCTCAGATAAAATCTAGAATGAAACTTTCTGAGAAACTTCTTTGTGATGTGTGAATTACACTCACAGAGTTACACTCTTCTTTTCCTTGAGAAGTTTGCTATACTTTTTTCGTGGAATCTGGGATGCAATATTCTGGAGAGCATTGATGAATATGGTGAATAAGGAAATATCTTCAGATTAAAAATAGAAAGAAGCTTTCTGAGAAACAACTATGTGGTGTGTGAATTCACCTCACAGAGTTACACCATTCTTTTCATGGAGCAGTTTGGTAGCACTGTTTTGGGGGAATCTGAGAAGGGATATTTTGGACTGTATTGAAGTCTAAGGTGACAAAGGAAATATCCTCAGAAAAAAACCAGAAAGAAGCTTTCTGTGAAACTGCTTTGTGGTGTGTGAATTCATCTCACAAAGTTACATCATTCTTTTAATTGAGCAGTCCGATAACACTGGTTTCTTTTAATCTGCAACAGGATAGTTCAGAGAGCATGGAAGCCTATGGTGACAAAGGAAAAATCCTCAGATAAAAACCAAAAAGAAGCTTTCTGAGTGACTGCATTGTCATATGTGAATTCATCTCACAGAGGTACACCATTCTTTTCATTGAGAAGTTTACTAACTTTTTTTTTTGTTTAATCTGCAATGGGATATTCGGGAACACATTTAGGTATATGGTGAAAAAGGAAAATCCTCAGACTAAAACTGGAAAGAAGGTTTCTGAGAAACAGCTTTGTGATGTGTGGATTCATCTCACAGATCTATACCACTATTTTCAGGGATCAGTTTGGTAGCACTGTTTTTGGGGAATCTGAGAATGGATATTTTGAATTGCATTGAAGACTGTGGTGACAAAGGAAATATTCTCAGTTGAAAATTAGAAAGAAGCTTAAAGAGAGAGTTCTTTGTGATGTGTGAATTCATGTCACAGAGTTACACGTTTCTTTTCATGGAACAGTTCCCTAACACTGTTTTCATGGAATCTGCAATGTTATATTCTGGAGCACATTGAGGCCTAAAGTGAAAAAGGAAATATTCTTAGATAAAAACTAGAAAAAAAGCTTTCTGAGAAACTGCTTTGTGGTTTGTGAATTCATCTCACAAAGTAACACCGTTCTTTCCATTGAGCAGTTTGATAACACTGTTTTCATGGAATTTACAATATTATATTTGGGAGCACATTGAAGCCTGTTGTGACAAAGGAAATATCCTCCTATAAATCCAAAAATATGCTTTCTGAGAAACTCCTTCAGATGTGTGAATTCATCTCACAGAGTTACACAGTTCTTTTCATTGAGCAGTTTGCTAACACGGTTTCCTTGGAATCTGCAATGGGATATTTCAGAGTCTATTGAAGCTTATGGTGACAAAGGAAATATCCTCAGACAAAAACTAGAAAGAAGTTTTCTGAGAAACAACTTTGAGCTGTGTTAATTCATCTCACAGAGTTATATGATTATTTTCATGGATCAGATTGGTAGCATTGTTTTTGAGGAACCTGAGAAGGGATATTTTGGATCATATTGAAGCCTATGGTGACAAATTATAAATCCACAGATAAAAATTAGAAAAAGCTTTCTGAGAAAGTTCTTTGTGATGTGTGATTTTGTCTCAGAGAGTTACACCATGCTTTTAATTGAGCAGTTTGATTACACAGTTTCCATGAAATCTACAAAGGAATATTGTGGAGTGCATTGAGTCATACAGTGAAAAAGAAAATATCTTCAGACAAATGCTAGAAAGAAGCTTTCTGAGAAACTGCTTTGTGACGTGTGAATTCATCTCACAGAGATACACCATTCTTTTCATTGAGAAGTTTACTAACACTGTTTTCGTTTAATCTTCAATGGGATATTTTGGAGAGCATTGAGGAATATGGTGAAAAAGGAAATATCCTCAGATAAAAACTAGAAGGAAGTTTTTGAGAAACAGCTTTGTATTCACAGAGTACCACCACTGTTTTCATGGAGTAGTGTGGTAGCACTGTTTTTGGGGAATTGGAGAAGGGATATTTAGAATGGCATTGAAGCCTATGGTGACAAGGAAATAACCTCGGATAAAAACTAGAAAGAAGCTTTCTGAGAAAGTTCCTTGTGATGTGTGAATTCATATCACAGAGTTACATCTTTCTTTTCATGGAGCAGTTTACTAACACTGTGTTCGTGGAATCTGCAATGGTATATTTGGGAGAGAATTGAGATCTATAGTGAAAAAGGAAATATCCTCAGATAAAAATGAGAATGAACTTTTCAGATAAACTGTTTTCTGATGTTTTAATTCATCTCTCAGAGTTACACGATTATTTTCGTGGATCAGTTTGGTAGCACTGATTTTGGGGAATCTGAGAAGGGATATTTTGGATCACATTGAAACCGATGGTGACAAAGGAAATATCCTCAGATAAAAACTAGAAAGAAACTTTCTAAGAAAGTTCTTTGTGATGGGTGAATCATCTCACAGAGTTACACCACTCTTTTCATTGAGCAGTTTTATAACACTGCTTTCATGCAATGCTTTCATGCAAATGCTTTCTGATGTGTGAACCTGTTTCACAGTTACGGTGACCTTTTCATTGTGCAGTTTGCTAACACTGTTTCTGTGCAATCTGCACTAGGATATTTTGGATTGCATTGAAGCTTACGGTGAGAAAGGAAATATTCCCAGATAATAACCAAAAAGAAGCCTTCTGTGAAACTCTTTGTGATGCTTGTTTCTATCTCACAGAGTTACACCTTTCTTTTCATTGAGAAGTTTGCTAACACTTTTGTAATGGAATCTGCAATGGGATACTCAGGAGCACAGTGAGGAATATGGTTAAAAAGGAAATATCCTCAGATAAAAATTAGATAGAAGGTTTCTGAGAAACTGCTTTGTGATGTGTGAATTCATGTCACAGATTTACACCTTTCTTTTCATGGAGCAGTTTGCTAACACTGTTTTCATCTAACCCTCAAGGGTATATTTGAGAGTGCATTGAGGCCTATGGTGAAAAAGGAAATATCCTCAGATAAAAACCAGAAAGAAACTTTCTGAGAAACTGCTTTGAGATTTGTGAATTCATCTCACAGAGTTCCACCATTCTTTTCATGGAGCAGTTTAGTAACACTGTTTTTGGGGGATCTGAAAAGGGATATTTTGGATCTCATTAATGCCTATTTTGAAAAAGGAAATATTCTCAAATTAAAAACTAGAAAGAAGCCTTCTGAGATACTGCTTTGTGATGTGTGTATTCATCTCACAGAGTAGTATGATTCTTTTCTTGGAGCAGTTTGCTGAAACTGCTTTCATGGAATCTGCAATAGGATATTTGGGAGCACATTGAATAATATGGTGACATAGGAAATATCATCAGACAAAAACCAAAAAGAAGCTTTCTGAGAAACTGCTTTGTGATGTGTGAATTCATCTCACAAATTTACACTTTTCTTTTCATGGAGCAGTTTTCTAATACTGTTTTCGTGGAACCTGCAAATGGATATTCAGGAACACATTGAGGCCTGTGGTGAAAAAGGACAGATCCTCAGACAAAAACTAGAAAAACGCTTTCTGAGAAGTTGCTTTGTGGTGTGTGAATTCATCTCACAGAGTTACACTGTTCTTGTCATTGAGGAGTTTGCTAACATAGTTTTCTTGGAATCTGCAATGACATATTTTGGAGTGCATTGGAGCTCATGCAGAGAAAGGAAATATCCTCATATAAAAACTAGAAAAATTCTTTTTGAGAATCTGCTTTGTGATGGGTTAATTCATCTCACAGAGTTACAGGATTCTATTCATGGATGAGTTGGTAGCACTGTTTTTGGGTAATCTGAGAGAGATATTATTGATCACTTTGAAGCCTATGGTGACAAAGAAAATATCCTCAGATCAAAACTAGAAAGAAGCTTTCTGGGAAACTTCTTCATGATGTGTGAATCCATCTCACAGAGTTACACGTTTCTTTTGATGGATCAGGTTGCTAACACTGCTTTTGTGGAATCTGTAAAGTGATATTTGGAGCACATTGGGTCCTAGAGTGAAAAAGGAAATATCCTCACATAAATACTAGAAAGAATCTTTCTGAGAACCTGCTTTTGATGTGTGAATTCATCTCAGAGAATTACAATGTTGTTTTCATTGAGGAGTTTGCTAACACTGTTTTCTAGGAATCTGCAATCGGATATTTCAGAGTGCATTGAAACTTATGGTGACAAAGGAAATATATTCAGAGAAAAACTAGAAAGAAGCTCACTCAGAAACTGGTTTGTGATTTGTGAATTCATCTCACATAGTTACACTGTACTTTTCATTGAACAGCTTGATAACACTGCTTTCTTGGAATCTGCAATAGGATATTTGGGAGCTCATTGAAGTCTATAGTGACAAAGGAAATATCCTCAGGTAAAAGCTGGCAAGAATCATTCTTAGATACTGCTTTGTGATTTGTGAATTCATCTCATAGAGCTCATGAAAGTTTTCATGGATCAGTTTGGCAGCCCTCTTTTTGGGGAATCCGAGAAGGGATAATTTGGATCGAAATTGAAGCCTAGAGTGACAAAGAAAATATCCTCAGATAAAAACTAAAAGAAGCTTTCTGAGAAAGTTCTTTGTGATTAATTCATTGCACAGATGTACACCATTCTTTTGATTGAGCAGTTTGATAACACTGTCTTCCTGGAAACTGCAACAGGATATTTGGGAGCTCATTGAAGCCTATGGTGACAATGTAAATTTCCTCAAAAAAAAAAAAAAACAAAAATAAGCTTTCTGAGTGACTGCTTTGTGTTGTGTGAATTGATCTCACAGAGTTACACTGTTCTTTTCATTGAGTAGTTTGCTAATACTCTTTTCTTGGTATCTGCAATGAGATAGTTTGGATCGCATTGAAGCCTATAGTGACAAAGGAAATATACTCAGACAAAAGCTAGAAAGAAGCTTCCTGAGAATGTGTTATGTGATTTTTGCATTCATCTCACAGAGTTACACCTTTCTTTTCATAGAGAAGTTTGATAGCACTGTTTTTGGGGAATTTAAGAAGGGATATGTTGGATGTCTTTGAAGACTATGATGACAAAGGATATACCCTCAGATAAAAACTAGAGAGAATCTCTCTGAGAAACTTCTTTGTGATGTGTGAGTTCATTTCACAGAGTTACACCTTTCTTTATATGTTGCAGTTTGCTAACACTCTTTCTGTGGAATCTGCAAAGGGATATTTGGGAGCACATTGATTCCTATGGTGAAAAAGGAAATATCCTCAGATAAAAACTACAAAGAAGCTTTCTGAGAAATGGATTTCTGATGTGTTAATTCATCTCAATGAGTTACACAATACTTTGGATTGAGCAGTTTGCGAACACTGTTTTCATGGAATCTGCAAAGGGATATTTCCATGCACATTGAAACTTTTGGTGACAAAGGAAATATCCTCATATAAAAACTATAAAGAAGCTTTCTGAGGAAATGCTTTCTGATGAGTTAATTCATCTCACAGAGTTACATGGTTCCTTTCAAGGAGCAGTTTGGTAGCACTGTTTTTGGAGAATCTGTGAAGGGATAATTTGGATCATATTGAAGCCTTCGGTGACAAAGCAAATATCCTCAGATAAAAACTAGAAAGAAGCTTTGTGAGAAAGTTCTTTGTGATGTGTGAAATATCACAGACAGACACTTTTCATTTCATGGATCCGATTGCAAAAACTGTTTTCATGGAATCTGCAAATTGATATTTGGGAGCGCATTGAGGCCTATGGTGAAAAATTTAATATCTTCAGATAAGAACTAGAAAGAAGCTGTGTGAGAAACTGCTTTGTGATGTGTGAATTCATCTGACAAAGTCACACCATTCTTTTCATTGAGCAGTTTGCTAATGCTGTTTTCATGGGATGTGCAAAGTTATAAGTTGGGGCATTTTGAAGCTTAAGGTCACAAAGGAAATACCCTCATATATAAATTAGAGAGAAGCTTTCTATTTAAATGCTTTCAGATGTGTTAATTCATCTCACAGAGTTACAAGATTCTTTTCATGAAAGTTTTTTAGCACTGTTTTTGGGGAATCTGAGAAGGGATATTTTGGATTGCATTGAAGCCAATGGTGACAAAGTATATATCCTCAGATAAAAACTAGATAGAAGCTGTCTGAGAAACTTTTTTGTGATGTGTGAATTCACCTCACAGAGTTACACTTTTCTTTTCATGGAACAGTTTTCTAATAGTGTTTTTGTGGAATCTGCTAAGGAATATTTGAGAGCCCATTGAGGCCTCTAGTGAAATGCAGAATATCCTCTGATATAAACTAGAAAGAAGCTTTCTGAGAAACTGCTTTGTGATATGTGAATTCATCTCGCAGAGTTGAGTTACATGGTACTTTTCATTGAGCAGTTTGATAACACTGTTTTCACGGAATTTGCAATAGGATATTTTGGAGTGCATTGAAGCTTATGGTGACAAATGAAATATCATAATATAAAAACTAGAAAGAAGCTTTCTGAGAAACTGTATTGTGATTTGTGTATCAACTCACAGACTTACACGTTTCTTTTCATGGATCAATTTGGTAGCACTGCTTTCGTGGAATCTGCAAAGGGATAATAGGGAGCACATGGAGGTCTATAGTGAAAAATGGAATATAGTCAGATAAAAATTAGAAAGAAGCTTTCTGAGAAAGTTCTTTGTGATGTGAGAATTCATCAAAAAGAGTTACAGCTCTCTTTTCATGGAGTAGTTTCCTAACACTGTTTTCATGGAATCTACAAAGGGATATTTGGGAGTGCCTTGAGGCCTATGGTGAAAAAGGAAATATCCTCAGATAAAAACCAGAAAGAAGCTTTCTGAGAAACTACTCTGTGTTCTGTCAATTTATCTCACAGAGTTACACTGTTATTTTCATTGAGCAGTTTGCTAACACTGGTTTCTTGGAATCTGAAATGGGATATTTCAGAGTGCATTGAAGTTTTTGGCGACAAAGGAAGTATCCTCAGACAAAAATTAGAAAGAAGCTTTCTGAGAAACTGCTTTGTGATTTGTGAATTCATCTCAGAGTTTCATGATTCTTTTCATGGAGCAGTTTCTTAGCACTATTTTTGGGGATCCTGAGAAGGGATATTTTGGATCACATTGAAGCCTACGGTGACAAAGGAAATATCCTCAGATAAAAACTAGAAAGAGTCTTTCTGAGAAACTGCTTTGTGATGTGTAATTCAACTTACAAAGTCACACTGTTCTTTTCATTGAGCAGTTTCATAACACTGTTTAGTGGTATCTGCAATTGGATATTGTGGAGTGCATTGAAGCCTCTGGTAACAAATAAATATCCTCCGATAAAAGACAAGAAGAAGCTTTCTGGGGAACTGCTTTGTGATATGTGAATTCTTCTCATGAAAGTACACTGTTATTTTCATTGAGTAGTTTGCTAACACTTTTTTCATGGAATCTGCAATGGGATATTTCGGAGAGAGTTGAAGATTACGTTGACAAAGGAAATATCCTCAGACAAAAACTAGAAAGGAGCTTTCTGGGAAACTGTTTTATGATTTGTGAGTTCATCTCATAGAGCTACATGATTCTTTTCATGCAGCAGTTTGGTAGCACGGTTTTTGGAGAATCTGAGAAGGGATATTTTGGATGACATTGAAGCTTATGGTGACAAAGGAAATATCCTCAGATAAAAACTAGAAAGAAGCTTTCTGAGAAAGTTCTTTGTGTTGTGTGAATTCATCTCACTGAGTTAACCCTTTCTTTTCATTTAGTAGTTTCCTAACACTGTTTTCGTGGAATCTGCAAAGGGATATTTAGGAGTGCACTGACTCCTGTGGTGAAATTGAAAATATTCTCAGATGAAAACTAGAAAGCAGCTTTCTGAGAAACTGCTTTATGATGTGTGAATTCATCTCACAGAGTTACGCCGTTCTTTTCATTGAGCAGTTGAAAACACTATTTTCATGGAATCTGCAATAGGATATTTTGGAGTGCACTGAAGCCTCTGGTGACAAAGGAAATATCCACAGATAAATACCAAAAACAACCTTTCTGTGAAACTGCTTTGTGATGTGTGAATTCATCTCAGAAAGTTACATGGTTCTCTTCTTTGAGAAGTTTGCTAACATTTTTTTTCGTGGAATCTGCATTGGGATATTCGGGAACACGTAGAGGAATACAGTGAAAAATGAAATATCTTCAAATAAAACTAGTAAGAATCTTATTGAGAAACAGCTTTGTGATGTGTAAATTCATTTCACATAGTTACACTATTTTTTTCATGCAGCAATGTGGTAGCACTGTTGTTGGGGAATCTGCAATAGGATATTTTGGAGCTCATTGAAGAACATGGTGACAAAGGAATTATCCTCCAACAACAAAATAAAGAAGCTTTTTGAGAAACTGCTTTTTGATGTGTGAATTCATCTCACAGGTTTACACCTTTGTTTTCATGGAGAACCTTGCTAACACTATTTTCGTGGAATCTGCAAAGGGATATGCACGAATGCACTGAGGCCCGTTGTGAAAAGGAAATACCCTCAGAAGAAAACTAGAAATAATTTTTCTGAGAAACTGCTTTGTGTTGTGTGATTTAATCTCACATAATTACACTTTTCTTTTCATTGAGGAGCTTGCTAACACTGTTTTCTTGGAATCTGCAACAGGATATTTTGGAGTGCTTTGGAGCTTATGGGGACAAGGAAATATCCTCATATGAAAACAGAAGAATTCTTTCTTAGAAACCACTTTGTGATGGGTTAATTCATCTCACAGAGTTACAGGATTCTTTTCATGGATCACTTTGGTAGCACTGTTTTTGGGAAATCAGAGAAGGGATATTTTCAATTGCTTTGAAGCCTATAGTAACAAAGGAAATATCCTCAGATTAACAGTAGAAAGAATCTTACTGAGAAAATTCTTCATGGTGTGTGAATTCATCTCACAGAGTTGTACATTTCCTTTAATAGAGCAGTTTGCTAACACTGCTTTTGTGGAATCTGAAAAGGGATATTTGGGAGTGCATTGGGTTCTATGGTGAAAAAGGAAATATCTTCACATAAAAACTAGAAAGAAACTTTCTCAGAAACTGCTTTGTGATGTGTAAATTCAGCTCAGAGAGTTACAATATTGTATTCATTCAGCAGTTTGCTAACACTGTTTTCTTGGAATCTGCAATCTGATATTTTGGAGCACATTGAAGCTTATGGTGACAAAGGGAATATCCTCAGATAAAAACTAGAAAGAAGATTTCTAAGAAAGTCCTTTTGTGATGTGTGAATTCATCTCACAGAGTTACACCTTTCTTTTCATGGAGCAGTTTTCTAACACTGTTTTCGTGGAATCTGCAAAGAGATATTTGGGAGCACTTTGAGGCCTATTGTGGGAAAGGAAAGACCCTCAGATAAAAAGTGGAAAGATGCTTTCTGAGAAACTGCTTTGTGATATGTGATTTCATCTCACAACGTTACACCGTATTTTTCATTGAACAGTTTGATAACACTGTTTTCGTGGAATCTGCAATAGGATATTTGGGAGGGCATTGAAGCCTATGGTGACAAAGGAAATATTCTCAGATAAAAGCTGGAAAGAATTTTCTTAGAATCTACTTTGTGATTTGTGAATTCATCTCTTAGAGTTACACGATTGTTTTCATGGATCAGTTTGGTAGCCCTGTTTTTGGGGAATCTGAAAAGGGATAATTTGGATTGCATGGAAACCTATGGTCACAAAGGAAATATCCTCAGATAAAGACTAGAAAGAGGATTTCTAGAAAGTTTTTTGTGATCTGTGAATTCATCTCACAGATGTACATGGTTCTTTTCATTGAGCAGTTTCATAACACTGTCTTCCTGGAAACTACAACAGGATATTTGGGAGCTCATTGAAACCTATGGTGACAAAGGAAATATCCTCAGACAAAAGAACAAAAAAAAAAAGCTTTCTGAGAGACTGCCTTGTGATGTGTGAATCGATCTCACAGAGTTACACTGTTCTTTTCATTGAACTATTTGCTAATACTGTTTTCTTGATATCTGCAGATGGGATATTTCTGATTGCATTGAAGCTTATGGTGACAAAGGAAACATCCTCAGACAAAAAATAGAAATAAACTTCCTGAGAATCTACTAGGTGATTTTTGAATTCATCTCACAGAGTTACACCTTTCTTTTCATTGAGCAGTTTGGTAGCACTGTTTTGGGGGAATCTGAGAAGGGATATTGTGGATGTCTTTGAAGCATATAGTGACAAAGGATATATCCTCAGATAAAAACTAGAGAGAAGCTTTCTGAGAAACTTCTTTGTGATGTGTGAATTTACTTCACAGAATTACACATTTCTTTCCATGTCGCAGTTTGCTAACACTGTTATCATGGATGTGAAAAGGGATATTTGGGAGCGCATTGAGGCCTATGGTAGAAAAGGATATATCCTCAGATAAGAACTAGAAAGAAGCTTTCTGAGAAATGGCTTTTTGATGTGTTAATTCATCTCAACAAGTTACACAGTACTTCTGATAGAGCAGTTTGGGAACAAAGTTTTCGTGGAATCTGCATAGGGAGATTTTGCAGTGCATTTAAGATTCCGGTGACAAAGGAAATATCCTCATACAAAATCTAGCAGAAGTTTTCTGAGGAAATGCTTTCTGATGTGTTAATTCATCTCACAGTGTTACACAATTCCTTTCTCGGAGCAGTTTGGTGGCACCACTTTTGGGGAATCTGAGAAGGGATATTTTGGATCGCATTGAAGCCTATGGTGACAAAGTAAATATCCTCAAATAAAAACTAGAAATAAGCTTTCTGAGAAACTTTTTGTGATGTGTGAATTCACCTTACAGAATTACACCTTTCTTTTCTTGGAGTCATTTGCTAACACTGTTTTCGTGGAATCTGCAAAGGGATATTTGGGAGCGCCTTGAGGCCTATGATGAAAAACTAAATATCCTCAGATGAAAACTAGAAAGAAGCTTTCTGAGAAACTGCTTTGTGATGTGGGAATTCACCTCACAGACTTACACCATTCCTTTCATTGATCTGTTTGATAACACTCTTTTCATGGAATCTGCGATAGGATATTTGGGAGTGCATTGAAGCATATGGCAACAAAGGACATATCCTCAGATAAAAAACTAACACAAGTTTTCTGAGAAACTACTTTTTGCTTTGTGAGTTCATCTCACAGACTTACACCTTACCTTTCATGGAGTAGTTCGGTAGCACTGTTTTTGGGGAATCTCAGAAGGGATATTTTGAATCGCTTTGAAGCCTATGGTGACAAAGGAAATATCCTAAGATAAAAACTAGAAAGAAGCTTTCTGAGAAACTTCTTGGTGATGTGTTAATTCATCTCACAGAGTTATACCTTTCTTTCCATGGAGTAGTTTGCTAACACTCTTTTCATGGAATATGGAAAAGGATATTTGGGAGCACATTGAGGCCTTTGTTGAAAAAGGAAATATCCTCAGATGTAAACCAGAAAGAAACTTTCTGGGAAAGTGCTTGCTGATGTGTAAATTCATCTCACAGAATTACAGTGTTCTCTCCATTGAGCAGTTTGCTAACACTGTATTCTTGGAATCTGCACTGGGATATTTCAGAGTGCATTTTAGCTTATGGTGACAAAGGAATTATCCTCAGATAATAACTAGAAGGAAGCTTTCTGAGAAACTGCTTTGTGATTTGTGAATTCTTCTCACAGAGTTTCAGGATTCTTTTCATGGAACAGTTTGGTAGCACTGTTTTTGGGGAATCTGAGAAGGGACACTTAGGATGGCATTGAAGTCTATGGTGACAAAATAAATATCCTCAGATAAAAATTAGGTAGAAGCTTTCTGAGAAACTTCTTGTGATGTGTGAATTCATCTCACAGATTTAAACCTTTATTTTCATGGAGAAGTTTACTCACACTGCTTTTGTGGAATCTGCAAAGGGATATTTGGGAGTGCATTGAGACCTATAGTGATAAAGGAAACATCCTCAGGTAAAAACGAGAAAGAAATCTTCTGAGAAATTGCCTTGTGATGTGAAAATTCCTCTCACAAAGTTACACCATACTTTTCAATGAGCAGTTTGCTAACACTGTTTTCTTGGAATCTGCAGTGGGATATTTCAGAGTGCATTGAAGCTTATGCTGACAAAGAAAATATCCTCAGATAAAAACTGGAAAGAAGCATTCTGAGAAACTGCTATTTGATCTGTGAATTCTTCTCACAGAGTTTCATGATACTTTGCATGGTTCAGTTTGGTAGCTCTGTATTTGGGGTATCTGAGAAGGGATAATTTGGATTGCATTGAAGCCTATGGTGACAAAGAAAATATTCTCAGATAAAAACTAGACAAAAGCTTTGTGAGAAACTTCTCTGTGATGTCAGAATTCATCTCACAGAGTTACACTGTTCTACTCATTGATTTTAGTTTGCTAGCACTGTTTTCATGGAATCTGCAATGGGATATTTCAGAGTGCATTGAAGATTATGGTGACAAAGGAAATATCTTCAGACAAAAAGAAGAAAGAATCTTTCTGAGAAACTGCTTTGTGATTTGTGAATTCTTTTCACAGAGTTACATGATTCTCTTCATGGGTCAGTTTGATAGCACTGTTTTTGGGCTATCTGGTAGGGATACTTTGGATTGCATTGAAGCCTATGGTAACAAAGGAAATATCCTCAGATAAAAACTAGGAAGAAGCTTTCTGAGAAACTTCTTTGAGATGTGTGAATTCATCTCACAGTTACACAATTCTTTTCAATGAGTTGTTTGATAACACTGTTTTAGTGGAATGTCAAAGGGACATATGGGAGTGCATTGAAACCTATGACGAAAAAGGATATATCCTCAGATAAAAACTATGGAGAAGCTTTTGAAGAAACTACTTTGTGATGTGTGAGTTCATCTCACAGAATTGCACTGTTCTTTTCATTGAGCAGCTTGCTAAAGCTGTTTTCATGCAATCTGCAATGGATATTTTAGAGCACATTGGAGCTTATGGTGACAAAAGAAATATCCTCAGAGCAAAAAAGAGGAAGGAAGCTTTCTGAGAAACTGCTTTGTGATTTGTCAATTCTTCTCACAGAGTTACACGATTCTTTTCATGGATCAGTTTTGTAGCACTTTTTTGGGGGAATGTGAGAAGGGATATTTTGGATCTCATTGAAGCCTATGGTGACAAAGAAAATGTCTTCAGATACAAACTAGGAAGAAACATTATGAGAAACTGCTTTGTGATGTGTGAATTCATTTCAAAGAGTTACACAGTTCTTTTCATTGAGCTGTTTGATAGCACTGTTTTTGTGGAATCTGCAAAGGTATATTTGGGTGTGCCTTGAGGCCTAAAAACTATATATCCTCAGATAAAAACTAGAGAGAGGCTTTTTGAGAACATGCTTTGTAATGTGTGAATTAATCCCAAAGAGTTACACTGTTCTTTTCATTGATCTGTTTGATAACACTGTTTTCTTGGAATCTGCAAGGGGATATTTCGGAGTGCAATTTAAGCTTATGGCATCAGAGGAAATACCCTCATATAAAAAATACAAAGTAACTTTCTGAGAAATTGAGATGTGTGAATTCATCTCTCACAGAGTTACACTCTTCCTTGCATGGATCAGTTTCCTACAACTATTTTCTTGGTATCTGCAATGGGATATTTCAAGTGTTTTGAAGCTTATGGTGATGAAGGAAATTCTCTCGTATAAAAACTAGAAAGAAGCATTCTGAGAAACTGCTTTCTGATGTGTGAATTCATCTCACAGAGTTACACTATTTTTTTTAATGAGTAGTTTCTTAACACTGTTTTCTTGGAATCTGCAATCAGATATTTCAGAGTGAATTGAAGCTTATGGTGACAGAGGGAATATCCTCAGAAAAAACTAGAAAGAATCTTTCTGAGAAACTGCTTTCTGATTTGTGAATGCATCTCATAGAGTCACGAATCTCTTAAAGGAGCAGTTTGGTACCACTGCCTTTGGGGAATCTGAGAAGGAATGTTTTGGATCGTTTTGAAGCCTATGATGACAAAGGAAATACCTTCAGATAAGATATCTCACCTGGAAAGCACAAGGGGGAAGGGAATCCCTTTTCCTAGCCAGGGGAACTGAGACACACAACACCTGGAAAATCGGGTAAGTCCCACCCCAACAGTGTGCTTTAAGCAAACGGGCACACCAGGAGATTATATCCCACACCTGGCCAGGAGGGTCCCACGCCCATGGAGCCTCCCTCATTGCTAGCACAGCAGTCTGCGATCTAACTGCAAGGCAGCAGTGAGACTGGGGGAGGGACACTTGCAATTGTTGAGGCTTAAGTAGGTAAACAAAGCTGCTAGGAAGCTCGAACTGGGTGGAGCTCACAGCAGCTCAAGGAAACCTGTCTGTCTCTGTAGACTCCACCTCTGGGGACAGGGCACAGCTAAACAACAACAATAAAAACAACAGAAAAGCAGCAGAAACCTCTGCAGATGCAAACGACTCTGTCTGACAGCCTTGAAGAGAGCAGTGGATATCCCAACACGGAGGTTGGGATCTGAGAAGGGACAGAGTGCCTGTTCAAGTGGGTCCCTGACCCCTGAGTAGCATAATTGGGAGACATTCCCCATTAGGGGCAGTCTGACACCACACACCTCACAGGGTGGAGTACACCCCTGAGAGGAAGCTTCCAAAGTAAGAATCAGACAGGTACACTCGCTGTTCAGCAATATTGTATCTTCTGCAGCCTCTGCTGCTGATACCCAGGCAAACAGGGTCTGGAGTGGACATCAAGCAATCTCCAACGGACCTACAGCTGAGGGTCCTGACTGTTAGAAGGAAAACTATCAAACAGGAAGGACACCTACACCAAAACCCCATCAGTACATCACCATCATCAAAGACCAGAGGCAGATAAAACCACAAAGATGGGGAAAAAGCAGGGCAGAAGAGCTGGAAATTCAAAAAATAAGAGCGCATCTCCCCCAGCAAAGGAGCGTAGCTCATCGCCAGCAATGGATCAAAGCTGGACAGAGAATGACGTTGATGTGATGACAGAAGAAGGCTTCAGTCCATCAAACTTTTCAGAGCTAAAGGAGGAATTACGTACCCAGCGCAAAGAAACTAAAAATCTTGAAAAAAGAGTGGAAAAATTGACAGCTAGAGTAATTAATGCAGAGAAGTTCATAAACGTAATGGCAGAGATGAAAACCATGACACGAGAAATATGTGACAAATGCACAAGCTTCAGTAACCGACTCAATCAACTGGAAGAAAGAGTATCAGCAATTGAGGATCAAATGAATGAAATGAAGTGAGAAGAGAACCAAAAGAAAAAAGAAGAAAAATAAATGAACAAAGCCTGCAAGAAGTATGGGATTATGTAAAAAGAACAAATCTACGTCTGATTGGGGTGCCTGAAAGTGAAGGAGAAAATGGAACCAAGTTGGAAAACACTCTTCAGGATATCATCCAGGAGAACTTCCCCAACCTAGTAGGTCTGGCCAACATTCAAATCCAGGAAATATAGAGAACGCCACAAAGATACTACCCGAGAAGAGCAACTCGAAGACACATAATTGCCAGATTCACCAAAGTTGAAATGAAGGAAAAAATCTTAAGGGCAGCCAGAAAGAAAGCTCGGGTTACCCACAAGGGAAACCCATCAGACTAACAGCAGATCTCTCGGCAGAAACTCTACAAGCCAGAAGAGAGTGGGGGCCAATATTCAACATTCTTAAAAAAAAGAATTTTAAACCCAGAATTTCATATTCAGCCAAACTAAGTTTCATAAGTGGAGGAGAAATAAAATCCTTTACAGTTAAGCAAATGCTTAGAGATTTAGTCACCACCAGGCCTGCCTTACAAGAGATCCTGAAGGAAGCACTCAACATGGAAAGGAACAACTGGTACCAGCCATTGCAAAAACATGCCAAAATGTAAAGACCATCGAGGCTAGGAAGAAACTGCATCAACTAACGAGCAAAATAACTAGTTAATATCATAATGGCAGGATCAAGTTCACACATAACAATATTAACCTTAAATGTAAATGGACTAAATGCTCCAATTAAAAGACACAGACTGGCAAATTGGATAAAGAGTCAAGACCCATCAGTCTCCTGTATTCAGGAGACCCATCTCACAGGCAGATACATACATAGGCTCAAAATAAAGGGATGGAGGAAGATCCAAGCCAATGGAGAACAAAAAAAAGCAGGGGTTGAAATGCTAGTCTCTGATAAAACAGACTTTAAACCATCAAAGATCAAAGGAGACAAAGAGGGCCATTACATAATGGTAAAGGGATCAATTCAACAGGAAGAGCCAACTATCCTAAATATATATGCACCCAATACAGGAGCACCCAGATTCATCAAGCAAGCCCTTAGAGACTTACAAAGAGACTTAGACTCCCATACAATAATAATGGGAGACTTCAACACTCCACTGTCAACATTAGACAGATCAACGAGACAGAAAGTTAACAAGGATATCCAGGAATTGAACTCATCTCTGCAGCAAGCAGACCTAATAGACATCTATAGAACTCTCCACCCCAAATCAACAGAATATACATTCTTCTCAGCACCACATCGTACTTACTCCAAAATCGACCACGTAATTGGAAGTAAAGCACTCCTCAGCAAATGTACAAGAACAGAAATTATAACAAACTGTCTCTCAAACCACAGTGCAATCAAACTACAACTCAGGACTAAGAAACTCAATCAAAACCGCTCAACTACATGGAAACTGAACAACCTGCTCCTGAATGACTACTGGGTACATAACGAAATGAAGGCAGAAATAAAGATGTTCTTTGAAACCAATGAGAACAAAGATACAACATACCAGAATCTCTGGGACACATTTAAAGCAGTGTGTAGAGGGAAATTTATACCACTAAATGCCCACAAGAGAAAGCAGGAAAGATCTAAAATTGACACTCTAACATCACAATTAAAAGAGTTAGAGAAGCAAGAGCAAACACATTCGAAAGCTAGCAGAAGGCAAGAAATAACTAAGATCAGAGCAGAGCTGAAGGAGATAGAGACACAAAAAAACTCTCCAAAAAATCAATGAATCCAGGAGTTGGTTTTTTGAAAAGATCAACAAAATTGACAGACCGCTAGCAAGACTAATAAAGAAGAAAAGATAGAAGAATCAAATCGATGCAATTAAAAATGATAAAGGGGATATCACCACCGACCCCACAGAAATACAAACTACCATCAGAGAATACTATAAACACCTCTATGCAAATAAACTGGAAAATCTAGAAGAAATGGATAATTTCCTGGACACTTACACTCTTCCAAGACTAAACCAGGAAGACGCTGAATCCCTGAATAGACCAATAGCAGGCTCTGAAATTGAGGCAATAATTAATAGCCTACCAACCAAAAAAAGTCCAGGACCAGATGGATTCACAGCTGAATTCTACCAGAGGTACAAGGAGGAGTTGGTACCATTCCTTCTGAAACTATTCCAATCAAGAGAAAAAGAGGGAATCCTCCCTAACTCATTTTATGAGGCCAACATCATCCTGATACCAAAGCCTGGCAGAGACACAACAAAAAAAGAGAATTTTAGACCAATATCCCTGATGAACATCGATGCAAAAATCCTCAATAAAATACTGGCAAACCGGATCCAGCAACACATCAAAAAGCTTATCCACCATGATCAAGTGGGCTTCATCCCTGGGATGCAAGGCTGGTTCAACATTCGCAAATCAATAAACATAATCCAGCATATAAACAGAACCAAAGACAAGAACCACATGATTATCTCAATAGATGCAGAAAAGGCTTTTGAGAAAATTCAACAGCCCTTCATGCTAAAAACGCTCAATAAATTCGGTATTGATGGAACGTACCTCAAAATAATAAGAGCTATTTATGACAAACCCACAGCCAATATCATACTGAATGGGCAAAAACTGGAAAAATTCCCTTTGAAAACTGGCACAAGACAGGGATGCCCTCTCTCACCACTCCTATTCAACATAGTGTTGGAAGTTCTGGCTAGGGCAATTAGGCAAGAGAAAGAAATCAAGGGTATTCAGTTAGGAAAAGAAGAAGTCAAATTGTCCCTCCTTGCAGATGACATGATTGTATATTTAGAAAACCCCATTGTCTCAGCCCAAAATCTCCTTAAGCTGATAAGCAACTTCAGCAAAGTCTCAGGATACAAAATTAATGTGCAAAAATCACAAGCCTTCTTATACACCAGTAACAGACAAACAGAGAGCCAAATCATGAATGAACTTCCACTCACAATTGCTTCAAAGAGAATAAAATACCTAGGAATCCAAGTTACAAGGGATGTAAAGGACCTCTTCAAGGAGAACTACAAACCACTAATCAGTGAAATAAAAGAGGACACAAACAAATGGAAGAACATACCATGCTCATGGATAGGAAGGATCAATATCGTCAAAATGGCCATACTGCCCAAGGTTATTTATAGATTCAATGCCATCCCCATCAAGCTACCAATGAGTTTCTTCACAGAATTGGAAAAAACTGCTTTAAAGTTCATATGGAACCAAAAAAGAGCCTGCATCTCCAAGACAATCCTAAGTCAAAAGAACAAAGCTGGAGGCATCACGCTACCTGACTTCAAACTATACTACAAGGCTACAGTAACCAAAACAGCATGGTACTGGTACCAAAACAGAGATATAGACCAATGGAACAGAACAGAGTCCTCAGAAATAATACCACACATCTACAGCCATCTGATCTTTGACAAACCTGAGAGAAACAAGAAATGGGGAAAGGATTCCCTATTTAAGAAATGGTGCTGGGAAAATTGGCTAGCCATAAGTAGAAAGCTGAAACTGGATCCTTTCCTTACTCCTTATACGAAAATTAATTCAAGATGGATTAGAGACTTAAATGTTAGACCTAATACCATAAAAACCCTAGAAGAAAACCTAGGTAGTACCATTCAGGACATAGGCATGGGCAAGGACTTCATGTCTAAAACACCAAAAGTAACGGCAGCAAAAGCAAAAATTGACAAATGGGATCTCATTAAACTAAAGAGCTTCTGCACAGCAAAAGAAACTACCATCAGAGTGAACAGGCAAACTACAGAATGGAGAAAATTTTTGCAATCTACTCATCTGACAAAGGGCTAATATCCAGAACCTACAAAGAACTCAAACAAATTTACAAGAAAAAAACAAGCAACCCCATCAAAAAGTGGGCAAAGGATATGAACAGACATTTCTCAAAAGAAGACATTCATACAGCCAACAGACACATGAAAAAATGCTCATCATCACTGGCCATCAGAGAAATGCAAATCAAAACCACCATGAGATACCATCTCACTCCAGTTAGAATGGCAATCATTCAAAAGTCAGGAAACAACAGGTGCTGGAGAGGATGTGGAGAAATAGGAACACTTTTACACTGTTGGTGGGATTGTAAACTAGTTCAACCATTATAGAAAACAGTGTGATGATTCCTCAAGGATCTAGAACTAGATGTACCATATGACCCAGCCATCCCATTACTGGGTATATACCAATGGATTATACATCATGCTGCTATAAAGACACATGCACACGTATGTTTATTGCGGCACTATTCACAATAGCAAAGACTTGGAATCAACCCAAATGTCCATCAGTGACAGACTGGATTAAGAAAATGTGGCACATATACACCATGGAATACTATGCAGCCATAAAAAAGGATGAGTTTGTGTCCTTTGTAGGGACATGGATGCAGCTGGAAACCATCATTCTCAGCAAACTATCACAAGAACAGAAAACCAAACACTGCATATTCTCACTCATAGGTGGGAACTGAACAATGAGATCACTTGGACTCGGGAAGGGGAACATCACACAACGGGGCCTATCATGGGGAGGGGGTAGGGAGGAGGGATTGCATTGGGAGTTATACCTGATGTAAATGATGAGTTGATGGGTGCTGACGAGTTGATGGGAGCAGCACACCGACATGGCACAAGTATACATATGTAACAAACCTGCACGTTATGCACATGGACCCTAGAACTTAAAGTATAATAATAATAAATAAAAAAACAACAAAAAACAAAAACAAACAAAACAAAAAAGAAAACCAAAAAGAAGCTTTGTGAGAAACTGCTTTGTGATGTGTGAATTTAGCTCACAGAGTTACACGGTTCTTTTCATTGAGCAGCTTGCTAACACTTGGTTCTTGGAATCTGCAATTGCATATTTTGGAGCACATTGAAGCTTATTGTGACAAAGGAAATATCCTCATATAAAAACTGGAAATACGCTTCCTGAGAAACCGTTTTTGGATGTGTTAATTCATCTCACAGGGTTACACGATTCATTTCATGGATCCGTTTTTTAGCACTGCTTTTGGAGAATATTAGAAGGGATATTTTGGATCGCATTGAAGGCTATGGTGACTAAGGAAATATTATCAGCTAAAAACTAGAAATAAGCTTTCTGAGAAACTGCTTTGTGATGTGTGAATTCATGCCCCAGTGTTACACTATTCTTTTCATTGAGCAGTTTGCTAACACTGTGTTCTTGGAATCTACAGTCACATATTTGGGAGTGCATTGAAGATTATTGTGAAAAAGGAAATATCCTCAGACAAGAACTAGATAGAAACTTTCTCAGACTGCTTTGTGATGTGTGAATTCATGTCAGAGAGTTACACAGTTCTTTTCATTGAGTCATTTGCTATGTTTTCTTGGAATCTGCAATGGGATATTTCAGAGCGCTTTGAAGCTTTTGGTGACAAAGGAAATCTCCTCTGAGGAAAACTAGAAAGAAGCTTTCTGAGAAACTGCTTAGTGATGTGTTAATTATTCTCACATAGTTACATGATTGTTTTCATGGATTTTATTTGTAGCAATGTTTTTGGGGAATCTGAGAAGAGATACTTTGGATCACTTTGAAGACTATGGTGACTAAGGATATATCCTCAGATAAAAACTAGAAAGAAACATTCTGAGATAGTTCTTCATGGTGTGTGAATTTTTCCCACTCTGTTACACCTTTATTTTCATGGTGCAGTTTGCTAACAGTTTTTGTGGAATCTGCAAAGGGATATATGGGAGTGCGTTGAGGCCTATAGTGAAAAAGTAAATATCCTCAGACAAAACCTAGAAAGAAACTTTCTGAGAAACTGCTTTGTGATGTGTGAATTCATCTCACAGAGTTACACCTTTTTTTTTTTTCATTGTGCAGTTTGATAACACTGTTTTCATGGAATCTGCAAGAGGATATGTGGGAGTGCATTGAGGCATATGGTGAAAAAGGAAACATCCTCATAGAAAAACTAGAAGGAAGCTTTCAGAGAAACTGCTTTGTGTTGTGTGAATTCATCACACTGAGGTACGTGGTTCTTTTCCTTGAGGGGTTTGCTAACCTTATTTTCTTAGAATCTGCAATGGGATATTTTGAAACGCATTGAAGCTTATGGTGACAAAGGAAATACCCTCATATAAAAACTGCAAAGAAGCTCCCTGGGAAACTGCTTTGAGATGTGTTAATTCGTCTAACAGCATTACACGATTCTTTCCATGGAGCAAGTTGGTAGCACTGCTTTTGGGGAATCTGATAAGGGATATTTTGGATCGCATTGAAGATTATGGTGACAAAGGAAATATCCACATAAAAACTGGAAAGAAGCTTTCTGAGAAACTGCTTTGTGATGTGTTAATTCATCTGACATAGTTTTACCTTTCTTTTCATGGAGCCGTTTGTTTACACCGCTTTTGTGGAATCTGCAATGGGATACTATGGAGTGTATTGAAGCTTATTTTCACAAAATAAATATCCTCATAAAAAACTAGAAGGAAGCTTTCTGAGAAACCGCTTTGTGATGTATTAGTTCAGCTCACAGTGTTGCATGATTGTTTTCATGGATCAGTTTGGTAGCACTGTTTCTGAGGAATCCGAGAATGGATATTTTTGATCACATTGATGCCTAGGGTGACAAAGAAAATATCCTGAAGTAATAACTCTAAAGAAGCTTTCTGAGAAACTTCCTTGTGATGTGGGAATTCACCTCACTGTGTTACATCTTTCTTTTCATGGAGCAGTTTGCTAACAGTGGTTTTGTGGAGTCTGCAAAGGGATATTGGGGAGCACTTTGAAGCTAATGGTGACAAAAAAAATCATCATATAAAAGCTAGAAAGAAGCTTTCTGAGAAACTGCTTTGTGATGTGTTAATTCATCTCACAGAATTACACAGTTCCCTTCATGTATCAGTTTGGTAGTACTGTTTTTGAGGAAACAGAGTAGGGATATTTTTGGTCGCATTGAAGGCTTTGGTGACTAAGGAAATATGCTCAGGTAGAAACTAGAAAGAAGCTTTCTGAGAAAGTTCTTTTTGATATATGAATTCATCTCACCATGTTACACCTTTGTTTCATTGTTCTTTTGGTTGAGCAGTTTGATAACACTGTTTTTGTGGAATCTGCAATAGTATATTTGGGAGCGCATTGATGCCTATGGTGACCAAGGAAATATCCTCAGATAAAAATCAAAAGAAGCTTTCTGAGAAACTGCTTTGTGATGTGTTAATTCATCTCACAGAGTTACACCTTTCTTTTCATGGAGCAGTTTGGTAACACTGTTTTTGGGGAATCTGAGAAAGGATATTTTGGATCATCTTGAAACCTATGGTGACAAAGGAAATGTCCTCAGATAAAAACTAGAGAGAATCTTTCTGAGATACTGTTTTGTGATTTGTAAATTCATATCACAGAGTTTTACGATTGTAACACAGAGTGTTACAACTTTTTTTTATGGAATCTGCAAAGGAACATTCGGGAGCTCCTAGAGGCCTATGGTGAGAAAGGAAATAACTTCAGATAAAACCTGGAAAGAAGCTTTTTGAGAAATAGTTTTTGATGTGTTTATTCAACTCATGGAGTTTAACTTTTTGTTGATTGAGCACTTTGTCATCACTGTTTTTGTGGATTCTGAGAGGATGTATTTGGGAGCACATTGAAGCCTATGGTGAAAAAGGAAATGTCGTCAGATTTAAACTAGAAAGATGCTTTCTGAGAAACTGCTTTGTGATGGCTGAATTTGTCTCACCGAGTTACACCTTTCTTTTCATTGAGCAGTTTGGTAGCACTGTTTTTGTGGAATCTGCAGAGGGATATTTGGGAGCACACAGAGGCCTAAGGTGAAAAAAGAAAGGTCCTCAGGTAAAAACTGGAGAGAAGCTTTCTGAGAAACCATTTTATGATGTGTGCATTCATCTAATAGACCTAAACGTTTCTGTTGAGGGAACACTTTGGCTTCACTGTTTTTGTGGTGTCTGAGAAGGGATGTTTGGGAGCCCATTGAAGCCTATGGTGGGAAAGGAAATATGCTCAGATAAAAACTTGAAAGAAGCATTCTGAGAAACTGCTTTCTAATTGATGAATTCATCTCACAGAGTTACAATTTCCTTTCATGGATCAGTTTGTTAACACTGTTTTTGTGGACCTGAGAATGGATATTTAGGATCACATTCAAACCTATGCTGACAAAGGAAATATACTCAGATAAATACTAGAAACAAGCTTCTTGAGAAACAACTTTGTGACGGGTGAATTTATCTCACAGAATTAAACCTTTCTTTTCAATGCACAGTTTGGTAGCACTGTTTTTGTGGAATTGGCAGAGGGATATTTGGGAGCACAGAGAGGCCTAAGGTGAAATAAGAAAATTCTTCAGGTAAAAACTGGAGAGAAGGTTTCTGAGAAACTCCTTTGTGAGGTGTGCATTCATTTCATAGAGGTAAACGTTTTTGTTGAGGGAGCACTGCGGTAGCACTGTTTTTGTGGTGTCTGAGAAGGGATATTTGAGAGCGCATTGAAGCATATTGTGGAAAAGGAAATATCCTGATATAAAAACTAGAAAGAAGCTTTCTGAGAAACCGCTTTGTAATGTGTTAATTCACCTCACAGAGTTACATTATTAGCAGTTTGGTAGCACTGATTTTCTTGAATCTGAGAAGCGATATTTTGGATTGCATTGAAGCCTATGGTGACAAAGGAAATATCCTCAGATTAAAAGTAGAAGGAAGCTTTCTGATAATGTTCTTTGTGATGTATGAATTCATCTCACAGAGTTATACTTTTATTTCATGGAGCAGTTTGCTAACACTGTTTTTGTGGAATCTGCAGAGTGATATTTCAGAGTGCATTGAGGTCTATAGTGAAAAAGGGAATATCCTCAGATAAAAACTAGAAAGAAGCTTTCTGAGAAACTGCTTCATGATGTGTGAATTCATCTCACAGAATTACAATGTTCTTTTCATTGAGCAGTTTGGTACCAATGTTTTCATGGAATCTTCAATAGGATATTTTGGCATGCATTGAAGCCTACGGTGACATAGGAAATACCCTCAATTAAAAACCAAAAAGAAGTTTTCTGAGAAACTGCTTTGTGACATGTAAATTCATCTTACAGAGTTGCACTATTCTTTTCATTGATCAGTATGCTACCACTGTTTTCTTGGAATCTGCAATGGGATATTTTGGAGTGCGTTGTTACTTAGGGTGAGAAATTAAATATCCTCAGATAAAAACTAGAAAGAAGCTTTCTGAGAAATCGCTTTGTGATTTGTGATTTCATCTTGTAGAGTTACATGATCCTTTTCATAGAGCAGTTTGGTGGTCCTGTTTTCAGGGAATCTGTGAAGGTATATTCGGGAGCCATCCAAGGACTACAGTGAAAAAGAAGATAATTTCAGATAAAAACTGAAGAGAAGCTTTTCGAGAAACAGTTTTGTTGTGTATATTCATCTCACAGACTTTAACCTCTTTGTTGATTAAACAGTTTGGAATTACTGTATTTGTGCTATCTGAAAGGAGGTATTTAGGAACACATTGAAGTCTATGGTGAAAAAGGAAATATATTCAGATTTAAACTAGAAATAAAGCTTTCTGAGAAATTCCTTTGTGATGCGTGAACTCATCTCAAAGAGTCACACCTTTCTTTTCATGGAGCAGTTTATTATCACTGTTTTTGTGGAATATGCAGAGGGATATTTGGGAGTGCATAGAGACATAAGGTGAAAAAAGAACATTCTTCAGGTAAAAACTGGATAGAAGTTTTCTGAGAAACTCTTCGTGATGTGTGCATTCATGTCATAGAGCCAAACGTTTCTGTTGAGGGAGCACCTTGATATCACTTTTTTTGTGGTGTTTGAGAAGGGATACTTCAAAGCTCATTGAAGCCTATGGTGGAAAAGTAAATGTCCTCAGATAAAAACTAGGAAAAGCTTTGGAGAAACTGCTTTGTGATGTGTCAATTTATCTCACAGAGTTACATCATTCTTTTCATGGAGCAGTCTGTTAGCACTGCTTTAGTGGCATCTGCAGAGGGATAATTTGCAGCACATAAAGGCCTAAGGTGAAAAAAGAAATTTCTTAAGGTAACAACTGGAGAGAAACTTTCAGAGAAACTCTTTTGTGATGTGTGCATTCACCTCATAGAGCTGAACGTTTCTGTTGAGGGAGCATTTGGCATCACTGTTTTTTGGTGTCGGAGAATGGATATTTGGGAGTGCATTGAAGCCTATGGTGGAAAAGGAAATATCCTCATATAAAAACTAGAAAGAAGCTTTCTTCGAAACTGCTTTGTGATGTGTTAATTCATCTCACAGAGTTACATGATTCTTTCCATGAATCAGTTTGGAAGCACTCTTTTTGGGGAATCTGAGAAGAGATATTTTGGTTCGCATTGAAGCCAACGGTCACAAAGTCAATATCCTCATGTAAAATCTAGAAAGAAGCTTTCTGAGAAATCTATTTGTGATGTGCAAATTCATGTCACAGAGTTACACCTTTCTTTTCATGGAGCAGTTAGCTAACACTCTTTTCATGGAATCTGCAAAGGGATATTTGGGAGTGCATTCAGGCCTATAGTGAAAAAGGAAATATCCTCAGATAAAAACTAGAAAGAAGCTTTTTCAGAAACAGCTTTGTGACGTGTGAATTCATCTCACAGAGTTACACTGTTCTTTTTATTTAGCAATTTGCTAAAAATGATTTCGTGAAATCTTCAGTAGTGTAGTTTGGAGTGCATTGAGGCCTATGGTGACAGAGGAATTATCCTCAGATAAAAACAAAAAGAAGCTTTCTGACAAACTGCTTTGTGATGTGTGAATTCCTCTCACAGAATTACACCATTGTATACATGGAGCAGTTTGGTAGCACTGTTGTTGGGGAATCTGAGAAGGCATATTTTGGATTGTATTGAAGCCTAGGGTAACAAAGGAAATATACTCAGAGAAAAACCACAAAGAAGCTTTCTGAGAAACTTCATTGTGATGTGTGAATTTATCTCATAGAGTTACATGATTCTTTAAATGGAGGAGTTTGCTAACACTGATTTCATGGAATTTGTAAAGGGATATTTGAGAGTGCATTGAGGCCTATGGTGAAAAAGGAAATATTCTCAGATAAAAACGAGAAAGATTTCAGAGAAACTGCTGTGTGATGTGTGAATTCAGCTCAAAATGTTACATTCTTCTTTTCATTGAGGAGTTTGCTAACACTGTTTTCATGTAATCTGCAATAGGATATTTGGGAATGCATTGAAGACTATGATGACAAAGGAAATATCCTCAGATAAAAACCAAAAAGAAGTTTTCTGAGAAACTGTTGTCTGATGAGTGAATCCATCTCACAGAATTACATTGTTCTTTTTCATTGAGCAGTTTGCTAACACAGTTTTCTTGGAATCTTCAATGGGATATTTCATAGCACATTGAAGCTTTTGGTGACAAAGGAAATACCTTCATATAAAAACTGGAAAAAAAGCTTTCTGAGAAACCGATTTGTGATGTGTTAATTCACCTAACAGGGATACACAATCCTTTTCATGGATCAGTTTGGTAACAGTGTTTTTGGGGAATCAGAGAAGGAACATTTTGGATCTCATTGAAGCCTATGGCGACAAAGGAAATATCCTCAGATAAAAACTAGAAAGAAGGTTTCTGAGAAAGTTCTTCCTGATGTGTTAATTCAGCTCAAAGAGTTACACCTTTATTTTCATAGAACAGTTTGCTAACACTTTTTAACTGGGATCTGCAATTGGATATTTGGGAACGCATTGAGGCCTAAGGTGAAAAAGGAAATATCCTCAGTTAAAAACAAGAAAGAAGCCTTCTGAGAAACTGCTTTGTGATGTTTGAATTCATCTCACAGAATTACACTGTTCTTTTCATTGAGCATTTGCCAACACTGTTTTCTTGGAATCTGCAATGGGATATTTCAGAGTGCGTTGAGGAAGATGGAGAAAAAGGAAATATCTTCAGACAAAAAGTGGAACGAAGCTTTATGAGAAACTGCTTTGAGATATGCTAATTCATATCACTGAGTTGCACAATGCTTTTCAAAGATCAGTTTGGTAGCACTGTTTTTGGGGAGCCTGGGAATGGATATATTGGATCACATTGAACTCTATAGTCACAAAGGAAATATCCTCAGATAAAAGCTAGAGAGAAGCTTTCTGAGAAATTGTTTTGTGATGTGTGAATTCACCTCGCACAGTTACAACTTTCTTTTCATGCAGCAGTTTGCTAACACTGTTTTCGTGGAATCTGAAAAGGGATATTTGGGATGGCATTGAGTCCTATGGTGAAAAACTAAATATCCCCAGATAAAAACTAGAAAGAAAGTTTCTGAGAAACTGCTTTGTGATGTGTGAATTCATCTCATAGAGTTAGGCCATTCTTTTCATGGAGTGGTTTGATAACATTGTTGTCATGGAATCTGCAATGATGTATGTTGGAGTGCATTGAAGCCCGTGGTGACAAATGAAATATCCTCAGATAAAAACTATAGAGAACTTTCTGAGAAAATCCCTTGTGATATGTGAATTCATCTCACAGAGTTACACCATTCTTTTCATTGAGCAGATTGCTAACACTGTTGTCTTTAAATCGGCAAAGTGATATTATGGAGCGCATTGAAGTTCACAGTGACAAAGCAAATATCATCAGACGGAAACTAGAAAGAAACTTTCTGAGAAACAGCTTTGTAATTTGTTCATTCATCTCACAGAGTTAGATGATACTTTTCATGGAGCAGTTTGGTGGCACTGTTTTTGGAGAATCCGCGAAGTGATAGTTTGGATCTCATTGAAGCCTATGTTGACAAAGGATATATCATCAGATAAAGGTTAGAAAGAAGCTTTCTGAGACACTTCTTTGTGATGCATGAATTTATCTCACAGAGTTACACCTTTCTTTTCATAGAGAAGATTGCTAACACAGTTTTCATGGAATCAGCAAAGAGATATTTGGAAGTACATTGATGCCTATGGTGAAGAAGGAAAAATCCTCAGATAAAAACTAGAAAGAAGCTTTCTGAGAAAGTGCTTTGTGATGTTTGAATTCATCTCTGAGACTTATATTGTTCTTTTCATTGAGCAGTTTGCTAACACCGTGTTTTCGGAATCTGCAAGGGGATACTTCAGACTGCATTAAAGCTTATGGTGGGCCGGGCACAGTGGCTCAAGACTGTAATCCCAGCACTTTGGGAAGCCGAGACGGCCAGATCACGAGGTCAGGAGATCGAGACCATTCTGGCGAACACGGTGAAATCACATCTCTACTAAAAAATACAAAAAAAACAAAAACAAAAAACTAGCCGGGCGAGGTGGTGGGCGCCTGTAGTCCCAGCTACTCGGGAGGCTGAGGCAGGAGAATGGCGTAAACCCGGGAGGCGGAGCTTGCAGTGAGCTGAGATCCGGCCACTGCACTCCAGCCTGGGCGACAGAGCGAGACTCCGTCTCAAAAAAAAAAAAAAAAAAAAAAAAAAAAAAAAAAAAAAAAAAAGCTTATGGTGACAAAGGAAATATCCTCATAAAAAAAACTTGAAAGAAACTTTCTGAGAAACTGCTTTATGATGTGTTAATTCATCTCTCAGAATTACACGATTCTTTTCAAGGAGCAGTTTTGGTAGCACTGATTTTGAGGAAACTGAGAAGGGATATTTTGGATCGCATTGAAACCTACAGTGACAAAGGAAACATCCTCAGATTAAAAGTAGAAAGAATCTTTCTGAGAAACTTCTTTGTGATGTGTGAATTCATCTCACACATTTACACCTTTCTTTTCATGGAGCAGTTTCCTAACAGTCTTTTCATAGAATCTGCAAAGAGATATTTG
This sequence comes from Macaca nemestrina, assembly GCF_043159975.1. Classification (NCBI taxonomy): domain Eukaryota; kingdom Metazoa; phylum Chordata; class Mammalia; order Primates; family Cercopithecidae; genus Macaca; species Macaca nemestrina. Next base: position 99,584,073 of record NC_092132.1, on the reverse strand, counting down.
GGAGTGTATTGAGGCCTATAGTGAAAAAGTAAATATCCTCATATACAAGCTAGGAGGAAGCCTTCTGATAAATGGCTTTGTCATGTGTGAATTCACCACACAGAATTACAGCGTTCCTTTAATTGAGCAGTTTGATAACACTGTTTTCATGGAATCTGCAATAGAATATTTGGGAGTGCATTGAAGCCTATTTTGACACAGGAAATATCCTCAGATAAAAACCAAAAATATGCTTTCTGAGAACATTCATTGTGATATGTGAATTCATCTCACAGAGTTACACTCATCTCTTCATTGAGCAGTTTGCCAACACTGTTTTTTTGGAATCTGCAATGTGATATTTTGGAGCACATTGAACCTTATGTTGACAAAGGAAACATCTTCAGACAAAAGCTAGAAAGAAGATTTCTGAGAAACAGTTTTGTGATTTGTGAATTCATCTCACAGAGTTACACAATACTTTTCATGGAGAAGTTTGGTAGCACAGTTTTTGGGTAATCTGAGAGGGGATATTTTAGATTGTGTGAAAACCTATAGTGACCAAAGAAATATCCTCAGACAAAAACTAGAAAGAAACTTTCTGAGAAACTTCTTTGTGATGTGTGAATTCATCTCACAGAATTACACGATTCTCTTCATGGAGCACTTTTGTAGCATTGCTTTGGGTATCTGAGAAGGAATATTTTGGATCACCTTGAAGACTATGGTGACAAAGTAAATATCCTCAGATAAAAATTAGAAAAATGCTTTCTGAGAAACTGCTTTGTGATGTGTGAATTCATGTCACAGGGTTACATCATTGTTTTCATTGAGCTGTTTGATAACAGTGTTTTCATGGAATCTGTGAAGGGACATGTGGGAGTGCTTTGAGGGATATGGTGAAAAAGGAAATATCCTCAGATAAAAACTAGAAAGAATCTTTCTGAGAATCTGCTTTGTGATAGGTGAATTCACCTCAGAGAGTTACACTGTTATTTTCATTGAGCAATTTGCTATTCTGTTTTGTTGGAATCTGCAATGGGATATTAAAGAGGGCATTGAAGCTTATGGTGACAAAGGAACTATCCTCTGAGAAAAACTAGAAAGAAGCTTTCTGAAAAACTGCTTTATGATTAGGGAATTCATGTCACAGAGTGACATGATTCTTTTCATGGCACAGTTTCGTAGCACTGTTTTTGGTGGATCTGAGTAGGAATATTTTGGATTGTATTGAAGCCTATGGTGACAAAGGAAATATCCTCAGATAAAAACTAGAAAGAAGCTTTTTGAGAAACTGCTTTGTGATGTGTGAATTCATCTCACAGAGTTACACTATACTTTTTAATGAGCAATTTACTATCACTGTTTTCTTGAAACCTATAACTGGATATTTCGGAGCACATTGAGGCCCCTGGTGAAAACGGAATTATGCTCAGATAAAAACTAGAAAGAAGCTTTCTGAGAAAGTTCTTTGTGTTGTGTGATTTCATCTCACAGAGTTACAGCTTCCTTTTCACTGAGCAGTTTGCTAACACTGTTTTCGTGGAATCTGTGAAGGGATATTTGGGAGCGCATTGAGGCCTGTGGTAAAATAGGAAATTTCCTCAGATAAAAACTAGAAAGAAGCTTTCTGAAAAATTGCTTTGCGATGTGTGAATTCATCTCACAGAGTCAGATTGTCCTCTTCATTGATTAGTTTGCTAACACTGTTTTCCTGCTATCTGCAATGGGATATTTCGGAGTGTATTGAAGCTTATGGTGACAAAGGAAATATTCTCAGACAAAAACTAGAAAGAAGCTTTCTGAGAAACTGCTTTGTGGTTTGTGAATTCTTCTCAAAGAGTTAAACAATTCTTTTCATGGAGCAGATTGGTTGCACTGTTTTTGGGGAATTTGAGAATGGATATTTTGGATCGCATTCAATACTATAGTGAGAAAAGAAATATCCTCAGATAGAAACTAGAAAGAAGCTTTCTGAGAAAGTTCTTTTTGATGTGTGAATTCATTTCACACAGTTACACCTTTCTTTTCATGGAGCAGTTGAATAGCACTCTTTTCTTTTAATCTGCAAGGGATACTTGGGAGTGGATTGAAGCCTATGGTGAAAAAGGAAATATCGTCGGATAAACACTAAAAGGATGCTTTCTGAAAAACTGCATTGTGATGTGTGAATCCATCTCACGGTGTTTCACTGCTCTTTCCATTGTGCAGTTTGCTAACACCTTTTCTTGGAATAGGCAATGAGATGTTTCAGAATGCATTGAAGTTTATGGTGACAAAGGAAATATCCTCATATAAAAACAAGAATGAAACTTTCTGAGAAACTGCTTTGTGATTTGTGAATTCATCTCACAGAGTTACACGAATCTTTTCGTGGAGCAGTTTGGTAGCACTGTTTATGGGGAATCTGAGAAGGGATATTTTGGATCACTTCAAAGCTTATGGTGCCAAAGGAATTATCCTCAGATAAAAAGTAGAAAGAAGTTTTCTGAGAAAGTTCTTTGTGATGTGTGATTTCATCTCACAGAGTTACAACTTTCTTTTCATGGAGCAATTTGCTAACAGTGTTTTTGTGGAATCTTCAAAGGGATATTTGGGAGTGCATTGAGGCCTCCGTTGAAAAAGGTAATATTCCCATATAAACACTAGAAAGAAGATTTCAGAGAAAATGATTTGTGATGTGTGATTTCATCTCAGAGTGTTACACTATTGTTTTCATTTAGTACTTAGCTAAAACTGCTTTCTTGGAATCTTCAATGTGATATTTCAGAGCACATTGAAGTTTATGTTGACAAATGAAATATCCTCCTACAAAAACTAGAAAGAAGTTTTCTGAGAAACTGCTTTATGATGTGTTAATTCATCTCACAGAGTCACACAATACTTTTCATGGATCAGTTTGTTCACATTGACTTTGGGGAATCTTATAAGGGATATTTTGGATCACATTGAAGCTTATGGTGACAATGGAAATATCCTCAGACAAAAACTATAAAGAAGATTTCTGAGAAAATTCACTGTGATGTGGGAATTTATCTCAGAGTGTTACACCTTTTATTTTTATGGAGTAGTTTCCTAAAACAGTTTTCGTCGAATCTGCAAAGGTTTATTTGGGAGCGCATTGAGGCCTGTGATGTAAAAGGAAATATCCTCAGATAATAACTAGAAAGAAGCTTTCAGACAAACTGCTTTGTGATGTATGAATTCATCTCACAGAGTTACATTGTTCTTTTCTTTTAGCAGTCTGCTAACACTGTTTTCTTGGAACCAGCAATGGGATAATTGGGAGCACATTGAAGTTTATGGTGTCAATGGAAATATCTTCATATGAAAAATAGAAAGAAACTTTCTGAGAAACTACTTTTTGATGTGTTAATTCATCTCACAGAGTTACATGATTCTTTTCATGAATCAGTTTGGGAGCACTGTTTTTGGGGAAACCTAGAAGGGATATTTTGTGTCGCATTGAAGCCCTTGGTGACTGAGGATATATCCTCAGATATAAACTACCAAGAATCTTTCTGCGTAAGTTCTTTTAGATGTGTGAATTCATGTCACAGGTTTACACCATTCTTTTCATGGAGCTGTTTACTAGCACGGTTTTTGTGGAATCCACAAGGAGAAATTTGGGAGCACATTGTGGCCTAGAGTGAAAAAGGGAATATCCTCACATAAAAAGCACACAGAAGCTTTCTGAAAAACTGCTTTGTGATGTTTGAACTCATCTCACAGAGTTACACTGTTCTTTTCATTGAGCAGAGGGCTAAGACTGTTTCCTTTTAATCTCTAATGGGATATTGTGGAGCACATTGAAGATTATGGTGACAAAGGAAATATCCTCATATCAAAACTAGACTGAACCTTTCTGAGAAACCACTCTGTGTTGTGTTAATTCATCTCACAGAGATACATGATTGTTTTCATGGATCAGTTTGGTAGCACTGTTTTTGTGGGGTATGAGAAGGGATATTTGGGAACACATGGAAGCTGATAGTGGAAAAGGAAATATCCTGAGATAAAAACTAGAAAGAAGTTTTATGTGAAATTTCTTTTTGATGGGTGAGTTCATCACACAGAGTTACACCTTTATTTTATTTGAGCAGTTTGGTAGCACTGTTTTTAAGGAATCTGCAAGGGGATGCTCAGGATCTCCAAGGGCCTATTGTAAAAAAGGAAATAACTTCAGATAAAAACTGGAGAGAACCTTTTCAAGAAACAGTTTTGTGATATGTGTATTCATGTCATAGAGTTTAACCTTTTTGTTGATTGAGCAGTATGTCATCACTGTTTTTGTGGTACCTGAGAAGAGTTATTTGGGAGCACATTGAAGCCTATGGTGTCAAAGGAAATATCCTCAGATAAAAACTAGAAAGAAGCTTTCTGAGAAATTTCTTTGTGACATGTGAATTCATTTCTCAGAGTTACACCTTTCTTTTAATGGAGCAGTTTGCTAACACTGTTTTCGTGGAATCTGCAAAGGGATATTTGGGAGTGAGTTGAGGCCGATCGTAAAAAAGGAAATATCCTCAGAAAAAAATCAAAAAGAAGCTTACTGAGAAACTGCTTCGTGATGTGTATTCATCTCACAAATTTTCACTGTTATTTTCATTGATCAGTTTGCTACTACTGTTTTCTTGGAATCTGTAATCTGATATTTTGGAGCGCATTGAAGCTTAGGGTGACAGAAGAAATATCCTCATATCAAAACTAGACAGAAGGTTTCTAAGGAACTGATTTGTGATGTGCTAATTCATCTCACAGAGTTACACGATTCTTTTCCTGGATCAAGTGGTTAGCACGGTTTTGGGAAATCTGAGAAGGGATATTTTGGATCACATTGAAGAATAGGTTGACAAATGAAATAGTCTCAGATAAGAGTTAGAAAGAAGATTTCTGACAAAGTTCTTTGTGATGCGTGAATTCATCTCACAGAGTTGCACCTTTTCTTTCATGGAGCAGTTTGCTAACACTGTTTTTGTGGAATCTTTAAAGGGATATTTGGGAGTGCATTGAGGCCTAGAGTGGAAAAAACAAATATACTCATATAAAAACTAGAAAGAACCTTTCTGAGAAACGGTTTTATGATGTGTTAATTCATCTCAAAGAGTTACACTGTTCTTTTCATTGAGGAGTTTGGTAACACTGTTTTTGAGGAATCTACAATAGGATATTTGGGAGTGCATTGAGGCCTAGAGTGGAAAAAAACAAATATACTCATATAAAAACTAGAAAGAACCTTTCTGAGAAACGGTTTTATGATGTGTGAATTCATCTCAAAGAGTTACACTGTTCTTTTCATTGAGGAGTTTGATAACACTGTTTTTGAGGAATCTACAATAGGATATTTGGGAGAGCATTGAATCCTACGGTGACAAAGGAGATATCTTCAGATAAAAAACAAAAAGAACATTCTGAGAAACTGTTTCGTGATGTGTGAATTCATCTCACAGAGTTACACTTCTTTTCATTGAGCAGTTTGCTAACACTGTTTTCTTGGAATCTGCAATACAATATTTTGGAGTGCATTGAAGGTTATGGTGACAAGGGAAATATCCTCAGAGAAAAAATAGAAGGAAGTTTTCTGAGAAACTGCTTTGTGATGTGTGAATTCATCTCAGAGTTACACGATTAGTTTCACGGAGCAGTTTGGTAGCACTGTTTTTGGGGAATCTGAGAAGGGATATTTTGGATCTAATTGAAGCCTATGGTGACAAAGGAAATATCCTCAGATAAAAACTAGAAAGAAAGTTATTGAGAAAGTTCTTTATGATGTGTCAATTCATCTCACAGAGTTACACGATTCTTTTCATGGATCAGTTTGGTAGCAGTGTTTTTGGGGAATCTGAGAAGGGATATTTTGAGTCACATTGAAGCCCATGGTGACAAAGAAAATATTCTCATATAACAACCTCAAAGAAGCTTTCTGAGAAACTACTTCATGATGCGTTAATTCATCTCACTGAGTTAAAACTTTCTTTTCATGCAGCATTTTGCTTGCACTGTTTTCATGGAATCTGCACAGGAATATTTGGGAGCGCAATGTTGCCTATAGTGAGAAAGGAAATATCCTCAGGTAAAAACTAGAAAGAAGCTTTCTGAGAATCTGCTTTGTGATGTGTGAATTTATCTCACAATGTACAGCATTCTTTTCATTGCCCAGTTAGGTGACACTGTTATCATGGAATCTGAAATAGGATATTTGGGAGTGCATTGAAGCCTATGGTGACAAAAGAAATATCATCACAGAAAAAGCAAAAAGAAGCTTTCTGAGAAACTTTTTTGTCATTTGTGAATTCATCTCAGAGAGGTACACGATTCTTTTCATGGAGCTGTTTGGTGACACTGTTTTTGGGCAATCTGAGAAGGTATATTTTGAATCACATTGAAGCCAGTGGTGACAAAGGAAATATCCTCAGATAAATTAAAAAAATAAAAAAGAAGCTTTCTGAGAATCTACTTTCTGATGTGTGAATTCATTTCACAGACTTACACTGTTCTTTTCATTGAGGAGTTTGCTAACACTGTTTTCTTGGAATCTGCAATGCCATATTTTGGAGTGCATTGAAGCTTGTGGTGACAGAGTAAATATCATCATATAAAAACCAGAAGGAAGCTTTCTGAGAAACTGCTTTGAGATGTGTTAATTCATCTCACCAGTTGTGCAATTCTTTTCATGGAACAGTTTGGTAACACTGTGTTTGGGGAATCTGAGAAGGGATATTTTGGATTGCGTTGAAGCCTATGTTGACAAAGGAAATATCCTCAGATAAATAATAAAGAAGCTTTCTGAGAAACTGTTTTCTGATGTGTGAATTCATTTCACAGACTTACACTGTTCTTTTCATTGAGGAGTTCGCTAACTCTGTTTTCTTGGAATCTGCAGTATGATATTTCAGAGTGCATTGAAGCTTGTGGTGACAAAGGAAATATCATCTTATTAAAACCAGAAGGAAGCTTTCTGAGAAACTGTTTTGAGATGTGTTAATTTATGTCACACAGTTGCACGATTCTTTTCATGAATCAGTTTGGTAGCACTGTTTTTGGGGAATCTGAGAAGGGATATTTTGGACCTAATTGAAGCCTATGGTGACAATGGAAATATCTTCATATGAAAACTAGAAAGAAGGTTTCTGAGAAAGTTCTTTTTGATATGTCAATTCGTCTCATAGATTTACATGATTCTTTTCATGGAGAAGTGTTCTAACAGTGTTCTCGTGGAACCTGCAAAGGAATTTTGGGGAGTGCTTTGAGGACTACAGTGATAAAGGTAACATCATCAGATAAAAACTAGAAAGAAGCTTTCTGAGAAACTGCTTTGTAATTTGTGAACTCACCTCACAGAGTTACACTGTTCTATTAATTGAGCTGTTTGCTAACACTGTTTTCTTGGATTCTGCAATGGTATATTTCAGAGAGCATTGAAGCTTATAGTGACAAAGGAAAGATTCTCATATAAAAACAAGAAAGAAGGTTTCTGAGAAATTGCTTTGTGATGTGTTAATTCATATCACAGAGTTACACGATTCTTTTCATGGATCAGTTTGGTAGAAATGTTTTTGAAGAATCTGAGAAGGGATATTTTGGATCGCATTGATGTCTGTGGTGACAAAGAAATATAATCATACAAAAACTGGAAAGAAGCTTTCTGAGAAAGCTCTTTGTGATGTGTGAATTTATCTGACAGTGTTACACCTTTCTTTTCATGGACCAGATTGCTAACACTGTTTTTGTGTAATCTGCAAAGGGATATTTGGGAGCGCATTGAGGCTTCTGATGAAAAAGGAAATATCCCAGATAAAAACAACAAAGAAGCTTTTGGAGAAAGTTATTTGTGATGTGTGAATTCATTTCACGGAGTCACACCTTACTTTTCATGCAGCAGTATGCTAGCACTGTTTTCCTGGAATCTGCAAAAGGATATTTGGGAAGGCATTGAGGCCTATGTTGATAAAGGAAATATCCTCAGATAAAAACTAGAAAGAAGCTTTCTGAGGAACTGATTTCTGTGTGTGTGAATTCAACTCACAGAATTACAGAGTTCTTTTTATTGTGCTGCTTGTTAATACTGTTTTCTTGGAATGTGCAATGGGATATTTCAGAGCGCATTGAAGCTTGTAGTGACAAAGGAAATATTCTCATATAAAAACTAGAAAGAAACTTTCTGAGAAACCACTTTGTGATGTGTTAATTCATCTCACAGTGTTACACGATTGTTTTAATGGATCAGATTTGTAGCACTGCTATTGGGGAATCTGATAAGGGATATTTTGGATCACATTGAAGCCGTTGGTGACTAAGGACATATCCTCAGAAAAAAAACTAGAAAGAAGCTATCTGAGAAAGCTCCTTGGGATGTGTGCATTCATCTCACAAGGTTACACCTTTATTTTTATGGGGAACTTTGCTAACACTGTTTTCGTGGAATCTGCAAAGGTATATTTGGGAGTGCTTTGAGGCCTTTAGTGAAAAAGGAAATATACTCGGATACATACTAGAAGGAAGTTTCCTGAGAAACTGCTTAGTGATGTGTGAATTCATCTCACATTGTTACACCATTCTTTTCAGTGAGCAGTTTCCTAACACTGTTTTTGTTGAATCTGCAAAGGGATACTTCGTAGTGCATTGAAGCTTAAGGTGACAAAAGAAACACCCTCATATAAAAACTAGAAAGAAGCTTTCTGAGAAACTGTTTTATGATATATTAAATCATCTCACACAGATAAACGATTCTTTTCATGGATCATTTTCTTAGCGATTTCGGGAAATCTGTGAATGAATAATTTGGATCTCATTGAAGCCTATGGTGACAAAGGAATTATCCTCAGATAAAACTAGAAAGAAGCTTTCTGAGAAAGTTCTTTGTGATGTGTGGATTCATCTCACGGAGTTACACCTTTCTTTTCATGAAGCAGTTTGCTAACACTGTTTTCATGGAATCTGCAGTAGGATATTTTAGAGTGCATTGAAGCCTCCAGTGAAAAATGATATATCCTCAGATAAAAACAAAAAGAAACTTTCTGAGAAACTGCTTTCTGATGTGTGAATTCATCTCCTTGAAATTTGCAATGGGATATTTCTGAGTGCACTGAAGCTTATGGTGACAAAGGAAATATCTTCAGACAAAAACTAGAAAGAACCTTTCTGAGAAACTGCTTTGCATATTGGGAATTCATCTGATGGAGTTACACCTTTTTTTTCTTGGAGCACTTTACTAACATTGATTTCGTGGAATCTGCATAGGGATATTTGTTAGCAACTTGAGGCCTATGGTGAAAGAGGAAATATCCTTAGATAAAAACTAGATGTATGAATTCAACTCACAATGTTACACAATTCCTTTCATGGATTAATTGCTTAGCACTGTTTTTGGGGAATCCAAGAAGGGATACTTTGGATTGCATTGAAGTCTATGGTTACAAAGGAAATATAATCAGATAAAAACTAGAAAGAAACTTGCTGAGAAACTGCTTTCTGATGCGTGAATTTGTCTCACAGAGTTACACTGTTCTTTTCATTGAGCAATTTGCTATCACTGTTTTTGTGGAATCTGCAAAGGTATATTTGGGAGTGCTTTGAAGCTTATGGTGACAAAGGAAATACCCTCATGTATGAAATAGAAAGAAGCTTTCTGAGAAACCACTTTGTGATGTGTGAATTCATCTCACAGGGTTGCACCTTTATTTTCATGGAGCAGTTTGCTAACACTGTTTTCATGGAATCTTTAAAGGGATATTTGGGAGTGCATTGAGGCTTAGAGTGGAAAAAATATATACTTGGATAAAAACTAGAAGGAAGCTTTCTGAGAAACTACTTTGTAATGTGTTAATTCATCTCACAGAGTTACACAATTCTTTTCATGGAGCAGTTTGGTAACATTGTTTTTGGTGAATCTGAGAAGGTATACTTTGGATCGCATTGAAGACTATGGTGTCAAGGGAAATATCCTCAGAAAAAAAGTAGAAAGAGGCTTTCTGAGAAAGGACATTGTGATGTGTGAATTCATCTCACAGCGATACTCCTTTCTTTACATGGAGCAGTTTGCTAAAATTATTTCCGTTGAATCTGCAATGGGATATTTGGGAGTGCATTGAGGCCTATAGTGAAAAAGGAAATATCTTCAGATAAAAACTAGAAAGAAGCTTTCTGAGAAATTGTTTCATGATGTATGAATTCATCTCAGAGAATTACATGGTTCTTTTCATTGAGCAGTTTGATAAGTGACAAAGGAATTATCCTCATATAAATACAACAAAGAAGCTTTCTGAGAAACTGCTTTCTGATGTGTTAATTGATCTCACAGAGTTACACGATTCTTATCATGTATCTGTTTGGTAGCACTGTTTTCGGGTAATCTGCAACAGGATATTTGGGAGTGCATTGAAGCCTATGGTGACAAAGGAAATATCCTCAGATGAAAACAAAAAAAGAAACTTTCTGAGAAACTGCTTTTTGATGTATGAACTTGTCTCAGAGATTTACACCTTTCAATTCATCGTGCAGTTTGCTAACACGTTTTCCCTGAAATCTACAAAGGGATATTTTGGCGTGCATTCAGGCCTGTAGTTGAAAAGAAAATATCCTCAAATAAAAACTGAAAAGAAGCTCTCTGAGAAACTGCTTTGTGATATGTGAATTCGTCTCACAGAGTTACACTGTTCTTCTCATTGAGCAGTTTCTTAACACTGTTTTGTTGGAATCTGCACTGGGATATTTGGGAGCACATTGAAGCTTATGATGACAAAGGAAATATCCTCTGACAAAAACTAGGAAGAAGCTTTCTGAGAAACTGCTTTGTGATGTGTGAATTAATCTCACAGAGTTACACGATTCTATTTATGGAGAAGTTGGGTAGTACTGTTTTTGGGGAATCTGAGAAGGGATATTTTGGATCGCATTGAAGCCTATAGTGACAAAGGAAAAACTCAGACAAAAACTAGACAGAAGCTTTCTGAGAAACTGCTTTGTGATGTGTGGTTTCATCTTGCAGATTTACACCTTTCTATTCATGGAGCAGTTTGCTAACACTGTTTTTGTGGAATCTGCAAAGGGACATTTGGGAGAGCATGGAAGCTGATGGTGAAAAAGGAAATATCCTGAGATAAAAACTAGAAAGAAGCTTTCTGAGAAATTTATTTCTAATGGGTGAATTCATCACACAGAATTACACCTTTGTTTTCTCTGAGCAGCGTGGTAGCCCTGTTTTTATGGAATTTGCAAAGTTATATTCGGGAGCTCCTAGTGGCTTAGGGTTAAAAAGTAAATACCTTCAGGTAAAATCTGGTGAGAGACTTTTTGAAAAACGGTTTTGTGATGTGTGTATTCATCTCATAGAGTTTAAACTTTTTTTCTGATGGAGCATTTCAGCATTGCTCTTTTTGTGGTACCTGAGAGGAGCTATTTGGGAGTGCATTGAAGCCTCTAGTGACAAAGGAAATGTCCTCAGATAACAACCAAGAAGCAGATTTCTGTGAAACTGTTTTGTGATGTATGAATTCATCTCACAGAGTTTTACCATTCTTTTCATTGAGAAGTTTGCTAACAATTTTTAAGTTTTATCTGCAATGGGATATTCGGGAATGTATTGAGGAATATGGTGAAAAAGGAAATATCCTCAGATAAAAATTAAAAAGATGTTTTCTGAGAAACATCTTTGTGATTTGTATATTCATCTCTCAGAGTTACATGATTCTTTTCATGCAGAAGTTTGGTAACAGTGTTATTGGGAAATCTGATAAGGGATAATTTGGATTGCATTGAAGCCTATGGTGACAACGGAAGTATCCTCAGATAAAATCTTGAAAGAGTCATTCTGAGAAACTCCTTTGTGATTTGTGAATTCACCTCACAGGGTTACACCATTCTTTCCATTAGAACTTTGCTAACAATTTTTTCGTGAAATGTGTTATGGGATTTTCCAGAATGCATTGAAAAATATGATGAAAAAGGAAATATCCTCAGATAAAAACTAGAAAGAAGCACTCTGAGAAACAGCTCTGTGGTGTGTGAATTCATCTCACAGAGTTTCACCATTCTGTTAATGGAGCAATTTGCTAACACTGTTTTCGTGGAATCTGCAAAGGGATATTGGGGAACGCATGGTGGTCTGTAGTGAAAAAAGAAATATCCTCAGCTAAAAGCTAGAATGAAGCTCTCTGAGAAACTGCTTTGTAATGTGTTAATTCATCTCACAGAGTTACATGATACTCTTCATGGAGTAGTTTGGGAGCACTGTTTTTGGGGAATCTGAGAAGCAATATTTTGGATCGCATTGAAGTCTGTGGTGACAAAGCTAACATCCTCCTATAAAAACTAGAAAGAAGTTTTCTGAGAAACCACTTTGAGATGTGTTAATTTTTCTCACAGTGTGACATGATTCTTCTCATGGATCAGTTGGTTAGCACTGTTTTTGGGGAATCCGAGAAAGGATATTCTGGATTGCAGAGAATCCTATGGTGACAAAGGAAATATCATCAGATAAAAAAATAGATTGAAGATTTCTGAGAAACTTCTTTGTGATGTCTGAATTCATCTCACAGAGTTACAAATTTCTTTTCATGGAGGAGTTTGCTAACACTGTTATTGTAGAATCTGCAAAGGGATATTTAGGAGCACATTGACCATTGACGTCTATAGTGAAAAGAGAAATATCCTCAGATAAAATAATAAGAAGGTTTCTGAGAAAATGCTTTGAGATGTGTGAATTTATCTCACAGAGTTACACCTTTCTTTTAATGGAGTAGATTGCTAACAGTTTTCGTGGAATCTACAAAGGGATATTTGGGAGTGCATAAAGGCCGAAAATGAAGATGAAAATATCTGCAGATAAAAACTAGAAAGAAGCTTTCTCAGAAACTGCTTTGTGGTGTGTGAATTCATTTCACAGAGTTACACCGTTCTTTTCATGGAACAGTTTTCTAACACTGCTTTCATGGTATCTGCAATAGGATATTTGGGAGGACATTGAAGCCTATGTTGACAGAGAAAATATCCTCAGGTAAAAATCAAAAAGAAGCTTTCTTAGAAACTGCTTTGTGAGGTGTGAATTCATCTCACAGAGCTACACTGTTCTTTTAATTGAGTAGCTTACTATCACTGTTTTCTTGTAATCTACAATGGGATATTTCAGAGCTCATTTAAGCTTATGGTAAAAAAGGGAATATCCTAAGTGAAAAACTAGAAAGAAGCTTTCTGAGAAACTACTTTGTGATTTCTGAATTCATCCCACAGAGTTCCATGATTCCTTTCATTGAGCAGTTTGGTAGCACTGTTTTTGGAGAATCGAGAAGGGATATTATATATTGCATTGAAGCCTATGGTGACAAAGGAAATATCCTCAGCTAAAAACTAGAAATAAGCTTTCTGAGAAACTTCTTTGTCATATGTGAATTCATCTCACAGAGTTACACCTTTCTTTTCACTGAGCAGTTTGCTAACACTGTTTTCGTGGAATCTGTAAAGGGATATTTGGGAGCACATTGAGGCCTATGGTAGAAAAAAGAAATATCCTCTGATAAAAACTAGACAGATGCCTTCTGAGGAACTTCTTTCTAATTTTACACCATTGTTTTCATTGAGCAGATTGATAACACTGTACTGGTGGAATCTGCAATAGGATATTTGGGAGTGCATTGAAGCCTATGATAACAAAGGAAATACCTTCAGATACAAAACAAAAGAAGCTTTCTGAGTAACTGCTTTGTGATGTGTGAATTCATCTCACAGAGTTACATTGTTCTTTTCATTGAATAGTTTACTAACACTGTTTTCTTGGAATCTGAAATGCGATATTTTAAAGCGCATTGAAGTTTATGGTGACAAAAGAAGTATCCTCAGATAAAAACTAGGAAGAAGCTTTCTGAGAAACTGCTTTGTGATTTGTGAATTCATCTCACAGAGTGACACGATTCTTTTAATGGAGCTGTTTGGTAGCATTGTTTTTGTGGAATCTGAGAAGGGATATTTTGGATGGCATTGAAGACTATAGTGACAAAGGAAAGATCCTCAGAAAAAAAGTAGAAAGAAGCCTTCTGAGAAAGGACATTGTGATGTGTGAATTCATCTCACAGTGCTACACCTTTCTTTACATGGAGCAGTTTGCTAAAATTGTTTTCATTGAATCTGCAATGGGATATTTGGGAGGGCATTCCGGTCTATAGTGAAAAAGGAAATATCCTCAGATAAAAACTAGAAAGAAGCTTTCTGAGAAACTGCTTTATGATGTGTGAATTCATCTCAGAAAATTACACAGTTCTTTTCATTGAGCTTTTTGATATTACTGTTTTTGTTTAATCTACAAGAGGATATTTGGGAGCACATTGAGGCCTATGATGAAAAAGGAAATATCCTGCATTAAAAACTAGTAACAAGATTTCTGAGAAACTCCTTTTTAATGCATGAATTCATCTTACAGATTTACACTGTTCTTTTCATTGAGCAGTTTGCTAATACTGTTTTCCTGGAGTCATCAATGGGATATTTTGGAGCTCATTGAAGCTTATGGTGACAAAGGAAATATCCTCATATAAAAATTAGAAAGAAATTTTCGAAGAAACTACTTTGTGATGTGTTAATTCATCTCACAGAGTTACACTATTCTTTTCATGGATCAGTTTGGTAGCACTATTTTTGGGAAATCTGAGAAAGGATATTTTGGATCTCGCTGAAGCCTATGGTGACAAACGAGATATCCTCAGGTAAAAACTAGAAAGAATCTTTCTGAGAAAGTTCTTTGTGATGTATGTATTCCTGTCACAGATTTACACATTTCTATTTTGGAGCCATTCACTAACACTGTTTTCTTTGAATCTGTGAAGGGATATTTGGGAGTGCATTGATGCCTATACTGTAAAAGGAAATATCCTCAGATAAAAAATAGAAAGAAGATTTCTGAGAAACTGCTTTGTCATGTGTGAATTCATCCTACAGAGATAAACGTTTCATTCATGGAGCAGTTTGCTAACACTGTTTTTGTGCAATCTGCAAAGGGATATTTGGGAGCACATTGAGGCCTATGGTGACAAATTAAATATCCTCACACAAGAACCAAAAAGAAGCTTTCTGAGAAGCTTCTTGGTGATGTGTGAATTCATCTCACAGATTTACACTTTTCTTTTACTGGAGCAGTTTGCTAACACTATTTTTGTGTAATCTGCAAAGGCATATTCGTGAGCACATTGAGGCCTATAGTTATAAAGGAAATATTCTCATACAGAAACTAGAAAGAAGCTTTCTGAGAAACTGCTTTGTGATTTGCGAATTCATCTCACAGAGTTACATGATTCTTTTCATGGAAAGTTTCATAGCTCTGTTTCTGGGGAAACTGAGAAGGGATATTTTGGATCACATTGAAGCCTACGGTGACAATGGTGACAACAGAAATATCCTCAGATAAAAACTAGAAAGAATCTTTCTGAGAAAGTTCTTTGTGATGTGTGAATTCATCTCTGAGAGTTACATCATTCTTTTCATGGAGCAGTTTGCTAACACTGTTTTTGTGGAATCTGCAAAGGGATATTTGGGAGTGCATTGAAACCTTAGGTGTAAAAGGAAATATACACAGATAAAAAGAAAGAAGTTTTCTGAGAAACTGCTTTGTGATGTGTGAATACATCTTACAGTTACACCATAGTTTTCATTGAAAAGTTTGATAACACTTTTTTTTGTAATCTGCAATAGGATATTTGGGAGTCCACTGAAGCCTCTGGAGACAAAGGAAGTGTCCTCAGATACAGGCCAAAAAAAAAAATCATTCTGTGAAACTTCTTTGTGATGTGTGAACTCCTCTCACAACATTACGCCATTCATTTCAATGAGAAGTTTGCTAACACTTTTTTCATGGAATCTGCAATGCGATATTTGGGAGTGCATAGAGGAGTATGCTGCAAAAGGACATATTCTCAGATAACAACTAGTAAGAAGATTTCTCAGAAACAGAAATGTGAGGTGTGAAATCATTTCACAGAGTTACACCACTCTTTTCATGGATCATTATGGTAGCACTGTTTCTGGGGAATCTTCAATAGGATATTTTGGAGTGCACTAAAGCCTATGTTGACAAGGGAAATATCCTCAGACAAATACCCAAAAGAAGCTCTCTGAGAAACTGCTTTGTGATGTGTGAATTCATCTCGCTAATATACACCTTCCTTTTCATGGAGCAGTTAGCTAACACTATTTCGTGGAATGTGCAAAGGGCTATTCCTCAGCACATTGAGGCCTATGGTGAAAATGGAAATATCCTGAGACAAATACTAGAAATAAACTTTCTGAGAAACTGCTTTGTGATTTGTGAATTCATCTCACAGAATTACACATTTCTGTTCATGGAGCATTTTGGCTACACTGTTTTTGGGGAATCTGAGAAGAGATATTTTGGAGTGCATTGAAGAATATTTTCACAAAGGAAATATCCTCAGATAAAAATTAGAAAGAAGCTTTCTGAGAAAATTCTTTGTGATGTGTGAATTCATCTCACAGAGTTACACCTTTTTTTCGTGGAACAGTTTGCTAACAATGTTTTCGTGGAATCTACAAAGGGACATTTAGGAGAGTTTTGAGGTCTATGGTGAAAAAGGGTATATCCACAGAAAAAAACTAGAAAGAAGCTTTCTGAGAAAGTTCTTTGTGATGTTTGAATTCGTCTCATAGATTTACACCTTTCTTTTCATGGAGCAGTTTGCTAACACCATTTTCGTGGAATCTGCATTGGGATATTTGGTAGCTCAATGAAGCCTATGGTGACAAAGGAAATATCCTCAGATAAAAACCAAACAGAAGCTTTCTGAGAAAGCGCTTTGTGATGTGTGAATTCATCTCACAGAGTAACACTTCTTTTCACTGAGCAGTGTGCTAACTCTGTTTTCTTGATATCTTCAATGGGATATTTCAGAGTGCACTGACGCTTATGATGACAAAGGAAATATCCTCAGACAAAAACTAGAAAAAAGCTTTCTGAGAAACTGCTTTTTATTTGTGAATTCATCTCAGAGTTTTACAGGATTTTTTTCATGGATCAGTTTGGTTGCACTGTTTTTGGGAATCTGAGAAGGGATCATCTGAATCGCATTGAATCCTATGGTTGCAGAGAAAACATCCTCAGATAAAAACTAGAAAGAATCCTTCTGAGAAACCTCTTTGTGATGTGTGAATTCATCTCTCAGAGTTACACCATTCTTTTCATTGATAAGTTTGCTAACACTTTTTCTGTGGAATCTGCAATGGGATATTCGGGAGTTCATTGAGGAATATTTTGAAAAAGAAAATATGCCCAGATGAAAACTAGAAAGAATCTTATTGAGAAACAGCTTTGTGATGCGTGAATTCATCTCACGGAGTTACACCATTCTTTTCATGATGCAGTTTGGTAGCACTGTTTTTGGGGATCTGTGAAGGGATATTTTTGATCACATTGAAGCCTATGGTGACAAAGGAAATAACCTCAGATAAAAACTGGAAAGAACCTTTTTGCAAAACTTCTTTGTGATTTATGGATTCATCAAACAGAGTAACACCTTTCTGTTAATGGAGAAATTTGCTAACATTCTTTTTGTGGAATTGGCAAAGGTCTGTTTGGGAGCACATTGAGGTCTATGGTGAAAAAGGAAATATCGTCAGTTAAAAACTAGAAAGAAACTTTCTGAGAAAACGCTTTGTGATGTGCTAATTCATCTCACAGAGTCACACGATTCTTTCCAGAGAACATTTTGGCAGCCCTGTTTTTGGGGAATCTGAAAAAGGATATTTTGGATTGCATTAAAACCTATGGTAAAAAGGAAATATTCTCAGAAAAAAACTAGAAGGAAGTTTTCTGAGAAAGCTCTTTGTGATGTTTGAATTCTTTTCACAGATTTGCACCTTTCTTTTCATGGAGCAGTTTCCTAACACTGTTTTCGTGGAACCTGCGAAGGGATATTTGGAAGTGCATTGAGGCCGATAGTGTGTAAGGAATTATCCTGAGATAAAAATGAGAAGGAAGCTTTCTCAAAAACTGCTTTGTGACGTGTGAATTCATCTTAAAGATTTACACCATTCTTTTCAATGAGCAGGTTGATAACGCTTTTTCATGGAATTTTCAATAGAATATTTGAAATGCATTGAAGATTATGGTGACAATGGAAATATTCTCAGACAAAAACTAAAAAGAAGCTTTCTGGGAAACTGCTTTGTGATGTGTGAATTCATCTTATGTATTTACACGTTTCTTTTCATGGAGCAGTTTGCTAACACTATTTTCGCTGAATCTGCAAAGTGATATTCCCGAGAGTATTAAGGCCTATAGTGAAAAAGAAAATATCCACACGAAAACTAGAAAGAATCTTTCTGAGAAACTACTTTGTGATTTGTGAGTTCATCTCCCAGAGTAACATGATTCTTTTCATGGAGCTGTTTGGTAGCCCTGTTTTGGGGGAATCTGAGAAGGGATATTTTGGATCACATTGAAGCCTGTATTGACAAAGGAAATATTCTCAGATAAAAACTAGAAAGAAACTTTCTGAGAAAATTCTTTGTGCTGTGTGGATTCATCTTAAAGTGGTACACCTTTCTTTTGGTGAGAAGTTTGCTAACACTTTTTTCATGGAATCAGCAATGGGATATTCGGGAGAGCATTGATGAATATGGTGA
The DNA here is from genome assembly GCF_043159975.1 of Macaca nemestrina. Classification (NCBI taxonomy): domain Eukaryota; kingdom Metazoa; phylum Chordata; class Mammalia; order Primates; family Cercopithecidae; genus Macaca; species Macaca nemestrina. Next base: position 99,565,473 of record NC_092132.1, on the reverse strand, counting down.
AAAAGGAAATATCCTCAGATTAAAGCTAGAAAGAAGCTTTCTGAAAAACAGCTTTGTGATGTCTGAATTCATCTCACAGGCTTACACCATTCTTTTCATGGAGAAGTTTGGGAACCCTTTTTTTGGAGAATCTGAGAAGGGATATTTTAGATCGCACTGAAGCCTATGGTGAAAAAGGAAATATCCTCAGATAAAAACTAGAAAGAAGTTTTCCGAGAAACTTCTTTGGAATGTGTGAATTCATCTCACAGAGTTACACTTTCTTTTTTCATAGAGCAGTTTACTAACACTGATTTCATGGAATCTGCAAGAGATATTTGGGAGGGAATTGAGGCTGGTGGTGAAAAAGAAAACATTGTCAGACAAGATCTAGAAAGAAGATCTCTGAAAAACTGCTTTTTGATGTGTGAATTCATCTTACAGAGCCACGCCATTCTCTTCATTGAGCAGTTTGATGACACTGTTTTCATTGAATCTGCAATATTAATTTGGAAGTGCATTGAAGTCTATGGTTACAAAAGAAATATCCTCAGATAAAAACAAAAAAGAAACTTTCTGTGAAACTGCTTTGTGATTGTGAATTCATCTAACAGACTTACACTGTTCTTTTCACTGAGAAATTTGTCAACACTTTGTTCGTGTAATCTGAAAATTGATATTTGGGAACGCTTTGACGAACATGGTGAAAAATGAAATATCCTCAGATAAAAACTAGAGGGAAGCTTTCTAGGAAACAGCTTTGTGATGTGTGAATTCATCTCACAGTGGTACAGCATACTTTTCATGGGGAAGTTTGGTAGCCTTATTGTTGGGGAATCTGATAAGACATATTTTGGATCACATTGAAACCTATGGTGAAAAAGGAAACATCCTCAGATAAAAACTAGAGAGAGATGTTCTGAGAAACTGTTTTGGGATGTGTGTATTCATCTCACAGAGTTCCATGATTCTTTTCTTGGAGAAGTTTGCTAACTCTGTTTTCCTGGAATAAGCAACAGGATACTTAGGATTGCATTGAAGCCTATGGTGACAAAGGAAATATCCTGAGACGGAAATCGAAAAGAAGCTTTCTGAAAAGGGATTTGTGATGATGAGTTCCTCTCACAGATTTACACATTTCTTTTCATGGAGCAGTTTGCTAATGCTATTTTTGTGGAATCAGCAAAGAGATATTCGTGAATGCATAGAAGCCTATGGTGAACAAGGAAATACCCTCAGACAAATACTAGAAAGAAGCTTTCTGAGAAACTGCTTTGTGATTTCTGAATTCTTCTCACAGAGTTACATGATTCTTTTCATGGATCAGTTAGGTAGCAGTGTTTTGGGGGAATCTGAGATAGGATATTTTGGAATGCTTTGAAGCCTAAGGTGACAAAGGAAATATCCTCAGATAAAAACTAGCAGTTTCTATTTTCCATTCTCTTTATTGAGCATTTTGATAACACTGTTTTCATGGAATCTGCAAAGGGATATTTGGGAGCACATTGAAGCCTATGGTGACAAAGGAAATATCCTCAGATTAAAATGAAAAAGAAGCCTTCCGTGAAACTGCTTTGTGATGTGTGAATTCATCTAACATACTTACACTGTTTTTTCGAATTGAGAAGTTTGCTCACACTGTTTTCTTGGAACTGCAATAGGGTATATTGGAGCACATTGGATCTTATGGTGACAAAGGAAATATCCTCATATAAAAACCAGAAAGAAGCTTTCTGAGAAATTACTTTGTGATGTGGTAATTCATCTCACAGAGTTACACGATTCTTTTCATGGTTCACTTTGGTAGCACTCTTTTGGGGGAATCTGAGATGGGATATTTGGGATCACACTGAATCCTTTGGTGAAATGGAAATATCTTCAGATAAAAAATAGAAAACAGTTTACTAACACTGTTTTCATGGAATCTGAAAAGGGATATTTGGGAGCACCTGGATGCCTATGGTGAAAAGTTAATATCCTCAGATGAAAACTACAAAGAAGCTTTCTGACACTCTTTTTTGATGTGTGAATTCAACTCATAGAGTTACACTCTTCTTTTCATTGAGCAGTTTGGAAACACTGTTTTCTTGGAATATGCAATGAGATACTTCAGAGTTCATTGAAGCTTATGGTGAGAAAGAAAATATTCTCAGACAGAAACTAGAAAGAAGCTTTCTGAGGAAGTGCTTTGTGATTTGTGAATTCATCTCACAGTGTTACACGATTCTTCTCATGGATCAGTTTGGGAGCAGTGTTTTCGGGGAATCTGAGAAGGGATATTTTGGATTGCTATGAAGCCTATAGTGACAAGGAAAGTATCCTCAGATAAAAACCAGAAAGAGCTTTCTGAGAAAGTTCTTTGTGATGTGTGAATTCATCTCACAGAGTTACACCTTTCTATTCATGGAGCAGTTTGTTAACACTGTTTTCATGGAATCTGCAAAGGGATATTTGGGAGCATGTTGAGGACAATGGTAAAAAAGGAAATATCCTGAGACAAAAACTAGGAAGAAGCTTTCTGAGAAATTGCTTTGTGATGTGTGAATTCATCTTACAGAGCCACGCCATTCTCTTTATTGAGCAGTTTGATAACACTGTTTTCGTGGAATCTGCAATATCATATTTGGGAATGCATTGAAGCTTATGGTGACAAAGGAAATATCCTCAGATAAAAGTGAAAAAGAAGCCTTCTGTGAAACTGCTTTGTGATGTGTGAATTCATCTAACATACTTACACAGTTTTTTTGAATTGAGAAGTTTGCTCACACTGTTTTCTGGAAACTGCAATGGGATATATCAGAGCGCATTGAATCTTATGGTGACAAAGGAAGTATCCTCATATAAAAACTAGAAAGAAGTTTTCTGAGAAACTGCTTTGTGATGTGGTAATTCATCTCACAGAGTTACAAGATTCTTTTCATGGTTCAATTTGGTAGCACTCTTTTGGGGGAATCTGAGATGAGATATTTGGGATCACGTTGAATCTGTTGGTGAAACGGAAATATCTTCAGATAAAAAAATAGAAGCCTCCTGAGAAAGTTCTTTGACACGTTTGAACTCATCTCACAGAGTTACACCATTACTTTCATTGAGCAGTTTGATAACACTGTTTTTGTGGTATGGGCAATAGGATATTTGGGAGCACATTAGAGCCTATGGTGAGAAAGGAAATGTCCTCAGATAAAAACCAAAAAGCAGCATTCTGAGGAACTGCTTTGTGATGTGTGAATTCATCTTACAGAGTTACACCTTTCTTTTCATGATGCAGTTATCTAACACTGTTTTCATGGAAGGTGCAAAGGGACATATGTGAGCACATTGAGGCCTATGATGAAAAAGAAATATCCTCAGATAAAAACTAGAAAGAAGCTTTCTGAGAAACTTCTTTGTGATATGTGAATTCATGTCACAGATTTACACTGCTCTTTTCATCAAGTAGTTTGCTAACTCTGTTTTCTTGGAATCCACAATGGGATATTTTGGAGAGCAAATTTTTCTTATGGTTACAAAGGAAATACCCTCATATAAAAACGAGAAAGAAGCTTTCTCAGAAACCGCTTTGAGATATGTTAATTCATCTCACACAGTTACACTATACTTTACATGGAGCAGTTTGGTAGCACTGTATTTGGGGAATCTCAGGATTGATATTTTTGATCTAATTCAAGCCTACAAAGGATATATTCTCAGATAAAAACTATAAAGCAGCGTTCTGAGAAAGTTCTTGGTGATGTGTGAATTCATCTCACAGAGCTGCACCTTTCTTTTCATGGAGCAGTTTGCTAACACTGTTTTTGTGGAAACTGCAAAGGGATATTTGCAAGCGTCTTTAGATCTATAGTGAAAAAGGAAATATCCTCAGATGAAAACTATAAAGAAGTTTTCTGAGAAACTGCTTTGTGATGTGTAAATTTATCTCACAGAGTTACAGCTTTCTTTTCATGGAGCAGCTTGCTAACACTGTTTTCGTGGAATTTGCAGAGGGATATTTAGGAGAACATTGAGACCTGTAGTGATAAAGGATATATACTCAGATAAAAACTAGAAAGAAGCTTTCTGAGAAACTGCCTTGTGATGTGTGAATTCATATCACACACTTACACTGTTCTTTTCAATGACCCATTTGATAACACTGTTTTCGTGGAATCTGCAATAGGATATTTAGGAATGCATTGAAAAAAATGGTGACAAAGGATATATCCTCAGATAAAAACCAAAAATAAGCCTTTTGATAAACTGCTTTGTGATGTTTGAATTCATCTCACAGAGTTACACCTTTATTTTTCATGGAGCAGTGTGCTAATGCTGTTTTTGTGGAACCTCGAAAGGGATATTTGGGAGGGCATTGAAGCCTATGATGACAAAGGAAATATCCTCAGAATAAAGCCACAGAGAACTTTCTGAGAAACTGCTTTGTGATGTGTGAATTCTTCTCAGAGAGGTACACTGTTCATTTCATTAAACAGTTTGCTAACACTGTTTTCTTGGAATCTGCAGTGGGATATTTTGGAATGCATTGAAACTTAGGGTGACAAAGGAAATATCCTCAAACAAAAACTAGATAGAATCTTCCTGAGAAACTGCTTTGTGATTAGTGAATTCATATCACAGAGTTACACCTTACTTTTCATGGAGCAGATTGGTAGCACTGTTTTTGGGGTATCTGAGAGGGATATTTTTGATCACATTGAATCCTATAGTGACAAAGGAATTATCATCAGATAAAAACTAGAAAGAAGTTTTCTGAGAGACTACTGTGTGATGTGTGTATTCATCTCACAGAGTAACACCTTTCTTTTCATGGAGCAGTTTCCTAACACTGTTTACATGGAATCTCCAAAGGGATATTTGGGAGCGAGTTGAGGCCTATGTTGAAAAAGGAAATATCCTCAGATAAAAACTGGAAAGAATCTTTCTGATTAACTGCTTTGTGATGTGTGAATGCATCTCACAGAGTTACACCATTCTCTGCATGGAGCAGTTCGATAACACTATTTTTGAGAAATCTGCAGTAGGCTATTTGGGAGCACATTGAAGCCTATGGTGACAAACAAAACAACCTCAGCTTAATCAAAATGAAGCTTTCCAAAAAACTGCTTTCTGATGTGTGAATACGTCTCTGAGATACAACTTTCTTTTAGTGGAGCAGTTTGATAACACTGTCTTCTTGGAATCTGCAAAGGGATATTTGGGAGTGCATTGAGGCCTATGGTGAAATAAGAAATATCTTCAGATAAAAACTAGAAAGAGCCTTCTGAGAACCTGCCTTGTGATGTGTGAATTCATCTACAAAGTTACACCATTCTTTTCATTGAGCAATTTGATAACACTGTTTAGTGGAATCTGCAATAAGGTATTTTCGAGCACATTGAAGCCTCTGGTAACAAATAAATATCCTCAGATAAAAACCAAAAAGAAGCTTTCTGTGAAATCTTTGTGATACGTGAATTCATCTCACAAAGTTACACCATTCTTTTAATTGAGAAGTTTGCTAACACTTTTTTCATGGATCTGCAATGGGATATTTCGGAGAGAATTGAAGCTTATGTTGACAAAGGAAATATCTTCAGACAAAAACTAGAAAGAAGCTTTCTGGGAAACTGCTTTATGATTTGTGAATTCATTTCACAGAGTTACACCATTGTATCATAGAGCAGTTTGGTAGCACTGTTTTTGGGGAATCTGAGGTGGGATATTTTGGATGACATTGAAGCTTATGGTGACAAGGGAAATATCCTCAGATAAAAACTAAAAAGAAGCTTTCTGAGAAACAACTTTGTGATGTGTGAATTCAACTCACTGAGTTAACCCTTTCTTTTCATTTAGTAGTTTGCTAACACTGTTTTCATGGAATCTGCAAAGGGATATTTCGGAGTGCTTTGAGGCCTATGTTGAAATAGGTAATATCCTCAGATGAAAACTAGAAAGCAGCTTTCTGAGAAACTGTTTTATGATGTGTGAATTCATCTCACAGAGTTACACTGTTCTTTTCACTGATCAGTTTGATAACACTGTTTTCGTGGAATCTGCAATAAGATATTTTGGAGCGCATTGAACTCTATGGTGACAAAGGAAATATCCTCAGATAAAAACCAAAAACAACCTTTCTGTGAAACTGCTTTCTGATGTGTGAATTCATCTTTACACCGTCTTTTCATTGAGAAGTTTGCTAACACTTTTTTCGTGGAATCTACATTGGGATATTCAGGAACACATAGAGGAATATGGTGAAAAAAGAAATAGCCTCAGATAAAAACTAGTAAGAATCTTACTGAGAAACAGCTTTGTGATGTGTAAATTCATTTCACAGAGTTACACTATTTTTTTTTCATGCAGCAGTGTGGTAGCACTGTTGTTGAGGAATCTGCAGTTGGATATTTTGGATCGCATTGAAGCCTATGGTGACAAAGGAAATATCCTCCGATAAAAACTGGAAAGAAGCTTTCTGAGAAACTGCATTGTGATGTGTGAATTCATCTCACAGAGGTACACCGTTCCTTGCATTGAGCAGTTGGATAACACTGTTTTTGTGTAATCTCCAATAGGATATTTGGGATCGCATTGAAGCCTATGGTGACAAAGGAAATACCCTCAGATAGAACCAAAAAGAAGCTTTCTGAGAAATTACTTTGTGATGTGTGAATTCATCTCACAGGGTTACACTGTTCTTTTCATTGAGCAGTTTGCCAACACTGTTTGCTTGGATCAGCAATGGGGTATTTCGGAGCACACTGAAGCTTATGGTGACAAAGGAAATATCGTTAGACAAAAACTAGAAAGAACCTTTCTGAGAATGGCTTTGTGATTTCTGAATTCATCTCATAGTGAGCAGTTTGGTAGCATTTTTTTGGGAAATCTGGGAAGGGATATTTTGGATCTCATTGAAGCCCATGATGACAAGGGAAATATCCTGCAATAAAAACAAGAAAGAAGCTTTCTGAGAGACTTCTTTGTCATGTGTGTATTCATCTCACAGAGAAACACCTTTCTTTTCATGGAGCAGTTTGCTAACACTGTTTTCATAGAATCTACAAAAGGATATTTGGGAGTGAGTTGAGGCCTGTGGTGAAAAAGGAAATATCCTCAGATAAAAACTAGAAAGAATCTTTCTGAGACACTCCTTTGTGATGTGTGAATGTATCTCACAGGTTTACACCTTTATTTTCACGGAGCATTTTGCTACCACTATTTTCGTGGAATCTTCAATGGGATTTTCGTGAGTGCATTGAGGCCTATGGTGAAAAAGGATATATCCCCAGAGAAAAACTAGAAAGAACCTTTCTGAGAAACTACTCTGTGGTTTGTGAATTCACTTCACTGAGTAACATGATTCTTTTCATGGAGCAGTTTGGTAGCAATGTTTTTGGGGAATCTGTGAAGGGATATTTTGGATCGCATTGAAGTCTATGGTGACAAAGAAAATATCCTCAAATAACAACTAGAAAGATTTCTGAGAAACTGCTTTGTGATGTGTGTATTCGTCTCACAGAGTAGCATGATTCTTTTCTTATAGAAGCTTCCTGTAACTCTCTTAGTGGAATCTTCAATAGGATATTTGGGAGTGCATTGATAAATATGGTGACAAAGAAAATATCCACAGACAAAAACCAAAAAGCTTTCTGAGAAACTGCTTTGTGATGTGTGAATTCATCTCACAGATTCATAACTTTCTTTTCATGGAGAACTTTGCAAACACTATTTTTGTGGACTCTGCAAAGAAATATGCCTGAGTGCAGTGAGGCCTGGGGTTAAAAGGAAATATCCTCAGACAAAAAATAGAAAGAAGCTTTCTGAGAAATTGTTTTGTGATGTGTGAATTCATCTCACAGAGTTACACTGTTCTTTTCATTGAGGAGTTTGCTAACACAGTTTTACAGGAATCTGTAATGTGATATTTTGGAGTGCATTGGAGCTTATGGTGACAAAGGAAATATCCTCATTTAAAAACTAGAAGAATTCTTTCTGAGAAACCCTTTTGTGATGGGTTAATTCATCTCACAGAGTTACAGTATTCTTTTCATGGATCAGTTTGGTAGCACTGTTTTTGGGGAATCAGAGAAGGGATATAATCGATTGCTTTGAAGCCTATGGTGACAAAAGAAATATCCTCAGATCAATACCAGAAAGAAGCTTACTGAGAAACTTTTTCATGGTGTGTGAATTCTTCTCACATAGTTACACATTTCTTTTAATGGAGCAGTTTGCTAACACTGCTTTTGTGGAATCTGTAAAGGAATATTTGGGATGCATTGGGTCCTATGGTGAAAAAGGAAATACATTTACATAAAAACTAGAAAGAAGCTTTCTCAGAAACGGCTTTGTGATGTGGGAATTCATCTCAGAGAGTTACAATATTGTTTTCATTGAGCATTTTGCTAACACTGGTTTCTTGGAATCTGCAATCGGATATTTTGGAGTGCATTGAAGCTTAAGGTGACAAAGGGAATATCCTCAGATAAAAACTAGAAAGAAGTTTTCTGAGAAAGTCCTTTGTGATGTGTGAATTCATCTCACAGAGTTACACCTTCCTTTTCATGGAGCAGTTTACTAACACTGTTGTTGTGGAATGAGCATGGGATATTTCGGAGTCCATTGAAGCTTATTGTTTCAAAGAAAATATCCTCATATAAAAACTAGAAAGAAGCTTTCTGAGAAACTGCTTTGTGATGTGTTAATTCACCTCACAGAGGTACAGGGTTCTTTTCATGGATCAGTTTGGTAGCACTGTTTTGGGGGATTATGAGAAGGGATATTTAGGATCACCTTGAAGCCAATGGTAAAAAGGAAATATCCTCATATAAAAAGTAGAAAGAACCATTCTGAGAAAGTCCTTTGTGATGTGTGAACTCATCTTACAGTGTTACAATGTAATTTTTATTGAGCAGTTTGATAACATTGTTTTCAAGGAATTTGCAACAGGATATTTGGGAGTGCATTGAAACCTATGGTGACAAAGGAAATACCGTCAGAGAAAAACTAGAAGGAAGCTTTCTGAGAAACTTCTTCATGATGTGTGAATTTATTACAAGGAGTTACATCTTTCCTTTAATGGAGCAGTTTCCTAACACTGTTTTCGAACAATCTGCACATGGATATTTTTGCACACATTGGAGCCTATGGTTTAAAAGGAAATATCCTTAGACAAAAACTAGAAAGGCACATTCTGAGAAACTGCTATGTGGCATGGGAATTCATCTCAGAGAGATACACCGTTCCTTTCTTTGAACAGTTTGTTAACACTGTTTTCGTGGAATCTGCAAAGGGTTATTTTGGAGAACATTGAAGTTTAAGATGGCAAAGGAAATACCCTCATATAAAAACTAGAAGGAATTTTTCTGAATAAACGCTTTCTGATGTGTTAATTCATCTCACAGAGTTACAAGATTCTTTTAATGGATCAGTTTGTTAGCACTGTGTTCGTGGAATCTACAAGGGGATATTGGGAAGCACATGGAGGCCTATAGAGAAAAAGGGAATATACTCAGATAAAAACCTGAAAGAAGCTTTCTGAGAAGGTTCTTTGTGATGTGTGAATTCGTCACACAGAGTTGCAGCTTTCTTTTCATGGAGCAGTTTACTAACACTGTTTTCGTGTAATCTGCAAAGGGATTTTTGGGAGCACATTGAGGCCTATAGTGAAAAAGGAAATATCTTCAGATAAAAACTAGATAGAAGCTTTCTGAGAAAGTGCTTTGTGATGTGTGAATTCGTCTCACAGAGTTACACTGTTGTTTTCATTGAGTAGTTTGCTAATATTGTTTTCTCGGAATCAGCAAAGGGATATTTCAGAGCGCAATGAAGCTTATGGTGGCAAAAAAATATCCTCATAGAAAAAGTAGAAAGAAGTTTTCTGGAAAACTGCTTTGTGATTCGTGAATTCTTCTCACAGATTTACATGATTATTTTCATGGATCAGTTTGGTAGCACTGTTTTTGTGGTATCTGAGAAGGGATATTTTGGATTGCATTGAAGCCTATAGTGACAAGAGAAATATCCTCTGATAAAAACGAGAAAGATGCTTTCTGATAAAATTATTTGTGATGTGTGAATTCATCTCACTGAAGTACAGCATTCTTATGATGGAGCAGTTCGCTAATACTCTTTTTGTGGAATCTGCAAAGGGATATTTTGGAGCACATTGAGCCCTACAGTTAAAAAGGAAGCATCCTCAGATAAAAACTAGAAACAAGCTTTCTGAGAAACTGCTTTGAGGTGTGTGAATTCATCTCAGAGTGTTACACCGTTCTCTTCATGGAGCAGTTTGCTAACACTGTTTTCAAGGAATCTGCAAAGGGATATATGGGAGTGCACTGAGGCCTATGGTGAGAAAGGAAATATCCTCAGATAAAAACTAGAAAGAAGCTTTCTGAGAAACTTCCTTGTGATGGGTGAATTCAACTCACAAAATTACACTGATCATCTCATTGAGTAGTTTGCTAGCACTGATTTCTTGGAATCTGCAATGGTATATTTCGGAGCTTTGAAGCTTATTATTAAAAATTAAATATCCTCAGACAAATACTAGAAAGAAATTTCTGAGAAACTATGTTATTTGTGAATTTATCTCACAGAGTTACACAATATTTTCAGTGGATCAGTTTGATAGCTGTGTTTTTGGGTTATTTGAGTAGGGATATTTTCAATCATATTGAAGCCTATGGTGACAAAGGAAATATCATCAGAAAGAAAAACAGAAAGAAGCTTTCTGAGAAAGGTTTTTTATATGTGAATACATCTCACAGAGTTACAACATTCTTTTCATGGAAGAGTTTGCTAACACTGTTTTTGAGGAATCTGCAAAGGGATATTTGGGAGCGCATTGAGGCTTATGGTGAAAAAGCAAATATCCTCAGATACAGAGTAGAAAGAAGCTTTCAGAGAAACTGCTTTGTGATGGGTGAATTCATCTCACAGAGCTACACCATTCTTTTCTTTGAGCCGGTTGATTACATGGTTTTCATGGAGTCTGCTATAGGATATTTGGCAGTACATTGAACCTATTTTGACAAAGAACATATCCCCATAGAAAAACTAAAAATAAACTTCCTGAGAAACTGCTTTGTGATATGTTAATTCATCTCACAGAGTTAGGCTGTTCTTTTCATGGAGCAGTTTGATAACACGGTTGTTGTGGATCTTCTATAGTGTATGTTGGAGTGCATTGAAGCCTATGGTAACAAAGCAAATATCCTCAGATAAAAACTATAAAGAAACTTTCTGAGAAACTGCCTTGTGATGTGTGAATTCATCTCACAGAGTTACACCGTTCTTTTCATTGAGCAGAATGATAACACTGTTTTCTTTAAATCTGCAAAAGGATATTTCAAAGTGCATTGAAGTTTACAGTAACAAAGTAAATATCCTCAGACAGAAACTAGAAAGAAACTTACTGAGAAACTGATTTGTGATTTGTTAATTCATCTCACAGAGTTAGATGATTCTTTTCAAGGAGCAGTTTTGGTAGCACAGTTTTTGGGGAATCTGAGAAGGGATATTTTGGATCACATTGAAGTCTAGGATGACAAAGGATATATCAATAGATAAAAATTAGAAAGAAGCTTTCTGAGACACTTCTTTGTGATGTGTCAATTTATCTCCCTGAGTTACACTTTTCTTTTCATAGAGAAGTTTGCTAACACAGTTTTCGTGGAATCAGCAAAGGGATATTTGGAAGTGCATTGATGCCTATGGTTAAAAAGGAAAAATCCTCAGATAAAAACTAGAAAGAAGCTTTCTGAGAAAGTGCTTTTTGATGTGTGAATTCATCTCTGAGACTTATACTGTTCTTTTCATTGAGCACTTTGCCAACACCGTTTTTCTGGATTCTACAATGGGATACTTCAGACTGCATTGAAGCTTATGGTGATGAAGGAAATATCCTCATTAAAAAAAACTTGAAACAAACTTTCTGAGAAACCACTTTATGATGTGTTAATTCATCTCTCAGAGTTACATGATTCTTTTCATGGAGCAGTTTGGTAGCACTGATTTTTTTGAAACTGAGAAGGGATATTTTGGATTGCATTGAAACCTACAGTGACAAAGGAAATATCCTCAGATAAAAACTAGAAAGAATCTTTCTGAGGAACTCTTTGTGATGTGTGAATACATCTCACACAGTTACACCTTTCTTTTCATGGAGCAGTTACCTAACACTCTTTTCCTGGAATCTGCAAAGGGATATTTGGGAGTGCCTTGAGGCCTATAGTGAAAAAGTTACATCATTCTTTTCATGGATCAGTGTGGTAGAACTGTTTTAGGGGAATATGAGAAGGGATATATTGGATCACCTTGAAGCCTATCATGACAAAGGAAATATCCTCAGATAAAAACCAGAATGAAGCTTTCTGAGAAAGTTCTTTTTGATGTGTGATTTCACTTCTCAGTGTTACAGCTTTCTTTTCATGGAAGAGTTTGATAACACTGCTTTTGAGGAATCTGCAAATGGATATTTGGGAGTGAATTGAGTCCAATACTGAAAAAGGAAGTATCCTCGGATAAAAACTAGAAAGAGTCTTTCTGAGAAACTGTGCCATGACGTGTGAATTCGTCATACACAGTTACACCATTCGTTTAATTGAACTTTTTGATAACTGTTTTCGTGGAATCTGCAATAGGGTGTTTTTGAAAGTATTGAAGCCTATGGTGACAAAGGAAATATCCTCAGATAAAAACCAAAAATAAACTTTCTGTAGAACTTCTTTGTGGTATGTGAATTCATCTTATAGAGTTACACCATTCTTTTCATTGAGAAGTTTGCTAACACCTTTTTTTGTGGAATCTACAATGGGATATTCCGGAACACATTGAGGAATATGGTGAAAAGGAAATATCTTCAGTTAAAAACCAGAAAGAATCTATCTGAGAAACAGCTTTGGATGTGTGAATTCATCTCACAGAGTTACACCACTCTTTCCATAAAGCAGTTGGGTAGCACTCTTTTTGGAGAATCTGAGAAGGGATAATTTGAATAGCATTGAAGCATATATTGAAAAGGGAAATATCATCAGCTAAAAACTAGAAAGAAACTTTCTGAGAAACTGCTTTGTGATGTGTGAATTCATCTCACAGATTTCATGACTCTTTTCTTGGAGCAGTTTGCTAAAAGTGTTTCCGTGGAATTTACGATAGGATATTTGGGAGTGTGTTGAAGTCTAAAATGACAAAAGAAATGTCCTCAGACAAAAAACAAAAAGAAGCATTCTGAGAAACATCTTTGGGATATGTGAATTCACCTCACAGATTTACACCTTTCTTTTCATGGAGCACTTTTCTAACACTAATCTCATGTTTTCTACAAAGGGATATTCGGGAGAGAATTGAGGCCTATGGTGAAAAAGGAAATATCCTCAGACAAAAAAAGAAAGAAGCTTTCTGAGAAACTGCATTGTGGTTTGTGAATTCATCTCACAGAGTTACTTGATTCTTTCCATGGAGCAGTTTTGTAGCACTGTTTTTGAGGATTATGAGAAATGATATTTTAGATCATATTGAAGCCCATGGTGAAAAAGGAAATGTCCTGAGATAAAAACTAGAAAGAAACTTTCTGAGAAACTTCTTTGTGATGTGTGAATTCATCTCACAGAATTACGCCTTTATTTTCTTGCAGCAGTTTGCTAACACTGTTTTTGTGAAATCTGCAAAAGGATATTTGGGACCACATTGAGGCCTATGATTTAAAAGGAAATATCCTCAGATAAAAACTAGAAAGAAACTTTCTGAGAAAATACTTTTTGGTGTGTGAATTCACCTCACAGAATTACACTGTTCTTTTCATTGAGCAGTTTTCTAACACTGTTTTCTTGGAATCTGCAATGGGATATTTCAGAGGGCATTGAAGCTTATGGTGACAAAGGAAATATCCTCAGACAAAAACTAGAAAGAAGCTTTCTGAGAAACTGTTGTGTGATTTGTGAATGCATCTCACAGAGTTACAGGATTCATTTAATGGATCAGTTTAGTATCACTGTTTTTGGGGAATCTGAAAAGTTGTAGTAGACATCGCATTGAAGCCTATTTTGAAAATTAAATACCCTCAGATAAAACAGGAAAGAAGCTTTCTGAGAAAGTTATTTGTGACATGTGAACTCATTTCACAGAGTTGCACCCCTCTTTTCATTGAGCAGTTTGATAACACTGTTTCTGTGGAATCTGCAATGATATATTTTGGAGCGTATTGAAGCCTATGGTGACAAAGGAAATATCCTCAGATAAAAACCAAAAAGAAGATTCTGAGAAATTGCTTTGCGTTGTGTGAATTCATCTCTCAGAGTTACACTGTTGTTTTCATTGAGCCGTTTTCTAACAGAATTTTCGTGGAATCTGCAATGGGATATTTCCAAGCGCATTGAAGCTTATGTTGACAAAGGAAACATCCTTAGGCAAAAACTAGAAAGTAGCTTTCTGAGAAACTGCTTTGCAATGATACCTTTCTTTTCATGCATCAGTTTCCTAACACTATTTTCTTGGAATCTACAGAGGGATATTTGGGAGAGAGTTGAGGCCTATGGTGAAAAGGGAAATATCCTCTAAAAAAAACTAGAAAGAAGCTCTCTTAAAATCTACTCTGTGATGTGTGAATTCATCTCACTGAGTTACACCACTCTTTCATGGAGCAGTTTTGTGGCACTGTTTTGGGGGAATCTGAGAAGGGATAATTTAAACTGCCTTGAAGCTTATGGTGACAAAGGAAATATCCTCAGATAACAACTAGAAAGAAGCTTTCTGAGAAAATTGTTTGTGATGGGTGAATTCCGCTCTCAGAGTTATACCTTTCTCTTCCTGGAGCAGTTTACTAACACTGTTTTCGTGGTATCTGCAAAGTGATATTTGGGAGCACATGGAGGCCTACAGTGAAAAAGGAAATATCCTCCAATAAATCTAATAGAAAGATTTCTGTGAAATTGCTTTGTGATGGGTGAATTCACCTCACAGAGTTACACATTAGTTTCCTTATAGCAGTTTGCTAACACTGCTTTTGTGGGATCTGCAATAGGATATTTGGGAGGACATTGAAGCCTATGGTGACAAACTATTTATCCTCAGAAAAATAACCAAAAAGTAGCTTTCTGTGAAACTGCTTTGTGATGTGTGAATTCACCTCACAGAGTTACACCTTTCTTTTCATGGAGCAGTTTGGTAGCACTGTTTATGGGGAATCTGAAGAAAAATATTTTGGATTTCATTGAAGCATATGCTGACAAATTAAATACCCTCAGAAAAAAACTAGAAGGAGGTTTTCTCACAAACTTCTTTGTGATGTGTCTATTCATCTCACAGAGTAGTAACTTTTTTTCATGTAATAGTTTGCAAACACTGTTTTGTGGAATATAGAGAGGGATATTTGGGAGTGAGTTGAGGCCTATGGTGGAAAAGGAAATATCCTCATTTAAAAGGTAGACATAAACTTTCTGAGAACCTGCTTTATGATGTGTGAATTCATTTCACAGGGTTACACTGTTCTTTTCATTGAGCAGTTGGCTAGCAGTGTTTTCTTGGAATCTGCAAGGGGATATTTCGGAGCTCATTGAAGCTTATTTTTACAAAGAAAATATCCTCATGTAAAACTAGACAAAAGCTTCCTGAGAAACGACTTTTTGATGTGTTACTTCATCTCACAGAGTGACATGATTGTTTTCATAAATCAGTTTTGTAGAACTGCTTTTGGGGAATCTGTGAAGGGATATTCGTGAGTGCGATGAGCAATATGGTGAAAAAGGAAATATCCTCGTAGAAAAAACAAGAAAGAAGCTTTCTGTGAAACTGCTTTGTGATGTGTGCGTTCATCTCACAGAGTTACACCATTCTTTTCATTCAGAAGTTAGCTAGCATCTTTTCCTTGGAATATGCAATGAGATATTCCAGAGACCATTGAGGAATATAGAGAACAAAGAAACATCCTCAGATAAAAAGTAGAAAGAAGCTTTCTGAGAAATTACTTTGTGATGTGTGGATTCATGTCACAGAGTTGCAAGATGAATACACACACCACAGAGCAGTTTCTCAGAAAGCTTCTTTCTAGTATTCTGCTGAGGATATTTCCTTTGTCACCATAAGCTTCATGGCACTGAGAAATATCCCATTGCAGATTTCAAGAAAACAGTGTTAACAAGCTGATCAATGAAAAGAAATGTGTAACTCTGTGACTTGCATTCACACATCACAATGCAGGTTCTCAGAATACTTCTTTCCAGTTTTTATCTCAGAATATTTCTTTTTCACTGTAGACCTCAACGTGCTCCCAAATACCACTATGCGGATTCCATGAAAACAGTGTTAGCAAACTGCTTCATGAAGACAAAAGTGTAGTTCTGTGAGATGATTTCACACACCACCAAGTAGTTTCTGAGATGGCTTCTCTCCAGGTTTTATCTGAGGATATTTCACTTTTCACCATGGGATTCAATGATATCCAAAATATCACCTCTGAGATTTCACAGAAAAAATGCTAGCAAACTCTTCCGTGAACCAGTGGTGTAACTCTGAGAGATGAAATCACACATCACAAAGCAGTTTCTCAGAATGTTTCTTTCTGGTTTTTGTCTGAGGATATTTCCTTTGGCCGAATAGTCTTCAAAGCGATTCGAAGTATCTGTTCTCATATTTCACAAAATCAGGGCTAGCAAACGCCTCCACGAAATACAGGTGTAATTCAGTGAGTTGAATTCACACATCACAAAGCAGTTTCTCAGAAAGCTTCTTTCCTTTCTCATCTGAGTTTATTTCTGGTCTCAAAGCGCCCCCTTGTGTCTCATTGCAGATTCTGCGTAAACGCTGTTAGCAAGCTTCTCAATGAAAACAGTACTGTAACTCTGTAAGCTGAATTCACCTACAACAAAGCGGTTTCTCAGAGGGCTTCTCTGTAGTTTTTATCTGAGGATATTTCATTATCCACCCTGGGATTCAACGATATGCAAAACATCACTTCTGAGATTCCACAAAATCAGTGTCAGCAAACTCCTCCATGAAAGAGTGATGTCACTGTGAAATGAATTCACACATCTCAAACCAGTTTCTCAGAAAGCTTAATTCTGCTTTTTATCTGAGGATATTTCCTTTGTCCATAGAGTCTTCACAGCGATCCAAATTATCACTTCTCAGATTCCACAGAAACAGTGCTAGCAAACGGCTCCTCGAAACACAGGTGTAACTCTAAGAGATGCAATCTCGTGTCATAAAGCAGTTTCTCGGAAGCTTCTTTCTGGTTTTTATCTGAGAAGATGATTTCCTTTGTCACCATAAGTTTCATTGTGCTAAATATCCCATTGCAGATTTCAAGAACAGAATGTTAGCAAACTGATCAATGAAAAGAAAGGTGTAACTCTCTGAGTTGCAGTCACACATCACAATGCAGTTTCTCAGAATGCTTCTTTCCAGTTTTCTTCTGAGGATATTTCCTTTGTCAGCATAGGCTTCAATGCGATCCAAAGTATCCCTTTCAGATTCCCCAAAAACAATAGTAAGAGACTGCTCCATGAAACGAAAGTGTAACTCGGTGAGATGAATTCAGATATCAGAAAGCAGTTTCTGAGAAATCTTTTCTCTAGTTTTTATCTGAGGATATTTTCTTTTTCACCATAGCCCTCAATGTGCTCCCAAATATCACTTTGCATATTCCAAGAAAACGTGTTAGCAAACTGCTTCATTGAGAGAAAGGTGTAATTCTGTGTGATGAATTCACACATCACCAAGAAGTTTCTCGGAAAGCTTATTTCTAGGTTTATCTGAGGATATTTCCTTTTTCACTATAGCCCTCAATGCCTTCTGAAATATCACTTTACGTTTTCCATGAAAACTGTGTTAGCAAACTGCCTCATTGAGAGAAAGGTGTAACTCTGTGAGATGAATTCACACGTCACAAGGAAGTTTCTCAGAAAGCTTCTTTCTAGTTTTTATCTGAGGATATTTCCTTTTTCACCATAGGCCTCAAAGTGCTCCCAAATATCACTTTGTAGATTCCACGAAAACAGTGTTAGCAAACTGCTTCATGAAGAGAAATGTGTAACTATGTGCGTTGAATTCACACGTCACAAAGAAGTTTCTCAGAAAGCTTCTTTGTCGTTTTTATTTGAGGATATTTCCTTTGTCATCGTAGGCTTCATTGCAATCCAAAGTATCTCTTCTGAGATTTTCCAAAAGCAGTGGTAACAGACTATTCCTTGAAGTGACATTTTAACATTAACATAAAGCAGTTTCTCAAAAAGCTTCTTTCTAGTTTTTATCTGAGGAAATGTCCTTTTTCACCATAGTACTCTATGCGTTCCCAAATATCACTTTACGCATTCCAGGAAAACTGTGTGAGTAAACTGCTCCATGAAGGGGACACTTTATCTCTGTGAGATGAATTCACACTTCACAAAGTAGGTTCTCAGAAAGCTTCTTTCTAGTTTTTATCTGAGGCATTTCCTTTTTCACCGTCGGACTCAATGCGCTCCCAAATACATCTTGGCCGATTCCACGAAAACGGTGTTAGCAAACTCTTTCATGGAGAGAAAGGTTTAACTCTGCAATATGAATTCACACATCACAAAATAGTTTCTCAGAAAGCTTCTTTCTAGTTTTTATCTGAGACTATTTCCTTTGTCAACATAGGTTTCAATGAGATCCAAAATATCGCTTCACAAATTGTCCAGAAACAGTGGTAACAGACTGCTCCATGAAACGAAAGTGTAACTCTGTGGGAAGAATTCACACATCAATAAACAGTTTCTCAGTAAGCTTCTTTCTGGTTTTCATCTGAGGATATTTCCTTTTACACCCCAGGTCTCAAACCGCTCACAAATATCACGTCACAGATTCCACGAAAACAGTGTTAGCAAACTGCTTCATGAAGAGAAATGTGTAACTGATGAAAGTGTAACTCTGTGAGATCAATTCAGATATCAGAAAGCAGTTTCTCAGAAAGCATCTTTCTAGTTTTTATCTGAGGATATTTCCTATTTCACCATAGCCCTCAATGTTCTCCCAAATATCACTTTGCAGATTCCACGAAAACCTGTTAGCAAAATGCTTCATTGAGAGGAAGGTGGAACTCTGTGAGATGAATTCACACATCACAAAGAAGTTTCTTAGAAAGTTTCTTTCTAGTTTTTATCTGAGGAGATTTCCTTTGTCAACATAGGTTTCAATGTGATCCAAAACATCGCCTCACAAATTCCCCAAAAACAGTGGTAACAGACTGTTACATGAAGTGAAACTTTAACTCTGTGAGATGAATTCACACATCACAAGAAGTTTCTCAGAAAGTTTCTTTCTTGTTTTTACTGAGGATATTTCCTTTTTCACTATAGGCCTCAATGCGTTCCCAAATATCACTTTATGGATTCCACGAAAACTCTGTTAGCAAACTGCCTCATTGAGAGAAAAGTGTACCTCTGTGAGATGAATTCATGCATCACGAAGAAGTTTCTCATATAGATTATTTCTAGATTTTTTCTGACGATATTTCCTTTGTCAACATAGGTTTCAATGCGATCCAAAATATTGCTACATAAATTCCCCAGAAACAGTGGTAACAGATTGTTCCATGAAACAAAAGTATAACTCCGTGAGGAGAATTCACACATCAAGAAGCAGTTTCTGAGAAAGCTTCTTTCTGGTTTTTATCTGAGGATATTTCCTTTTTTACCATAGGCTTCAAAGCGTTCCTAAATATCACTTTGCATATTCCACAAAAACATATTAGCAAACTGCTTCATTGAGAGAAAAGTGAAACTCTGTGAGATGAATTCACACATCACCAAGAAGTTTCTCAGAAAACTTCTTTCTAGTTTTTATCTGAGGAGATTTCCATTGTCAACATAGGTTTCAATGCAATCCAAAATATTGCCTCAAAAATTCCCCAAAAACAGTGTTAACAGATAGCTCCATGAAGTGAAATTTTAACTCTGTGAGATGAATTCACACATCGTAAAGTAGTTTCTCAAAGGTTCTTTCTAGTTTTTATCTGAGGAGATTTCCTTTTTCACCATAGACCTCAATGAGATCCAAAATATCGCTTCACATATTCCCCAGAAACAGTGGTAACAGACTGCTCCATGAATCGAAATTGTAACTCTGTGAGAAGAATTCGCACATCAAAAAGCAGTTTATCAGAAAGATTCTTTCTGGTTTTCATCTGAGGATATTTCCTTTTACACCATAAGTCTCAAAGCGCTCCCAAATATCACTTTGCAGATTCCACGAAAACAGTGTTAGCAAACTGCTTCATGAAGAGAAATGTGTGACTCGGTGAGATGAATTCACATCTCACAAAGAAGTTTCTCTGAAAGCTTCTTTCTCGTTTTTATTTGAGGATATTTCCTTTGTCAGTGTAGGCTTCAATGTTATCCAAAATATCCCTGTCAGATTCACCAAAAACAATGGTAAGAGACTGCTCCATGAAATGAAAGTGTAACTCTGTGAGATGAATTCAGATGTCAGAAAGCAGTTTCTCAGAAAGCTTCTTTCTCGTTTTTATTTGAGGATATTTCCTTAGTCAGCGTAGGCTTCAATGCTATCCAAGATATCCCTTTCAGATTCCCCAAAAACAATGGTAAGAGACTGCTCCATGAAATGAAAGTGTAACTCTGTGAGATGAATTCAGATGTCAGAAAGCAGTTTCTCAGAAAGCATCTTTCTAGTTTTTGTCTGAGGATATTTCCTTTTTCACCATAGCCCTCAATGCACTTCCAAATATCACTTTGCAGATTCCAAGAAAACATGTTAGCAAACTGCTTCATTAAGAGAAACATATAACTCTGTGAGGTGAATTCACACATTACAAAGAAGTTTCTCAGTAGCTTCTTTCCAGTTTTTATCTGAGGAGATATACTTTGTCAACATAAGTTTCAATTCGCTAAGAAATATCCCATTGCAGGCCGGGCGCGGTGGCTCACGCCTGTAATCCCAGCACTTTGGGAGGCCGAGACGGGTGGATCACGAGGTCAGGAGATCGAGACCATCCTGGCTAACACGGTGAAACCCCGTCTCTACTAAAAAATACAAAAAAAAAAAAAAATTAGCCGGGCGAGGTGGCGGGCGCCTATAGTCCCAGCTACTCGGGAGGCTGAGGCAGGAGAATGGCGTGAACCCGGGAGGCGGAGCTTGCAGTGAGCTGAGATCCGGCCACTGCACTCCAGCCTGGGCGACAGAGCGAGACTCCGTCTCAAAAAAAAAAAAAAAAAAAAAAAAAAAAAAAAAAAAGAAATATCCCATTGCAGATTTCAAAAAAACAGTGTTAGCAAACTGATCAATGAAAAGAAAGGTGCAACACTCTGAGTTGCAGTCACACATCACATTGAAATTTCTCAGAATGCATCTTTCTCGTTTTTATTTGAAGATACTTCCTTTTTCATCATAGGCTTCAATGCGATCCAAAATATCCCTTTCAGATTACCCAAAAACAATGATAAGACACTGCTCCATGAAACGCAAGTGTAACTCTGTGAGATGAATTCAGATATCAGAAATCAGTTTCTCAGAAAGCGTCTTTCTAGTTTTTATCTGAGGATATTTCCTTTTTCGCCATAGCCCTCAATGTGCTCCCAAATATCACTTTGCAGATACCGCGAAAACAATGTTAGCAAACTGCTTCATTGAGAGAAATTTGTAACTCTGTGAGATGAATTCACACATCACAAAGAAGTTTCTCAGAAAGCTTCTTTCAAGTTTTTATCTGAGGATACTTCCTTTGTCAACATAGGTTTCAATGCGATCGAAAATATCGCATCACAAATTCTCCACAAACAGTGGTAACAGACTGCTCTATGAAGTGAAATTTTAACTCCTTGAGATGAATTCACACATTACAAAGCATTTTCTCAGAAGGCTTCTTTCTGGTTTTTATCTGAAGAGATTTCCTTTTTCACCATAGCCTCGATGCACTCCCAAATATTACTTTGCAGATTCCACGAAAACAGTGTTAGTTAACTGCTTCATGAAGAGAAATGTGTAACTCTGTGAGATGAATTCACAGGTCACAAAGAAGTTTCTGAGAAAGCTTATCTGAGGATATTTCGTTTTTCGACATGGCATTCAATGATATCCAAATTATCACTTCTGAGATTCCACAGAAATAGTGCCAGCAAACTCCTCCACAAAAGAGTGTGTAACACTGTGAGATGAATTCACACATCATAAAGCAGTATGTCAGAAAGTTTCTTTCTGGTTTTTATTTTAGGATATTTCTTTTGTCAATTGAGTCTTCATAGCGATCCAAAATATCACTTTTCAGATCCCACAAAAACAGTGGTAGCAAACGCCTCCATGAAATACAGGTGTAACTCTATGAAATGAATTCATACATCACAAAGCAGTTTCTCAGACAGCTTCATTCTGGTTTTTATCTGAGGATGTTTCCCTTGGCTGTAGAGTCTTCAAAGCGATCCAAAATATCAGTTCTCAGATTCCACAAAAACAGGGCTGTCAAACATCTCCACGAAAGACAGATGTATCTCTGTGAGTTGAATCCACATATCACAAAGCAGTTTCTCAGAAAGCTCCTTTCCTTTTTCTTCTGAATTTATTTGTGGTCTCAAAGTGCCCCCATGTGTCTTATGGCAGATTCTGCCAAAACACTGTTAGCAAGCTTCTCAATGAAAACAATGCTGTAACTCTGTGAGCTGAATTCACCTACAACAGAGCAGTTTCTCAGAAGGCTTCTCTGCAGTTTTTATCTGAGGATATTTCATTTTCTACCCTTGGATTCAACAATATCCAAGATATCACTTCTGAGATTCCACAAAATCAGTGCTAGCGAATCCCTCCATGAAAGGGTAGTATCACTGTGAAATGAATTCACACATCACAAACAGTTTCTCAGAAAGCTTCATTCTGGTTTTTATCTGAGGATATATCCTTTGTCCATAGAGTCTTCATAGCGATCCAAATTATCACTTCTCTGATTCCAGAAAAACAGTGCTAGCAAACGGCTCCTCGAAACACAGGTGTAACTCTAAGAGATGCATTGTCACAGCACAAAGCAGTTTCTCAGATAGCTTCTTTCTGGTTTTTATCTGAGTATTTTTCCTTTTTCACCATAGGCCTCAACGCGCTCCCAAATATCACATTGCCGATTCCATGAAAACAGTGTTATCCAAGTGCTTCATGAAGAGAAATGTGTAACTCTGTGAGATTAATTCACACATCACACGGAACTTTCTCAGAAAGCTTCTTTCTCGTTTTTGTTTGAGGATATTTCCTTTGTCAGCATAAGCTTCAATGCGATCTAAAATATCCCTTCTCAGATTCCCCAAAAACAGTGGTAGCAGACTGCCCCATGAAGAGAAATTTTACCTCTGTGGGATGAATTCATACATCATAAAGCACTTTGTCAAAAAGCGTCTTTCTAGTTTTTATCTGAGGATATTTCTTTTTTCACCATAGCCCTCAATGTGCTCCCAAATATCACTTTGCAGATTCCAAGAAAACATGTTAGCAAACTGCTTCATTGAGAGAAAGGGGTAACTCTGTGAGGTGAATTCACACATCACAAAGAAGTTTCTCAGAAAGCTTCTTTCTAGTTTTTATCTGAGCGTAATTCCTTTTTCAGCACTGGCCTTAATGCATTCCCAAATATCACTTTGGAGATTCCACGAAAATAGTGTTAGCGAACTGCTTCCTTGAAAGAAAGGTGTAACTCTGTGAGATGAATTCACAGATTACAAAGATGTTTCTCAGAAAGGTTCTTTCTAGTTTTTATCTGAGGATATTTCCTTTGTCAACATATGTCTCAATGCGATCCAAAATATGGCTTCAAAAATTCTCCAGAAACAGGGGTAACAGATTGCTCCATGAAAAGAAAATGTAACTTTGTGAGAAGAACTCGCACATCAAAAAGCAGTTTCTCAGAAAGCTTCTTTCTAGTTTTTATCTGAGAATATTTCCTTTTTCAAGATATGCCTCAAAGTGTTCCCAAATATCACTTTACAGGTTGCACTAAAACAATGTTAGCAAACTGCTTCTTGAAGAGAAAGGTGAAAACTGTGAGATGAATTCACACATACAAAGAATTTTCTCAGAAAGCTTCTTTGTCGTTTTTATTTGAGGATATTTTCCTTGTCAGTGTAGGCTTCAATGCAATTCAAAGTATCCCTTTTCAGATTCCCCAAAAACCATGATAACAGACTGCTACATGAAACGAAAGTGTAACTCAATCAGATGAATTCTGATATCAGAAAGCAGTGTCTCAGAAAGCTTCTTTGTAGTTTTTATCTGAGGATATTTCCTGCTTTGCCATAGGCCTGAATGTGCTCCTGAATGTCCCTTCATGGATCTGTCCATGACGGAGTTCCAAAGTGTGTAATGTAAAGAAAGTTTTAACTATGTGAGATGAATAAACATATGTATCACAAAGCAGTTTCACAGAAATCTTCTTCCCAGTTTTTGTCTGAGGATATTTCCTTTTTCACCATAGCCGTCCATATGGTGAATGTCCCTTGGCAGCCTTTTCTCGAAAAGTAATTCCCCAATCCTCTATGGGAAGAAAGGTATAATTCTGTGAGTGGAATGCACACGTCACAAATCAGCTCCTTGGAAAGTTTCTATCCAGTTTCTATCTGAAGATATTTTCGTTTTAACCATAAGCCTCAAAGTGCTCCCAAATATCCCTTCGCAGACTAAACGAAAACAGTGTTAGAATACTGCTCAATGAAAAGAGAAGCTGAACTGTGTGAGTGGAATTCACATGACACAGAGCAGTTGAACGGAAAGTTTCCTTCTGATTTTTATCTGAGGGTATTACTTTTACAGCATATTCTAAAGAGTGTTCCCAAATGTCCTCTGTCAGTTTCCACAGAAGCAGTGATTTCAAACTGCTCAATCCAAGGAATGATTTAACTCTATGAGATGAATGCACACATCACAAAGCAGTTGCTCAGAAAGCTTCTCTCCACTTTTCAAAGGAAGGCATTTCCTTGCTCACCACAGGCCTCTGGGCACCACTTACTATCCCTTCGCAGATTCCTCAAAGACAGAGTTTCCAAACTGGGCAACGTGGAGTAATCTTTGACTCTGTGAAATGAATGCACATATCAGAATGCAGTTTCTTGGAATACTTCTTTCTGGTTTTATTGGAAGATATTTCACTTTTCTCCATGGTCTTCAATGTGCTCTGAAATATCACTTTTTTGGTTTTACAGGAACAGTGTTAAAACACTGCCTTATGCGAAAAGAGATATAACTCGCTGAGTGAAATGCACACACTGCAAAGCAGTTTCTCAGAAAGCTTCTCTCCAGTTTTTATCTGAAGATGTTTTCTTTTTCACCATAGGCAAGAATGTAATCCTGAATATCACTTTGCGGATCCATCCATGACGGAATTTCCATGCTGCGTAATGTAAAGAATGCTTTATCTATGTGAGATGAATAAACATAGCAAAAGCAGATTCACAGAAACTTCTTTCCAGTTTTTATCTGAAGATATTTCCTTTTTCAGCACAGTCCTGAATGTTCTCCCGAATGACCCTTCGAAGGTCCATCCATGACAAAATTTCCAAGCTGTGTAATGTAAAGAGAGCTTTATCGATGTGAGATGAATAAACAGAGAAAAAGCAGATTCACAGAAAGCTACTTTACGGTTTTTATGTTAAGATGTTTCCTTTTTCACCCTAGTCCTGAATGTGCTCCTCAATGTCCCTTCGTGGATCTATCCATGACGGAGTTTCCAAGCTGCGTAATGTAAAGAAAGCTTTATCTATGTGAGATGAATACACATATCACAGATCAGTTTCACAGAATGCTTCTTTCCAGTTTTGTCTGAGGCTGCTTCCCTTTTCACCATAGGCGTCAATATGCTCCCAAATATCTCTTGGTAGCTTTTTCTCTAAAAGGGTTTCCCGATGCTGTATGAACAAAGCTGTAACACTGTGACTGGAATGCACACATCAGAAAGCAGTTCCTCGGAAAACTTCTCTCCAGTTTCTATCTGAACATATTTCCTTTCTCACCATAAGCATCAAAGTGCTCCCGAATATCCCTTTGCACGATAAACATAAACAATGTTAGAAGACTGCTCTATGAAAAGAGAAGCTTAAATGAGCGAGAAGAATTCACAGGACACATAGCAGTTTCACAGAAAGCTTCTTTCTGGTTTCTATCTGAGTATATTTCTTTCTCTGTATTGTAAAGAGCGTTCTCAAATATCCTTCCCCAAATTCCACAGAAGCAGTGATTTCAAACTGTTAAATCCAAAGAATGATTTAAATCTATGAGATAAATGCACACTTCACAAAGCAGTTGTTCAGAAAGCTTCTCTCCAGTTTTCATCACAAGACAATTCCTTGCTTACCAAAGGCTTCTGGGACCGACTTAATATCTCTTCGCAGATTCCTCAAAGACAGAGTTTCCAAACTGGGCAATGTACAGTAAGCTTTAACTCGGTAAAATGAATGCACATATCAGAGAGCATTTTCTTGGAATGCTTCTTTCAGGGTTTTATTTGAGGATATTTCACTTTTCGCCATAGTCTTCAAAGCGCTCCGCAATATCACTTTTTTGGTTTTACAGGAAAAGTGTTCAAACACTGTCATATGAGAAAAGAGGTTTAACTCCCTGAGTGGAATGCACACATCACAAAGCAGTTTCTCAGAAAGCTTCTCTCCGGTTTTTATCTGAGCATATTTCTTTTTTCATCGTAGTCCTGAATGTGCTCCCGAATGTCCCTTCGCGGATTCATCCATGACAGAGTTTGCAAGCTACGTAATATAAAGAAAGCTTTATCTATGTGAGATGAATAAACATAGCAAAAAACAGATTCACAGAAAGTTTCTTTCCAGTTTTTATCTGAAGATATTTCATTTTTCACCATAGGCCTGAATGTGCTCCTGAATGTCCCTTCGCTGATCCATCCATGAGAGTGTTTCCAAGCCGTTTAATGTTAAGGAAGCTTTATCTATGTCAGATGAATTCTCATATCACAGAGGAGTTTCACATAAAGTTTCTTTCCAGTTTTTGTCTGACGCTATTTACCTTTTAACCATAGATGTCAATATGCTCCCGAATATCCCTTGGTACCTATTTCATCAAAAGGATTTCCCCGATGCTCTATGAGAAGAAAGATAAAAACCTGTGAGTGGAATGCACACGTCACAAACAGTTCCTCAGAAAGCTTCTCTCCAGTTTCTATCTGAGCATAATTCCTTTTTCACCGTAAGTCTAAAAGTGCACCCAAATATCCCTTCACACGCTAAACATAAACAGTGTTAGAAAACTGCTCAATGAAAAGGGAAGCGTAAATGAGCGAGAGGAATTCACACGACACATAGCAGTTTCACAGAATGCGTCCTTCTTGTTTTTATCTGAGAATACTTCTTTCTCCATATTCTAAAGATCGTTCCCAAATATGCCTCCTCAGATTCCACAGAAACAGTGATTACAAACTGCTCAATCGAAAGAATGTTTTAACTCTATGAGATGAATACACACATCACACAAAGCAGTTGCTCAGAAAGCTTCTCTCCAGTTTTCACTGGAAGACATTTCTGTGCTCACCACAAGCCACGGGGTGCCACTTAATATCGCTTCACAAATTCCTCAATGATAGAGTTTTAAAATTGTGCAACAAAGAGTAAGGTTTAACTCTGTGAAATGAATGGACACAAAAGAGTAGTTTTTTGGAGCGCATTTTTCTGGGTTTTATTTGAGGATATTTCACTTTTTAACGCAGTCTTTAATGCGTTCCGAAATATCACTTTTTTGGTTTTACAGGAACATAGTTCAAACACTGCCTTATGAGAAAAGGGGTATAACTCCCAGAGTGGAATGCACACATTATAAATAGATTCTCAGAAAGCTTCTCTAAAGTTTTTATCTGAAGATATTTCCTTTTTCTCCATAAGCCTGAATGTGCTCATGAACATCACTTCGCAAATCCGTCCATGACAGAGTTTCCAAAAGGCGAAATATGAAAAAAGTTTTACCTATGTTTGATGAATAAGCAAAGCAAAAAGCAGATTCACAGAAAGCTTCTTTCCAGTTTTTATCTGAAAATATTTCCTTTTTCACTATAGTCCTAAAGGTGTCCCCGAATATCCCTTTGCAGATCCCTTCATGACAAAGTTTCCAAGCTGTTTAATGTAAGGAAGCTTTATCTATGTGAGATGAATACACATATCACAGAAGAGTTTAACAGAAATGGTTTCCTTGGTGTTGTATGAGAAGGGAGGTATAACACTGTGAGTGGAATGCACACGTCACAAAGCAGTTCCTCAGAAAGCTTCTCTCCAGTTTCTATCTGAACGTATTTACTTTTTCAACGTAAGCCTCAAAGCGTTCCCGAATATCCCTTCGCATGCTAAATATAAACAGTGTTAGAAAGCTGGTCAATGAAAAGAGAAGCTTAACTGAGCGAGAAGAATTCACTTGACACCTAGCAGTTTCACAGTGATTTCAAACTGCTAAATCCAAAGAATGATTTAACTCTCTTAGATGAATTCACACATCACAAAGTAGTTGCTCAGAAATCTTCTCTCCAGTTTTCAACGGAAGACATTTCCTTGCTCACAACACTTCTCTGGGCGCCACTTAATATCCCTTCACAGATTCCTAAAAGACAGAGTTTCCAAACTGGGCAATGTAAAGTAAACTTTAACTCTCTGAAATGAATGCACATATCAGAAAGCAGTTTCTTGGAACGCTTCTCTCTGGGTTTTATTTGAGGATATTTCACTTTCCACCATGGTCTTCAATGCGTTCCAAAATTTCACCCTTTCTGTTTTACAGGAACCACGTCAAACACTGCCTTATGAGAAAAGAGGTACCACTACCTGATAGCTTTTTCTTCAAAAGGGATTCCCCAATCCTCTATGAGAAGAAAAGTATAACTCTGTGAGTGAAATACACAGGTCACAGAGCAGCTCCTCGGAAAGCTTCTCTCCAGTTTCTATCTGAAGATATTTCCGTTTTTCACTATAAGCCTCAAGGTGCTCCCAAGTATCCCTTAGCTGACTAAACTAAAACAGTGTTAGAATACTGCTCAATTAAAATGGAAGCTTAACTGTGCGAGTGGAATTTACATGATCCAGAGCAGTTTCACAGAAAGCTTCCTTCTGTTTTTTATCAGAGGGTATTTCTTTTTCAGCATACTCTTAACAGCATTCCCAATTATCCTTTCTCAGGTTCCACAGAAAGAGTGATTCCAGACTGCTCAATGCAAAGAATGATTTAACTCTATAAGATGAAGACACACATCACAAACCAGTTGCTCAGAAAGCTTCTCTCCAGTTTTCAACGGAAGACATTTCCTTGCTCACCACAGGCCTCTGGTCACCACTTAATATCCCTTGGCAGAATCCTCAAAGACAGACTTTCCAAAGTGGGAAATGTAGAGGAAGCTTTAACTCTCTGAAATGAATGTACATATCAGAGAGCAGTTTCTTGGAATGCTTCTTCCTGGGTTTTATTTCAGGATATTTCACTTTTTGCCATAGTCTTCCATGCGATCCGAAATATTACTTTTTAGCTTTTACAAGAATAGTGTTCAAACACTGCCTTATGAGAAGAAAGGTATAACTCCCTGAGTGGAATGCACACATCACAAAGCAGGTTCTCAAAAAGCTTCTCTCCGGTTTTTATCTGAGCATATTTCCTTTTTCAACATAGGCCAGAATGTGACCCCGAATATCCCTTCGCAGATGCATCCATGACGGAGTTGCCAAGCTGTGTAACTCAAAGAAAACTTTATCTATGTGAGATGAATAAACATAGCAAAAAGCAGATTCACAGAAAGCTTCTTTCCAGTTTTTATCTGAAGATATTTCGTTTTTCTCCATATTCCTGAACGTGCTCCCGAATGTCCCATCGTGGACCCGTCCATGACATAGTTTCCAAGCTGTGTAATGTAAAGAAAGTTTTATCTATGTGAGATGAATATACATATCACAGAGCAGTTTCATAGAAAGCTTCTTTCCAGTTTCTGTCTGAGGCTATTTCCCTTCTCACCATAGACATCAACATACTTATGAATATCACTTTTTACCTTTTTCTCCGAAAGGGCTTCCTCGATGCTGTATGAGAAGAGAGGTATAACTCTGTGAGTGGAATGCACACGTCACAAAACAGTTCCTCGGAAAGCTTCTCTTCAGTTTCGGTCTGAACATATTTCCTTTTTCACCTTAAACTTCAACACGCTTTCGAATATCCCTTCGCATGCTAAACGTAAACAGGGTTAGAAAACTGCTCAATGAAAAGAGAGGCCTAGCCGAGCGAGAGGAATTAAGATGACACAGAGCAGTTTCACAGGAAGCTTCCTTCTGGATTTTACCTGAGGATATTTCTGTCTCCATATTCTAAGGAGCGTTTCCAAATGTCCTTCCTCAGATTCCACAAAAACAGTGATTTCAAACTGTTCAATCCAAAGAATGGTTTAACTCCATGAGATGAATACACACATCACAAAGCAGTTGCTCAGAAACCTTCTCTCCAGTTTTCATCAGAAGACGTTTCCTTGTTCACTACAAGACTCCGGGTGCCACTTATATCCCTTCACAGTTTCCTCAAAGACAGAGTTTCCAAACTGGGCAATGTAGAGTAAGCTTTAACTCTGTGAAATGAATGCACACGTCAGAGAGCAGTTTCTTGGAACGTTTCTTTCTGAGTTTTATTTGAGGATATTTCACTTTTTCCCATAGTCTTCAATGTGCTCTGAAATATCATTTTTTCAGTTTTACAGGAACAGTGTTCAAACACTGCATTATGAGAAAAGAAGTATAACTCCCTGAGTGAAATGCACACATCACAAAGCAGTTTCTCAGAAAGCTTCTCTCCTGTTTTCATCTGAAGATATTTCCTTTTTCACGATTGGCCTGAATGTGCTCCCGAATGTCCCTTCACGAATCCGTGCATGATGGTGTTTGAAAACTACGTAATAGAAAGAAAGTTTTATCTATGTGAGATGAATAAACATATCTATCACAAAGAAGTTTCACAGAAAGCTTCTTTCCTGTTTTTGTCTGAGGATATTTCCTTTTTCACCATAGCCTTCCATATACTCCCGAATATCCCCTGGTAGCTTTTTCTCCAAAAGGAATTCCCTAATCGTCTATGAGAAGAAAAATATAACTCTGTGAGTGGAATACACAAGTCACAAAGCAGCTCCTCGGAAATCTTCTCTCCAGTTTCTATCTGAAGATATTTCCTTTTACACTGTAAGCCTCAAAGCGCTCCTGAATATCCCTTCGAGACTAAACAAAATCAGTGTCAGAATACTGCTCAATGAAAAGAGAAGCTTAACTGTGCGAGTAGAATTCACGTGATGCTGAGCAGTTTCACAAAAAGCTTCCATCGGTTTTCTATCTGAGGTTCTTTCCCTTTCCGGTTATTCTAAACAGTGTTCCCAAATGCACTTTCTCAGATTCCACAGAAACAGTGATTTCAAACTGCTCTATCCAAAGAATGATTTAACTCTATGAGATGAATGCAAACATCACAAAAGTGTTGCTCAGAAACCTTGTCTCCAATTTTCAATGGAAGACAGTTCCTTGCTCGCCATAGGCCTCCGGCTGCCACTTAATATCCCTTCGCAGAATCCCAAAGACAGACTTTCCAAACTGGGAAATGTAGAGTAAGCTTTCTCTGTGAAATGAATGGACATGTCAGAGGGCAGTTTCTTGGAATGCTGCTCTCTGGGTTTTATTGGATGACATTTCACTATTCACCATAGTCTTCAATGTGCTCCGAATATCACTTTTTGAGTTTCACAGGAACAGTGTTCAAACAGTGCCTTATGAGAAGAAACGTATAACTCAATGATTGGAATCCACACATCACCAAGCAGTTTCTCATAAAGCTTCTCTCCACTTTTAATCTCACGATATTTCCTTTTTCGCCATAGGCCTGAATGTGATCCTAAATATCCCTTCACTGATCCATCCACGACAGAGATTCCAGGTTGTATAATTTAAATAAAGCTTTATATATGTGAGGTGAATAAACATAGGAAAAAGCAGATTCACAGAAAGCTTCTTTCCAGTTTTAATCTGAAGATATTTCCTTTTTCATCATAATCCTGAATGTTCTGCCAAATGTCCCTTCGTGGATCTGTCCATGACAGAATTTCCAAGCTGCGTAATGTAAAGAAAGCTTTATCTATGTGAGATGAATACACATATCATGGAGCAGTTTCATAGAAAGCTTCTTTCCAGTTTTTATCTTCAGCTATTTCCCTTTCCACCATAGGCATCAACATGCTCCCGAATATCACTTGGTACCTTTTTCTCCAAAAGGGTTTCCCTGATGCTGTATGAGATAAGAGGTATAACTCTGTGAGTGGAATGCACACGTCACAAAGCAGTTCCTGGGAAAGTTTCTCTCCAGTTTCTGTCTGAATGTATTTCCTTTTTCACCATAAGCCTCAAAGTGCTCCCGAATATCCAGTTGCAGATTAAACAGAAACAGTGTTAGAATACTGTTCAATGAAAAGGGAAGCTTAATTGTGCAAGCGGAATTCACACAACTCAGAGCAGTTTCACAGAAAACTTCCTTCTAGTTTCTATCTGAGGTCATTTCTTTTTCAGGATATTCTAAAAAGCATTCCCAAATGTCCTTTCTCAGATTCCACAGAAACAGTGATTTCAAACTGCTCAATTCAAAGAATGATTTAACTATAAGAGACAAATACAAACATCATAAAAGAGTTGCTCAGAAAGCTTCTCCAATTTTTGATGGAAGACATTTCCTTGCTCACCACAGGCCTCCAGTTGCCACTTAATATTCCTTTGCAGAATCCTCAAAGACAGACTTTCCAAACTGTGAAATGTAGAGTAAGCTTTAACTCTGTGAAATGAATGGACATGTCAGAGAGCAGTTTCTTGGAATGCTTCTTTCTGGGTTTTATTGGATGACGTTTCACTTTTTGCCATAGTCTTAAATATGCTCTGAATATCCCTTTTTTAGTTTTACACGAATAGTGTTCAAACAGTGCTTTATCAGAAGAAAGGTATAACTCCCCAAGTGGAATTCACTCATCATCAAGCAGTTTCTCATAAAGCTTCTCTCCACTTTCTATCTGACGATATTTCCTTTTTCACCATAGGCCTGTATGTGATTCCAAATATCCCTTTGTGGATCCATCCATGATGGAGTTTCCAAGCTCCGTAATGTAAAAAAGCTTCATCTATGTGAGATGAATACATATATCACAAAGCAGACACTCCAAAAGCTTCTTTCCAGGTTTTCTCTGAAGATATTTCATTTTCACCATTGTCCTGATTGTGCTCCCGAATGTACCTTCATGGATCCGTCCATGACAGAGTTTCCAAGCTGCATATTGCAAAGAAAGCTTTATCTATGTGAGATGAATACACATATCACAGTGCAGTTTCATAGAAAGCTTCTTTCCGGTTTTTGTCTGAGGCTATTTCCCTTTTCACCATAGGCATCAACATACTCCCGGATATCCCTTGGTACCTTTTTTCCTAAAGGGGTTTCCCTGATGCTGTATGGGAAGAGAGGAATAACACTGTGAGTGGAATGCGCACGTCATGAAGCAGTTCTTCGGAAAGCTTGTCTCCAGTTTCTATCTGAACATATTTCATTTTTCACCGTAAGCCTCAAAGTGCTTCTGAAACACCCTTCGCACGCTAAACATAAACAGTGTTAGAAAACTGCTCAATGAAAAGAGAAGCTTAACTGAGTGAGAGTAATTCACGTGACACATAGTAGTTTCACAGAAAGCTTCCTTCTGGTTTTTATATGAGGATATTTCTTTCTCCATATTGTAAAGAGCATTGCCAAATGTCCTTCTTCAGATTCCACAGAAACAGTGATTTCAAACTACTTAATCCAAAGAATGATTTACCTCTATGTGATGAATGCACACGTCACAAAGCAGTTGCTCAGAAAGCTTCTCTCCAGTTTTCAACGGAAGACGTTTCCTTGCTCACCACAGGCCTCCGGGTGCCACTTAATATCCCTTGGAAGATTGCTCAAAGACAGAGTTTCCAAACTGGAAAATGTAGTGTAAGCTTTAGCTCTGTGAAATGAATGCACATTGTCAGAGATTAGTTTCTAGGAGCACTTATTTCTGGGTTTTATTTCACTTTTCTCCATATTCCTATATGCGATCCGAAATATCACCTTTTCGGTTTTACAGGAACAGTGTTCAAACACTGCCTTATGAGAAAAGAGGTATAAATCCCTAACTGGAATGCACATATCACAAAGCAGTTTCTCAGAAAGCTTCTCTCCTGGTTTTATCTGAAGATATTTCCTTTTCCACCATAGTCCTGAAGGTGCTCCAGAATGTAACTTGGTGGATTCGTCCACGACGGTGTTTCCAAGCTACGTAATGCAAAGAAAACTTTATCTAAGTGAGATGAATAAACATAGCAAAAAGAGGATTCACAGAAAACTTCTTTCAAGTTTTTATCTGAAGATATTTCCTTTTTCACCATAGTCCTGAGTGTGCTCCCAAATGTCCCTTCGTGGATGCTTGCCTGACAGAGATTCCAAACTGCATAACTTAAAGAAAGCTTTATCTATGTGAGATGAATACACATAGCACAGAGCAGTTTCACAGAAAGCTTCTTTCCAGTTTATGTCTCTATTTCCCTTTTGACCATAGGTGTTAATGTGCCCCTGAGTATCTCTTGGTATCTTTTTCTTCAAAAGGGTTTCCCTGATACTGTATGAGAAAAGTGGTATAACACTGTGAGTGGAATGCGCATGTCACAAAGCAGTGCCTTGGAAAGCTTCTTTCCAGTTTCGGTCTGAACAAATTTCCTTTTTCACCATGAGCCTCAAAGCACTCCCGAATATCCCTTCACACGCTAAACATAAACAGGGTCAGAAAACTGTTCAATGAAAGAGGGAGGCTTAATGGAGTGAGAGGAATTAAGAAGACACAGAGCAGTTTCACAGGAAGCTTCCTTCTGGATTTTACCTGACGATATTTCTTTCTCCATATTCTAATGAGTATTCCCAAATGTCATTCCTGAGATTCCACAAAAAGAGTGATTTCAAACTGCTGAATCCAAGGAATGGTTTAACTCTAGGAGATTAATACACACATCACAAAGCAGTCACTCAGAAAGCTTCTCTCAGGTTTTCATCAAAAGACTTTTTTTGCTCACCAGAGGCCTCCAGACGCTACTGAATATCTCTTTGCAATTTCTGGAAAGATAGAGTTTCCAAACTGGGCTATGTAGTGTAAGCTTTAACTCTTTGAAATGAATGCACATATCAGAGAACAGTTTCCTGGAATGCTTCTTTCTGGGTTTTATCTGAGGATATTTCACTTTTCGCCATAGTCTTCAATGTGCTCTGAAATATCACTTTTTCATTTTACAGGAACAGTGTTGAAACACTGCCTTATGGGAAAAGAGGTGTAACTCCCTGAATGGAATGTACACATAACAAAGCAGTTTCTCAGACAGCTTCTCTCCAGTTTCTATCCTAACATATTTCCTTTTTCACCGTAAGTCTAAAAGCGCTCCCCCGTATCCCTTCACACGCTAAACATAAACAGTGTTAGAAAACTTCTCAATGAAAAGAGAAGCTTAGCTGAGCGAGAGGAATTCACATGACACAGAGCAGTTTCACAGAAAGCTTCCTTTTGGTTTTTGTCTGAAGATGTTTCCCTTTTCACCATAGTCCTGAATGTGCTCCCGAATGCCCTTCGTGGATACTTCCATGACAGAGTTTCCAAGCTGCATAATGGAAAGAAAGCATTATCTACGTGAAGTGAATAAACATAGCAAAAAGCAGATTCACAGAAAGCTTCTTTCCAGTTTTTATCTGAAGATATTTCCTTTTTCACCATAATCCTGAATGTGCTCCAGAATGTCCCTTCGCGAATCCGTCCATGACAGAATTTCCAACCTGCATAATGTAAAGAAAACTTTATCTATGTGAAACAAATACACATAGCACAGAGCAGTTTCACGGAAAGATTCTTTCCAGTTTCTGTCTGAGGCTATTTCCCTTTTCACTATAGGCGTTAATATGTCCCCGAATATCTCTTGGTACCTTTTTATGCAAAAGGGTTTCCCTGATGCTGTATGAGAAGAGAAGTATAACACTGTGAGTGGAAAGCACACTTCACAAAGCAGTTCCTTGGAAAGCTTCTCTCCAGGTTCTATCTGAACATATTTCCTTTTCCTCCGTAAGCCTCAAAGCGCTCCTGAATATCCCTTCACAAGTTAATCATAAACAGTTTTAGAAAATTGCTCAATGAAAAGAGAAGCTTAACTGAAAGAGAGGAATTCACACGACATATATTAGTTTCACAGAAAGCTTCCTTTTTTTATGTGATTATATTTCTTTCTCCATATTCTAAAGAGCGTTCCCAAATGTCCTTCTTCAGATTCCACAGAAACAGTGATTTCAAACTCTTCAATCCAAAGTATGATTTAACTCTATGAGATGAATACACACGTCACAAAGCAGTTGTTCAGAATGTTTCTCTCCAGTTTTCAACAGAAGACGTTTCCTTGCCCATCAAAGGCCTCCGGACGCCACTTACTATCCCTTCACAGATTCCTGAAAGATAGAGTTTCCAAACTGGACAATGTAGAGTAAGCTTTATCTCTGTGAAATGAATGCAAATACCAGAGAACAGTTTCTTGGAACTCTTCTTCTGGGTTTTATTTGAGGATATTTCACTTTTCGCCATAGTCTTCAATGCACTCTGAAATATCCCTTTTTCAGTTTTACAGGAACAGTGTTCAAGGACTGCCTTATGAGAAAAGAGGTATAACTCCCTGAGTGGAATGCACACACCACAAAGTAGTTTCTCAGAAAGCTTCTCTCCAGTTTTTATCTGAAGATATTTTCATTTAGACCATAGTCCTGAATATGCTCTCAAATGTCCATTCGGGGATCCGTCCATGACTGAGTTACCAAGCTGTGTAATGTAAAGAAAGGTTTAACTATGTGAGATGAATAAACATAGCAAATAGTAGATTCACAGAAAGCTTCTTTCCAGTTTTCATCTGAAGATATTTATATTTTTACCATAGTCCTGAATCTGCTCCCGAATGTCCTTTCGCAGATCCGACCATGACAGAGTTTCCAAGCTGAGTAATGTAAAGTAACCTTTATCTATTTGAGAGAAAAACATAAATCACAGATCATTTTCACAGAAAACTTCTCTCCAGTTTTTGTCTAAGGCTATTTCCCCTTTCACCATAGGCGTCAATACACTCCCAAATATCCCTTGTTACCTTTTTGTCCAAAAGTATTTTCCTGATGCTGTATGAGGAGAGAGGTATTACACAGTGATTGGAATGCACACGTCACAAAGCAGTTCCTCGAAAAGCTTCTCTCTAGGTTCTATCTGAACATATTTCCTTTTTCACCATAACCCTCAAAGTGCTCCCGAATTTCCCTTCACACGCTAAACACAAACAGCGTTAGAAAGCTGCTCAATGAAAAGAGAAGCTCAACTGAGTGAGAGGAATTCTCCAAGAATATCCCTTCACAGACTAAAGAAAAACAGTGTTAGAATACTGTTTCATGAAAAGAGTCTGAACTGTGTGAGTGAAATTCACACGACACAGAGCAATTTTACAGAAAGCTTCCTTCTGGTTTTTATCTGAGGGTATTTCTTTTACAGCATATTCTAAAGAGCGTTCCCAAATGTCCTTTCTCAGGTTCCACAGAAACAGTGATTTCAAACTGCTCAATCCAAGGGATGATTTAACTCTATGAGATGAAGGCACACATCACAAAGCAGTTCCTCAGAAAGCTTCTCTCCACTTTTCAACGGAAGGCATTTCCTTGCTCACCACAGGCCTCTGGGCGCCACTTAATATCCCTTCGCAGATTCCTCAAGGACAGAGTTTCCAAACTGGGCAATGCAGAATAAGCTTTAACTCTGTGAAATGAATACACATATCAGACAGCAGTTTCTTGGAACGCTTCTGTCTGGGTTTTATATGAGGATATTTCACTTTTTGCCATAGTCTTCAATGCACTGCGAAATATCATTTTTTCCATTTTCCAGGAACAGTGTTCAAACACTGCCTTATGAGGAAAGAGGTATAACTCGCTGAGTGAAATGCACACACCACAAAGCAGTTTCTCAGAAAGCTTCTCTCCAGTTTTTATCTGAAGATATTTCGTTTTTTGCCTTAGGCCTGAAGGTACTCCCTAATGTCCCCTCATGGTTCCAACCATGACGAAGTTTCCAAGCTCCGTAATGCAAAGAAAGCTTTATCTATGTGAGATGAACATATAGCAAAAAGCAGACACTCAGAAAGCTTCTTTCCAGTTTTTATCTGAAGATATTTCCTTTTTCTCCATTGTCCAGAATGTTCTCCCAAATGTCCCATTGCGGATCTGTCCATGACAGAGTTTACAAGCTGCGTAATGTAAAGAAAGCTTTATCTATGTGAGAAGAATACACATATCACAGAGTAGTTTCATAGAAAGCTTTTTTCCAGTTTTTGTGTGAGGCTATTTCCCCTTTCACCATAGGCATCAACATGCTCTTGAATATCCCTTGGTACCTTTTTCCCCAAAGGGGTTTCCCCGATGCTGTGTGAGAAGAGACCTATAATACTGTGAGCGAAATGCACATGTCACAAAGCAGTTCCTCGGAAAGCTTCTTTCCAGTTTCTATCTGAACATATTTCCTTTCTCACTGTAAGACTCAAAGCACTTCTGAATACCCCTTCACATGCTAAATGTAAACAGTGTTAGAAAACTTCAATGAAAAGGGAAGCTTAACTGAACAAGAGGAATTCTCATGACACGCAGAAGTTTCACAGAAAGCTTCCTTCTGGTTTTCATCTGAGGATATTTCTTTCTCCACATTCCACAGAGCAATCCCCAATGTCCTTCCTCAGATACCACAAAATCAGTGATTTCAAACTCCTCAATCCAAGGAATGGTTTAACACTATAAGATGAATACACATATCACAAAGCAGTTGCTTAGAAAGCTTATCTCCAGTTTTCATGGGAAGACATTTCCTTGCTCACCACAGACCTCCAGGGCACCACTTAATAGCCCTTCACAGATTCCTCAAAGACAGAGTTTGCAAACTGGGCAATGTAGAGTACACTTTAATTCTGTGAAATGAATGCACATATCAGAGAGCAGTTTCTTGGAATGCTTCTTTCTGGGTTTTATTTGAGGATATTTCATTTTTCACCACAGTCTTCAATCCACTCCGAAATAGCACTTTTTCATTTTTACAAGAACGGTGCTCAAACACTGCCTTATGAGAAAAGAGGTATAATTTCCTGAGTGGAATGCACACATCACAAAGCAATTTCTCAGAAACCTTCCCTCCAGTTTTTATCTGAAGATATTTCCTTTATCTCCATAGGCCTGAATGTGCTCAAGAATGTCCTTTTGTGGATCTGTCCATGAGGGAGTATCCAAACTGCCTAATATAAGGAAAGTTTTATCTCTTTAAGATTAATAAACATATCTATCACAAAGCAGTTTCACAGAAAGGTTCTCTCCTGTTTTTGTCTGAGGATGGTTACTTTTGCATCATAGCCATCCGTACACTCCCAAATGTCCCCTGGTAGCTTTATCTCCAAAAGGGATTCCCCAATCCTCTCTGAGAAGAAAGGTCTAAATCTGAGTGAAATGCACATGTCACAAAGCAGTTCCTCGGAAAGCTTCTCTCCAGTTTCTATCCGATCGTATTTCCCTTTTCACTGTAATCCTCAAAGTGGTCCCGAATATCCCTCCGCAGAGTAAACACAGTGTTAGAATACTGCTCAATGAAAAGAGAAGCTTAACAGTGAGAGTGGAATTCACATGACACAGAGCAGTTTCACAGAAAGCTTCCTTCTGCTTTTTTAATCTGAGGGTATTTCTTTTACAACATATTCTAAAGAGGGTTTCCAAATGTCCTCTCTCAATTTCCACAGAAACAGTGATTTTAAACAGCCAATCCAAGGAATGATTTAACTTTGTGAGATGAATACATACATCACAAAGCAGTTACACAGAAAGTTTCTCTCCAATTTTCAATGGAAGACATCTCCTTGCTCACCACAGGTGTCCGGCACCACTTAATATCCCTTGGTAGATTTCTCAAAGACAGAGTTTCCAAACAGGGCAACGTAGAGTAAGCTTTAACTCTGTGAAATGAAAGCACATAACAGAGAGAAGTTTCTTGGAACGCTTCTTTCTGGGTTTTATTTGAGGATATTTCACTTTTTGCCATAGTCTTCAAAGCCCTCTGAAATATCACTTTTTCTGTTTTACAGAACACTGTTCAAACACTGCCTCCTGAGAAAAGAGTTATAACTTCCTGAGTGGAATGCACACATCACAAAGAAGTTTCTCAGAAAGCTTCTCTCCAGTTTTTATCTGAAGATATTTCTTTTTTCATCATAGGCTTAAATGCGCTTTCGAATATCCTGTGGCAGATCCATCCATGACGGAATTTCAAAACTGCATAATATAAAGAAAGTTTTATCTATGTGAGATGAATAAACATAGAAAAAGCAGATTCACAGAAAATTTCCTTCCAGTTTTTATCTAAAGATATTTCCATTTTCAACATAGTCCTGAATGTGCTCCCAAATATCCCTTCGTGGATTCATCCATGACAGAGTTTCCAAGCTGCGTAATGTAGAGAAAGTTTTATCTATGTGAGATGAATACACATATCACAGAATAGTATCACAGAAAGGGTTTCCCTGATGCTGGTGAGAAGAGAGGTATAACACTGTGAGTGGAATGCACATGTCACAAAGCACTTCTGTGGAAAGCTTTCTCCAGTTTCTATCTGAACATAATTTCTTTTTCACTGTAAGCCTCAAAGTGCTCCTGTATATCCCTTCATATGCTAAACATGAACAATGTTAGAAAACTGCTTAATGAAAAAGAAGCTTAACTGAGTGAGAGTAATTCACATAACACACAGCAGTTTCACAGATAGTTTTCTTCTGGGTTTTATCTGAGGATGTTTCTTTCTCCATATTCTAAAGAGTATTCCCAAATGTCCTTCCTCAGATTCCATGGAAACAGTGATTTCAAACTCTTCAATCCAAAGAATGATTTAACTCTATGAGAATAATACACACATCACAAAGCAGCTGCTCAGAAATCTTCTCTCCAGTTTTCAACGGAAGACATTTCCTTGCTCAAAACAGGCCTCTGGGAGCCACTTAATACCACTTTGCAGATTCCTCAAACACAGAGGTTCCAAACTGGGAAATGTAGAGAAAACTTTTACTCTGTGTAATGAATGCACATATCAGAGAGCAGTTTCTTGAAACGCTTCTTTCTGGGTTTTATTTGAGGATATTTCACTTTCACCATAGTCTTCAATGCGCTCCATAATATCACTTTTTCTGTTTTATAGGAACAGTGTTCAAACACTGCCTTATTAGAAAGGAGGTACAACTCCCTGAGTGGAATGTACATGTCACAAAGCAG
Source organism: Macaca nemestrina (assembly GCF_043159975.1). NCBI lineage: Eukaryota > Metazoa > Chordata > Mammalia > Primates > Cercopithecidae > Macaca > Macaca nemestrina. The sequence goes on along the minus strand of NC_092132.1, from coordinate 99,524,172 downwards.
TTTCTCAGAAAACTTCTCTCCAGTTTTTATCTGAAGATATTTCCTTTTTCACCATAGTCCTGAATGTGCTCCCGAGTGTCCCTTCACAGATCTGTCCATGACAGAGTTTCCAAGCTGCCTAATGTAAAGAAAGATTTATCAATGTGAGATGAATCAACATAGCAAAAAGCAGATTTACAGAAAGTTTCTATCCAGTTTTTATCTGAAGATATTTCCTTTTTCACTATACTCCTGAATGTGCTACCGAATGTCCCTTCATGGATCCGTCCATGACAGAGTTTCCAAGCTGTGTAACACAAAGAAAGTTTTATCAATGTGAGATGAATCAACATAGCAAAAAGCAGATTTACAGAAAGCTTCTTTCTAGTTTTTATCTGAAGATACTTCCTTTTTCACCATACTCCTGAGTGTGCTTCTGAATGCCTTTTCGCGGATCCATCCATGACAGAGTTTCCAAGCTGCATAAAATAAAGGAAGCTTTATCTATGTCAGATGAATACACATACCACAGAGTAGTTTCACAGAAAGCTTCTCTCCAGTTTTAGTCTGAGTCTATTTCCCTTTTCACCATATTCGTTAATATGCCCCCGAATATCCCTTGGTACCTTTTCCTCCAAAAGGGTTTTCCCGAATCTGTATGAGAAGAGAGGTATAACACTGTGAGTGGAATGCATATGTCACAAAGCAGTTCCTTGGAAAGTTTCTCTCCAGTTTCTATCTGAACATATTTTCTTTTTCACCGTAAGCCTCAGGCGCTCCCAAATATCTCTTTGCACGCTACACATAAACAGTGGTTTAAAATAGCTCAATGAAAAAAGAAGCTTAACTGAGCCAGGGGAATTCACATGACACACAGCAGTTTCACAGAAAGCTCCCTTCTGGTTTTCATCTGAGGATATTTTTTTCTCTATATTCTAAAGAGAGTTCCCAAATGTCCTTCCTCAGATTCCATGGAAACAGTGATTTCAAACTACTCAGTCCAAAGAATAATTTATCTCTATGAGATGAATACACACGTCACAAAGCAGTTGCTCAGGAATTTTCTCTCCAGTTTTCAATGGAAGACATTTCCTTGCTCACCACAGGTCTCCGGGCACCAATTAATATCTCTTCGCAGATTCCTCAAGGGAGAGTTTCCAAAATGGGCAACATAGAGTAAGCTTTATTTCTGTGAAATAAATGCACATATAAGAGAGCATTTTCTTCTAACTATTTTTTCTGGGTTTTAATTGAGGATAGTTCACTTTTTGCCATAGTCTTTAAAGTGCTCTGAAATATTACTTTTTCAGTTTTACAGGAACAGTGTTCAAACACTGCCTTATGATAAAAGAGGTATAACACCCTGAGTGGAATGCACACACCATAAAGCAGTTTCTCAGAGTTTCTCCTCCGTTTTTATCTGAAGATAGTTCCTTTTTCACCATAGGCCTGAATGTGCTCCCGAATGTCCCTTCGTGGATCTGTCCGTGACGGAGTTTCCTAACTGCGTAATATAAAGAAGGTTTTATGTGAAATCAATAAGTATATCTATCACAAAGCAGTTTCACAGAAGGCTTATATGCTGTTTTTGTCTGACGATATTTCCTTTTTAACCATGGCCATCTGTATACTCCCGAATGTCCCATGGTAGCTTTTTCTCCAAAAGGGATTCCCCAATCCTCTATGAGAAGGAAGGTATAACTCTTTGAGTGGAGTACACACGTCACAAAGGAACTCCTCAGAAAGCTTCTCTCCAGTTTCTATCTGAAGATATTTCCGTTTTCACAATAAGTCTCAAAGTACTCCCGAATATCCCTTCACAGACTACAGAAAAACACTGTTAGAATACTGCTCAATTAGAAGAGAAGCTGAAATGTGTGAGTGAAATTCACACAACATAGAGCAGTCTCACAAAAAACTTCATTCTGTTTTTGATCTGAGGGTATTTCTTTTCCAGCGTATTCTAAAGAGTGTTCCCAAATGTCCTTTCTCAAGTTCCACAGAAACAGTGATTTCAAACTCTTCAATCCAAAGAATGATTTAACTGTATGTATATAATACACACATCACAAAGCAGCTGCTCAGAAAGCTTCTTTCCTGTTTTCAATGGAAGACATTTCCTTGCTCACCACAGGCCTCCAGGAGCCACTTAATATCCCTTTGCAGATTCCTCAAAACCAGAGTTTCCAAACTGGGCAATGTAGAGTCTGCTTTAACTCTGTGAAATGAATGCACATATCAGAGAGTAGTTTCTTGGAATGCTTCCTTCTGGGTTTTATTTGAGGATATTTCAGTTTTTGCCATAGTCTTCAATGCATTCCGTAATATCACATTTTTGGTTTTTCAGTAACACTGTTCAAATACTGTCTTATGAGAAAAGAAGTATAACTCTCTGAGTGGAATGCACACGTCACAAAGCAGTTTCTCAGAAAGCTTCTCTCCAGCTTTCATCTGAAGATATTTCCATTTTCAACATAGGCCTGAATGTACTCCTGAATATCCCTTCACAGATCTGTCCATGACAGAGTTTCCAAGCTGCATAATGTAAAGAAAGCTTTCTCAATGTGAGAGGAATAAACATAGCAAAAAGAAGATTCACAGAAAGCTTCTTTCCAGTTTTTATCTGAAGATATTTCCTTTTTCACCATAGTCCTGAATGTGCTCCCAAATGTCCCTTCACGGATGCTTGCATGACGGAGATTCCAAACTGCATAACTTAAAGAAAGCTTTATCTATGTGAGATGAATACACATAGCACAGAGCAGTTTCACAGAAAGCTTCTTTCCAGTTTCTGTCTCAGACTATTTCCCTTTTCATCATAGGCATTAATGTGCCCCTGAATATCTCTTGGTATCTTTTTCTTCAAAAGGGTTTCCCTGATACTGTATGAGAAAAGACCTATAACACTGTGAGTGGAATACACACGTCACAAAGCAGTGCCTTGGAAAGCTTCTCTCCAGTTTCGGTCTGAAAATATTTCCTTTTTCACCATAAGCCTCAAAGTACTCTCGAATATCCCTTAGGAGACTAATCTAAAAGTGTTAGAATACTGCTCAATGAAAACAGATGCTTAGCTGTACGAACAGAATTCACACAACACAGAGCAGTTTTACAGAGTGCCTCCTTCTGGTTTTTATCTGAGGGTCTTTCCTTTCCAGCATATTCTTAAGAACGTTCCCAAATGTCCTTTCTCAGGTTCCACAGAAACAGTGATTTCAGCCTACTCAATCCAAAGAATGATTTAACCCTATGAGATGAATACACACATCACAGAGCAGTTGCTCACAAAGATTCCAGTTTTCAACAGAAGACGTTTCCTTGCTCAATACAGGCCTCCGGGCACCACTTACTACCACTTTGCAGATTCTGGAAAGACAGAGTTTCCAAACTGGGCAATGTAGTGTAAGCTTTAACTCTTTGAAATGAATGCACGTATCAGAGAGCAGTTTCTTGGAACACTTCTTTCTGGGTTTTATTTGAGGATATTTAATTTTTTGCTTTAGTCTTCAATGCGCTCCAAAATATCACTTTTTCTGTTTTTCAGGAACAGTGTTCAAACACTGCCTTATGAGAAAAGTAGTATAATTCCCTGAGTGGAATGCACACATCACAAAGCAGTTTCTCAGAAAGCTTCTCTCCAGTTTTTTTCTGAAGATATTTTCTTTTTCACCATAGGCCTGAATGTGATCCTGAATATCTCTTCGCAGATCTGTCCATGAGAAAGTTTCCAAGCTATGTAAGGTAAAGAAACCTTTATCTATGTGAGATGAATAAACACAGCAAAAATCAGATTCATAGAAATTTCTTTAAAGATTTATCTCAAGATATTTCATTTTTCTCCACAGTCCTGATAGTGCTCCTGAAAGTCCCTTCACGGTTCCATCCATGACAGAGTTTCTGAGCTGCACAATGTAAAGAAAGCTTTATCTATTTGAGACGAGTACACATAGCACAGAGTAGTTTCACAGAAAGCTTCTTTCCAGTTTTTGTCTGTGGCTATTTCCATTTTCACCATAGGCATCACTATGCCCCTGAATATCCCTTGGTACTTTTTCTCCAAAAGGGTTTCCCCAATACTGTATGAGAAGAGAGGTATAAAACTTTGAGTGGAATGCATACGTCACAAAGCAGTTCCTCGGAAATCTTCTCTCCAGTTTCTATCTGAACATAAATCCTTTTTCACAGTAAGGCTCAAATTGCTCTGGAATATCGCTTCACACGCTAAACACCAACAGTGTTAGAAAACAGCACAATGAAAAGAGAAGCTTAACTGAGCGAGAGAAATTCACATGACAGATAACCGTTTCACAGAAAACTTTCTTCTGATTTTTATCTGAGGATATTTCTTTCTCCATATTCTAAAGAGCGTTCCCAAATGTCCTTCCTCAGATTCCACAGAAACAGTGACTTCACACTGTTCAATCCAAACAGTGGTTTAAATCTATGAGATGACCACACCCATCACAAAGCAGTTGCTCAGAATGTTTCTCTCCAGTTTTCATCGGGAGATATTTCCTTGCTCACCACAGGCCTCCTGGTGCCACTTAATATCCCTTTGCAGATTCCTCAAAAATAGAGTTTCCCAACTGGGCAATATAGAGAAAGCTTTAATTCTGATAAATCAATGCACATGTCAGAGAACAGTTTCCTGTAATGCTTCTTTCTAGGTTTTACTGGACGATATTTCACGTTTCACCATAGTCTTCACTGTGCCCCGAAATATCACTTTTTGGGTTTTACAGGAACAGTGTTCAAACACTGCCTTATGAGAAAAGAGGTATAACTTACTGAGTGCAATGCACACATCACAAAGAAGTTTCTCAGAAAGCTTCTTTCCTGTTTTTATCTGATGATATTTCCTTTTACACAATAGATTCGAATGTGATTCCAGAATATCCCTTCGAGGACCTGTCCATGATGGAGTTTCCAAGCTGTGCAATGTAAAGAAAGCTTTAACTATGTGAGGTGATTAAACATTGCAAAAGGCAGATTCACAGAAAGCTTCTTCCCAGTGTTTAGCTGAAGATATTTCCTTTTTCATGACAGGCCTGAATATGCTCCAGAATGTGCCTTCACGTATCCATCCATGACAACGTTTCCTAGCTGCGTAATATAAGCAAAGTTTTATCTATGTGAGATGAATAAACATATCTATCACAAAGCAGTTTCACAGAAACTTGTTTCCAGTTTTTGTCTGGGGATATTTCCTTTTTCACCATTGCTGTCCATATACTCCCGAATGTCCCTTCGGTAGCTTTTTCTCCAAAAGGAATTGCCGAATCCTCTATGAGAAAAACGGTATAAGTCTGTGAGTGGAATGCACACGTCACAAGCAGCTCCTCGGAAAACTTCTCTCCAGTTTCTATATGAAGATACTTCCATTTTCACCATAAACTTCAAAGTGTTCCCGAATATCCCTTCACAGACTAAAGAAAAACAGTGTTAGAACACTGCTCAACGAAAACAGAAGCTTAACTGTGTGAGTGGAATTCACAGGACACAGAGCAATTTCACAGAAAGCTTCCTTCTGGTTTTTATCGGAGGGCATTTCTTTTAGGCATATTCTTAAGAGCATTCCCAAATGCCCTTTCTCTGGTTCCACAGAAAGAGGGATTTCAAACTGCTGAATCCAAAGAATGATTTAACTCTATGAGATGAATACACACATCACAAAGCAGTTTCTCAGAGAGCTTCCCTCCAGTTTTCAACGGAAGACATTTCCTTGCTCGCCACAGGCCTCCGGTCGCCACTTAATATCCCTTCGCAAAATCCTCAAAGGCAGACTTTCCAAACTGGGAAATATAGAGTAAGCTTTAACTCTCTGAAAGGAATGCACATGTCAGAGAGCAGTTTCTTGGAACGCTCCTCTCTGGGTTTTATTTCAGGATATTTCACCTTTCGCCATAGACTCCCATGCGCTTTGAAATATTACTTTTTCCGTTTTGCAGGTACAGTGTTCAAACACTGCCTTATGAGAAAAGAGGTATAACTCCCTGAGTAGAATGCACACATCACAAAGCAGTTTCTCAGAAAGCGTCTCTCCAGTTTTTTCCTGAAGATATTTCCTTTTTCACCATAGGCCTGAATGTGCTGCAGAATGCCCCTTCACGGATCCTAACATGATGGATTTTTCAAACTGCATAGTAGAAAGAAAGCTTTAGCTATGTGAGTAGAATAAACATATCTATCACAGAACAGTTTCACAGAAATCTTCTTTCTGGTTTTTGTCTGAGGATATTTCCTTTTTCACCATTGCTGCCCATATACTCCCAAATATCCCCTGGTAGCTTTTTCTCCAAAAGGAATTCCCCAATCCTCTATGAGAAGAAAAGTATAACTCTGTGAGTGGAATGCACACGACACATAGCAGTTTAACAGAAAAATTCCTTTTGGTTTATATCTGAGGATATTTCTTTCTCCATATTTTAAGCAGTGTTTCGGGATATTCTAAAGAGTGTTCCCCCATATTCTTCCTGAGATTTCAGAGAAACAGTACTTTCAAACTGCTCATTCCAAAGAATGATTTAACTCTATGAGATGAAAACACACTTCCCAAAGCAGTTGTTCAGTAAGCTTTTCTCCAGTTTTCAACGGAAGACATTTCCTTGCTCACCTCAGGCCTCCAGGCGCCACTTAATATCCCTTCGCAGATTCCTCAAAGACACAGTTTCCAAACTGGGCAATTTAAATAAGCTTTAATTCTGTCAAGTGAATGCACATATCAGAGAGCAGTTTCTTGGAACGGTTCTTTCCGGGTTCTATTTGAGGATAGTTCACTTTTCACCATAGTCTTAAATGTGCTCCAAAATATCACCTTTTCAGTTTTACAGGAACAGTGTTCAAACACTGTCTTATGAGAAAAGAAAAATAACTCCCTGAGTGGAATGCACACATCACAAATCAGTTTCTCAGAAAGCTTCTCTCTGGTTTTTATCTGAAGATATTTCCTTTTTCACCATAGGCCCGAATGTGCTCCTGAATGTCCCTTTGCAGTTCCTCCATGATGGAGTTTCCAAGCTGAGTAATGTAAAGAAAGCTTCATCTATGTGAGATGAATAAACATAGCAAAAAGTACATTTACAGAAAGCTTCTTTCCAGTTTTTTTCTGAAGATATTTCCTTTTTTACCATAGTCCTGTATGTGCTCCCGAATGTCCCTTCGTGGATCTGTCCATGACAGAGTTTTCCTGCTGTGTAATGTAAAGAAAGCTTTAACTATGTGAGATGAATACACATATCACAGAGCAGTTTCACAGAAAGATTCTTTCCAGTTTTTATGTGAGGCTATTCTAAAGAACGTTCCCAAATTTCCTTTCTCAGGTTTCACAGAAACAGTGATTTCAAACTGCTAAATCCAAGGTAGATTTAACTCTATGAGATGAATATACACATCACAAAGTAGTTGATCAGAAAACCTGCCTCCAGTTTTCAATGGAAGACATAACCTTGCTCACCAAAGGCATCCGGGCACCACTTAATACCCCTTCACAGATTCCTCAAAGAGGGAGTTTCCAAACTGGACAATGTAGAGTAGGCTTTAACTCTGTGAAATGAATCACATATCAAAGAGCAGTTTCTTGGAATGTTTCTTTCTGGGTTTTATTTGAGGATATTTCACTTTTCACTGTAGTCCTCAATGCATTCCAAAATATCACTTTTTCCATTTTACAGGAACAGTGTCGAAACACTGCCTTAGGAGAAAAGAGCTATAATTCCCTGAGTGGAATGCACATATCACAAAGCAGTTTCTCAGAAAGCTTCTCTCCGATTTTTATCTGAAGATATTTCCATTTTCACCATAGTCATGAACATGCTCCCGAATGTCCCTTCGTGGATCCATCCATGACGGAGTTTCTAAACTCCATTATATAAAGAAAGTTTTAGCTATGTAAGATGAATAAATATATCTTTCACAAAGCACTTTCACAGAAAGTTTGTTTCCAGTTGTTGTTTGAGCATAATTCCTTTTTCACCATACCCATCCATGTACTCCTGAATGTCCCTCGGTAGCTTTTTCTCCAAAAGGGATTCCCCAATCCTCTATCAGAAGAAAGGTATTACTCTGTGAGTGGAATGTGCACGTCACAAAGCGACTTTCAGAAAGGTTCTCTCCAGTTTCTATCTAAAGATATTTCTGTTTTCACCATAAACCTCAAAACGGTCCCGAATATCCCTTCACAGACTAAACAAAAACAATGGTACAATACTGTTCAATGAAAAGAGAAGCTTAACTGTGCGAGTGGAATTTGCACGAACCAGAGCAGTTTCACAGAAAGCTTACTTCTGATTTTTATCTGAGGGTATTTCTTTTTCAACATATTCTAAAGAGCGTTCCCAAATGTCCTTTCTCAGGTTCCACAGAAACAGTGATTTCAAACTGCACAAGCCAGAGAATTATTTAACTCTATGAGATGAAAACACATATCACAGGCAGTTGCTCAGAAAACTTCCCTACAGTTTTCAATGGGAGAGGTTTCCTTGTTCACCACAGGCCTCCAGGCACCTCTTAATATCCCCTCTCATATTCCTGAAAGACAGATTTTCCAAATTGGGCAATGTAGAGTAAGTTTTAACTCTGTGAAATGAATCCACATATCAGAGAGTATTTTATTGGACTGCTTCTTTCTGGATTTTATTTGATGATATTTCACTTTTCTCCGTAGTCTTCAATGCACTCTGAAATATCACTTTTTAGGTTTTACAGGAACAGTGTTCAAACACTGACTTAGGAGAAAAAAGGTATGACTCCCTGAGAGGAATGCACATATCACAAAGCAGTTTCTGAGAAAGCTTCTCTGCAGTTTTTATCTGAAGATATTTCCTTTTTCACCATAGGCCTGAATATGATCCCAAATATCTCTTCGCAGATCTGTCCATGGCAGAATATGAAAGCTGAGTAATGTAAAGAAAGCTTTATCTATGCGAGACGAATAAACATAGCAAAAAGCAGATTCACAGAAAGCTTCTTTCCAGTTTTTATCTGAAGATATTTCCTTTTCCACCATATCCTGAATGTGCTCCCGAATGTCCCTTTACATATCCATCCATGACAGTGTTTCTAAGCTGTGTAATGTAAAGAAAGCTTTACCTATGTGAGATGAATACATATATCAGAAAGCAGTTTCACAGAAAGCTTCTTTCCAGTTTTTGCCTGAGACTATTTCCCTTTTCACCTTAGGCGTCAATATGCTCCCCAATATCCCTTGGTACCTATTTCTCCAAAAGGGTTTCCCCGATGCTGCATGAGAAGAGAGGTATAACACCATGAGTGGAATGCACACGTCACAAAGCAGTGCCTCGGAAAGATTCTCTCCAGTTTCTATCTGAACATATTTCCTTTTTCACCATAAGCCTCAAAGCCCTCCCGAATATCCCTTTGTACGCTAAAAATAAACAGTTTTAGAGAACTGCTCAATGAAAAGATAAGGATTACAGAGTGAGAGGAATTCACACGACACATAGCAGTTTCACAGAAAGCTTCCTTCTGGTTTTTATCTGAAGATATTCCCCTTTTCACCACAGTCCTGAATGTGCTCCCGAATGCCCTTTGCAGATTTGTCCATGACAGAGTTTCCAAGCTGCGTAATGTAAAGAAAGCTTTATCTACGTGTGATGAATAAACATAGCAAAAGCAGATTCACAGAAAGCTTCTTTCCAGTTTTTATCTGAAGATATTACCTTTTTCATCATAGTCCTGAATGTGCACCCGAATGTCCCTTTGTGGATCCGTCCATGACAGAGTTTCAAAGCTACGTAATGTAAAGAAAGCTTTACATATGCGAGGTGAATACCCATATCACAAAGCAGTTTCACAGAAAACTTCCTTCCAGTTTTTGTCTGAGGCTATTTCCATTTTCACCGTAGGCGTCAATATTCTCCCGAATATCCCTTGGTACCTTTTTCTCCAAAAGTGTTCCCCCAAGGCCATATGAGAAGAGAGGTATAACACTGTGAGTGGAATGCACACATCACAACAATTCCTCTGAAAGATTCTCTCCAATTTTGATCTGATCATATTTCCTTTTTCACCATAAGCCTCACAGTGCTCCCGAATATCTGTTCATACACTAAACACAAACAGTGTTAGAATGATGCTCAATTTAAAGAGAAGCTTAACTGAGTGAGAAAAATTCACACAAAACATAGCAGTTTCACAGAAAGCTTACTTCTGGTTTTTATCTGAGGGTATTTCTTTTTGAGCATATTCTAAAGAGTGTTCCCAATGTTCCTTCTCAGGTTCCACAGAAACAGTGATTTCAAACTGCTCAATTCAAAGACTGATTTAACTCCATGAGATGAATACACAGGTCACAAAGCAGTTGCTCAGAAAGCGTCTCTCCAGTTTTCAACTGAAGACATTTCCTTGCTCACAACAGACCTCCTGTTGACACTTCATATCCCTTTGCAGATTCCTCAAAGACAGAGTTTCCAAACTGGGCATTGTAGAGTATGCATTAACTCTGTGAAATGAAAATGCGCTCAGAAATATCACTTTTTCGGTTTTACAGGAACAGTGTTCAAACACTACCTTATGAGAAAAGAGGTATAACTCCGTGAGTGGAATCCACGCATCACAAAGTAGTTTCTCAGAAAGCTTCTCTCCACTTTTTATATGAAATGTTTCCTTTTTCACCATAGGCCTGAATGTGATCTCGAATGTCTGTTTGCGGATCCATCCATGACGGAGTTTTCAGGCTACGTAATGTAAGAAAGCTTTATCTATGTGAGATAATAAGCATAGCAAAAGCAGATTCACAGAAAGCTTCTTTCCGTTTTTATCTGAAGATATTACCTTTTTCACCACAGTAATGAATATGCTCCCTAATGTCCCTTCACGGATCCATCCATGACAGAGATTCCAAGCTGCATAATGTAAAGAATGCTTTATCTATGATAGATGAATACACATATCACAGAGCAGTTTCACAGAAAACTTCTTTCCAGTTTTTGTCTGAGGCTACTTCCCTTTTCACCGTAGGCATCAATATGCTCCCGAATATCCCTTGGTGTGTTTTTCTCCAAAAGGGTTTACCTGATGCTCTATGAGAAGAGAGGAATATCACTCTGAGTGGAATGCACACATCACAAAACAGTTCCACGGAAAGCTTCTCTCCAGTTTCTATCTGAACATATATCCTTTTCCCTCCTAAGCCTTAAGGTGCTCCTGAATATCCCTTTGCACACTAAACCTAAACAGTGTTAGAAAACTGCTCAGTGAACAGAGAATCTTAACTGAGTGAGAAGAATTCACACGACATATAACAGTTTCACAGAAAGCTTCCTTCTGGTTTTTAATCGGAGGATTTCCCCGTATTTTAAAGACTGTTCTAAAATGTACTTCCTCAGATTCCACAGAAAAAGTGATTTGAAACTGCTCAATCCAAAGAATGATTTAACTGTATGTGGTGAATACACACATTGCAAAGTAATTGCTCACAAAGCTTCTCTCCAGTTTTCATCAGAAAACATTTCCTTGTTCATCACAGGCCTCTGGGTGCCACTTAATATCCCTTCACAGATTCCTCAAAGACAGAATTCCCAAACTGGGAAATGTAGAGTAAGTTTTAACTCTGAAATGAATACCCATATCAGAGAACAGTTTCCTGGATGCTTCGTTCTGGGTTTTATTTGAGAATAGTTGACTTTTCACCATAGAGTTCAATGCACTCAGAAATATCACATTATTGTTTTTACAGGAACAGTGTTCAAACACTGCCTTATGAGAAACGAGGCATAACTCTATGAGTAGAATGCACACATCACAAAGCAGTTTCTCAGAAAGCTACTATCCAGTTATTATGTGAAGATATCTCCTTTTTCACCGTAGGCCTGAATGTGTACCCGAATGTCCCTTCGAGTATCCTTCCGTGACGGAGTTTCCAAGCTTCGTAATGTAAAGAAAACTTTATCTACCTGAGATGAATAAACAAAACTAAAAGCGGATTCACAGAAAGCTTCTTTCCAGTTTTTATCTGAAGGTATTTCCTTTTTCACCCTAGTCCTGAATGTGCACCCACATATCCCTTCACAGATCCGTCCATGACAAAGACTCCAAGCTGCGTAATGTAAAGAGAGATTTATCTATGTGAGATGAATACACATATCACAGAGCAGTTTCACAGAAAGCTTCTTTCCATTGTTTGAGTCTATTTCCCTTTTCACCACTGGCATCAATATGCTCCCGCATATCACTCGGAACCTTTTTCTCCAAAAGGGTTTCCCTGATGCTGTATGAGAAGAGAGGTATAATAGCGGAATGCACACGTCACAAAGCAATTCCTCAGAAGGCTTCTCTCTAGTTTCTCTCTGAACATATTTCCTTTTTCACCATAAGCCTCAAAGTGCTCCTGAATATCCCTTCGCACGCTAAACACCAACGGTGTTAGAAAAGTGCTCAGTGAAAAGAGAGGCTTATCTGAGTGAGAGGAATTAAGACGATACAGAGCAGTTTCACAGAAAGCTTCCTTCTGGTTTTTACCTGAGGATATTTCTTAATCCATATTCTAAAGAGCATTCCCAGATTCCACAGAAACAGTGATTTGAAACTGCTCAATCCAAAGAATGGTTTAACTCTATGAGATTAATACACACATAACAAAGCAGTTGCTCAGAAAGCTTTTCTCTAGTTTTCATTGCAACACATTTCCTGGCTCACCTCAGGCCTCCGGGCACCACTTAAAATCCCTTCGCAGATTCCTCAAAGACCTAGTTTCCAAACTGAGCAATGTAGAGTAAGCTTTAACTCTGTAAAATGAATGCACATATCAGACAGCATTTTCTTGGAACCCTTCTTTCTGGGATTTATTTGAGGATATTTCACTTTTCGCCATATTCTTGAATGCGCTCCGAAATATCACTTTTAGAGTTTTACAGGAACAGTGTTCAAACACTGCCTTATGAGAAAAGAGGTTTAACACCCTGGCTGAAATGCACACATCACAAAGCAGTTTCTCAGAAAGCTTCTCTCCAGTTTTTATCTGAAGAGATTTTCTTTTTCACAATAGGCCTGAATGTGATCCCGAATATCCCTTTACTGATCCGTCCATGATGGAGTTTCCAAGTTGTGTAATATGAAAAAAACTTTATCTATGCAAGCTGAATAAACATAGCAAAAAGCAGATTCACAGAAAACTTCTTTCCAGTTTTTATCTGAAGATATTTCCTTTATCACCATAGGCCTGTATGTGCTCCCAAAAGTCCCATCACGGATCAGTCCATGATAGAGTTTCTGAGCTGCATAATGTAAAGAAAGCTTTATCTATTTGAGACTAGTACACATAGCACAGAGCAGTTTCACAGAAAGCTTCTTTCCAGTTTTTGTCTGAGGATATTTCCTTTTTCACCATAGCCATCAATATACTCCCGAATATCCCTTGGTAGTTTTCTCTCCCAAAGGGATTTCCCAATCCTCTCTGAGAAGAAAGGTATAACTCTGTCAGTGGAATGCACATGTCACCTGCAACTCCTTGGAAAGCTTCTCTCCAGTTTCTCTCTGAAGATATTTCCGTTTTGACAATAAGCCTCAAAGAGTCCCCGAATAACCCTTCACAGACTAAACAGAGTGTTAGAATACTGCGCAATGAAAACAGAGGCTTAACTGTGTGAGTGGAATTCACACGACACAGAGCAGTTTCAGAGAAAGCTTCCTTCTGATTTATAACTGAAGATATTTCTTTTTCCGCATATTCTGAAGGGCATTCCCAAATGTCCTTTCTCAGGTTTCACAGAAATAGTGATTTTAAACTGCTCAATTCAAACAATGATTTAACTCTATGAGATGATTACACACATCACAAAGCAGTTGCTCAGAAAGCTTCTCTCACGTTTTCAAGGGAAGACATTTCCTTGCTCACCACAGGCCTCTGGGCGCCACTTAATATCCCTTCACAGATTCCTCAAAGACAGAGATTTCAAACTGGGTAACATAGAGTATGCTTTAACTCTATCAAGTGAATGCACATATGAGAGAGCAGTTTCTTGAAATGCTTCTTTCTGTGTTTTATTTAAGGATAGTTCACTTTATGCCATAGTCTTCAATGCCCTCCAAATATCACTTTTTCGGTTTTACAGGAACAGTGTTCAAACACTGCCTTATGAGAAAAGAGGTATAACTCCCTGAGTGGAATGCAAATATCACAAAGCAGTTTCTTAGAAAGCTTCTCTCCAGTTTTTATCTGAAGAGATTCCCTTTATCACCATAGGCCTGAAGGTGTCCCGAATGTCCCTTTGCAGATCCGTCCACGACAGAGTTTCCAAATTGCATAATACAAAGAAAGTTTTATCTATGTCAGATAAATACACATATCTATCACAAAGCAGTTTCACAGAAACCTTCTTTCCTGTTTTGGTCTGAGGATATTTCTTTTATCACAGTAGCTGCCCATATACTCCCGAATGTCCCTTTGTAGCTTTTCCTCCAAAACGGATTCCCCAATCCTCTATGAGAAGAAAGGTAAAATTCGAAGATATTTTCATTTTCACCATAAGCCTCAAAGTGCTCCTGAATATCCCTTCGAAGACGAAACACAGTGTTAGAATACGGCTCAATGAAAACAGAAGCTGAACTGCGTGAATGAAATTCAAACAACACCGAGCAGTTTCACAGAAAGCTTCCTTCTGATTTTTTATTGTGGGTATTTCTTTATCAGTATATTATAAAGAGCATTCCCAAATATCATCTCCCAGGTTCCACAGAAGCAGTGATTTCCAACTACTCAATCCAAAGAATGATTTAACTCTATGAGATGAATACACACATCACAAAGCAGTTACTCAGAGGGCTTCTCTCCAGTTTTCATCGGAAGACATTTCCTTGCTTACCATAGGCCTCCGGGCGTCACTTACTATCCCTTTGCAGTTTCCTCAAAGACAGAGTTTCCAAACTGGACAATGTAGAGTAAATTTTAACTCTGTGAAATGAATGCACATATCAGAGAGCACTTTCTTGGAAAACTTCCATCTGGGTTTTATTTGTGGATATTTCCCTTTTTGCCATAATCTTCAAAGTGCTCTTAAATATCATTTTTTTCGGTTTTACAGGAACAGTGTTCAAACACTGCCTTATAAGAAAAGTGGTATAACTCCCTGAGTGGAATGCATACATCATAAAGCAGTTTCTCAGAAGGCTTCTCTCCAGTTTTTATCTGAAGATATTTTCTTTTTCACCATAGGCCTGAATGTGATCCCGAATATCCCTTCATGGATCCGTCCATGAGGAAGTTTCCAAGCTGCATAAGGTAAATAAACTTTTATCTAAGTGAGATGAATAAACATAGCAAAAATCAGATTCATGGAAATTTCGTTAAAGATTTATCTGGAGATACTTCCTTTTTCTCCACAGTCCTGAATGTGCTCCTGAATGTGCCTTCGTGATTCCATCCATGACAGAGTTTCTGAGCTGCATAATGGAAAAAAAGCTTTATCTATGTGAGATGAGTACACATAGCACAGAGAAATTTCACAGAAAGCTCCCTTACAGTTTTTGTCTGAGGCTATTTCCATTTTCACCATAGGTGTCAATATGCCCCTGAATATCCCTTGGTACTTTTTCTCCAAAGGGGTTTCCCCAATACAGAAAGAGAAAAGAGGTATAACACTTTGAGTGGAATGCACGCATCTCAAAGCAGTTCCTCGGAAAGCTTCTCTCCAGTTTCTATCTGAACATATTTTCTTTTTCACCATAAGCCTCAAATCACTCCAGAATATCCCTTCACATGCTAAACACCAACAGTGTTAGAAAACTGCTCAATGAAAAGAGAAGCTTAACTGAGTGAGAGTAATTCACATGACACATAACAGTTTCACAGAAAACTTCCTTCTGATTTTTATCTGAGGATATTTCTTTCTCCATATTTTAAGAGTGTTCCCAAATGTCCTTCCTCAAATTATACAGAAACAGTGATTTCAAACTGCTCAATTCAAAGAATGGTTTACCTCTATGAGAAGAATACACACATCACAAAGCAGTTGCTCAGAAAGCTTCTCTCCAGTTTTATTGGAAGACATGTCGTTGTTCACCACAGGCCTCCGGGTGCCACTATATAGCCCTTCGCAGATTCCTCAAAGACACAGTTTCCAAACTGGGCAATGTAAAGTCAGCTTGAACTGTGAAATGAATGTACATATCAGAGAGCCGATTCTTGAAACACTTCTTTCTGGGTTTTATCTGAGAATCTTTCACTTTTCTCCATAGTCTTCAATGCGCTCCGAAATATCACTTTTTCGGTTTTTCAGGAACAGTTTTCAAACACTTCCTTATGAGAAAGGAGGTATAACTCCCTGAGTGGAATGTAGACATCACAAAGCAATTTCTCAGAAAGCTTCCCTTCAGTTTTACCTGAAGATATTTCCTTTTTCACCATAGGCTTGAATTTGCTCCCAAATGTCAATTCGCGGATCCGACCATGATGGAGTTTCCAAACTGAGTAATATAAAGAAAATTTTATCTATGTGAGATGAATAAACATATCTATCACAAAGCATTTACAGAGAAAGCTGCTTTTCAGTTTTTGCCTGAGGATATTTCCTTTTTCACCATAGCCCTCCATAAGGTGAATGTCCCTTGGTAGCTTTTTCTCCAAAAGGGATTTCCCAATCCTCTATGAGAAAATAACTTTGTGAGTGGAATGCACATGTCACAAAGCAGCTCCTTGGAACGCTTCTCTCCAGTTTCTATCTGAAGATATTTCCGTTTTCACCATAAGCCTCAAAGTGCTCCAGAATATCCCTTCTCAGACTAAACATAAACAGTGTGGAAAACTGCTCAATGAAAGGAGAAGTTTAAGAAGGGAGAAGAATTCACTCAACACCTAGCAGTTTCACAGAAAGCTTCCTTCTGGTTTTTATCTGAGGATATTTATTTCTCCATATTCTAAAGAGCGTTCCCAAATGTCCTTTCTCGGATTCCACCCAAATAGTGATCTCAAACTGCTCAATCCAAAGAATAGTTCAAGTCTATGAGATGAATACACACATCACAAAGCAGTTGCTCACAAAGCTTCTCTCCAGTTTTCATCAGAAGACATTTCCTTGCTCACCACAGGCCTCCCAGCGCCACTTAATATCCCTATACAGATTCCTCAAAGACAGAGTTTCCAAACTGGTCAATGTAGAGTAATCTTTAACTCTGTGAAATGAATGCACATGTCAGAGAGCAGTTTCTTGGAACGCTTCTCTCTGGGTTTTATTTGAGGATATTTCACTTTCTGCCATAGTCTTCAAGGGGCTCCAAAATATCATTTTTTTCGGTTTTACAAGAACAGTGTTCAAACACTGCCTTATGAGAAAAGAGGTATAAATCCCTGAGTGGAATGTACAGATCACAGGGAAGTTTCTCAGAAAGCTTCTTTTCAGTTTTTATCTAAAGGTATTTTCTTTTTCACCATAGGCCTGAATGTGGTCCCGAATGTCCCTTTGCAGATACGTCCATGATGGAGTTTACAAACTGCATAATATAAAGAAAGTTTTATCCTTGTGAAAAGAATAAACATATCTATCACAAAACAGCTTCACAGAAATCTTTCCAGTTTTTGTCTGAGGACCTTTCATTTTTCACCATAGTCTTGAATGTGCTCCCAAATGTCCCTTCGTGGATCCATCCATGACAGAGTTTCCAAGCTGCATAATGTAAAAAAAGCTTTATCTATGTGAGATGAGTACACATAGCACAGAGAAGTTTCACAAAATGCTTGTTTCCAGTTTTTGTCTGAGGCTATTTCCCTTTTCACAATAGGCATCAATATGCTCCCGATTATCCCTTGGTTCCTCTTTCTCCAAAAGGGTTTCTCCGATGCTGTATGAGAAGAAAGGTATAATTCTGTGAGTGGAATGCACACGTCACAAAGCAGCTCCTTGGAAAGCTTCTCTCCAGTTTCTATCTGAAGATATTTCCATTTTCACCATAATCCTCAAAGTGCTCCTGAATATCCCTTAGGAGACTAATCTAAAACAGTGTTAGAATACTGCTCTATGAAAACAGAAGCTTAACTGTACCAGTGAAATTCACAAGACACAGAGCAGTTTCACAGACTACCTCTTTCTGGTTTTTATCTGAGGGTCTTTCTTTTTCAGCATATTCTTAAGAGAGTTCCCAAATGTCCTTTCTCAGGTTCCACCGAAACAGTGATTTCAACCTGTTCAATCCAAAGAATGATTTAACTCTATGAGATGAATACACACATCACAAAGCAGTTGCTCAGAAAGATTCTCTCCAATTTTGAACAGAAGATATTTCCTTGCTCAACATAGGCCTCCGGGTGTCACTTACTACCCCTTTGCAGATTTCTGAAAGACAGAGTTTCCAAACATGACAATGTAGTGTCAGCTTTAACTCTGTGAAATGAATGCACATATCACAGAACAGATTCTTGGAACGCTTCTTTCTCGGTTTTATTTGATTATTATTCACTTTTTGCATAGTCCTCAAGGCGCTACAAGATATCACTTTTTCAGTTTTACGGGAACAGTGTTCAAACACTGCTTTATGGGAAATGAAATATAATTCCCTGAGTGGAATGCACACATCACAAAGCAGTTGCTCAGAAAGCCTCTCTCCAGTTTTTATCTGATGATATTTCATTTTTCACCCTAGGCCCGAATGTGATCCCGAATATCCCTTCGCAGATCCATCCATGACGGAGTTTCCAGGCTGCGTAATGTAAAGAAAGCTTTATATATGTGTGCTGAATAAACATAGCAAAATGTAGATTCCCAGAAAGCTTCCTTCTAGTTTTTAGCTGAAGATATTTCCTTTTTCACCATAGGCCTGAATGTGCTCTTGAATGTCCCTTCGCGGATCCGTCCATGAGAGAGTTTCCAAGCTGCGTAATGTAAAGAAAGCTTTATCTATGTGAGACGAATGCACATATCATGGAGCAGTTTCACAGAATGCTTCTTTCCAGTTTTTGTCTGAGACTATTTCCCTTTTCACCGTAGGTGTCAATATACTGATGAGTATCACTTGGTACCTTTTCTCCAGAAGGGTTTCCCCAATGCTGTATGAGAAGACAGGTATAACACTGTGAGTGGAATGCACGCACCACAAAACAGTTCCTAAGAAAGCTTCTCTTCCATTTTCTATCTGAACATATTTCCTTTTTCACTGTGAGCCTCAAAGCACTCCCGAAAATCCCTTCCCACGCTAAACATAAACAGGATTAGAAAACTGCTCAATGAAAAGAGAGGCTTAACTGAGTGAGTGGAATTAAGATGACACAGAGAAGTTTCACAGAGAGCTTCCTTCTGGATTTTACCTGAGGATATTTCTTTCTCCATATTCGAAGCAGCATTCCCAAATGTCCTTCCTCACATTCCACAAAATCAGTGATTTCAAACTGCTCAAACCAAAGAATGGTTTAGCTCTATGAGACGAATACACACATCTGAAAGCTGTTGCTCAGAAAGCATATCTTCAGTTCACATCGGAAGACATTTCCTTGCTCACCACAAACCCCCAGGTGCCACATAATATCCCTTCACAGATTCCTCAACGACAGAGTTTCCAAACTGGGCATCGTAGAGTAAGCTTTAACTCTGTGAAATGAATGCACATATCAGAGAGCAGTTTCTTGGAACACATCTTTCTGGGTTTTATTTAAGGATATTTCACTTTTCACCATAGTCTTCAATGCGCTCTGAAATACCACTTTTTCGGTTTTACAGGAACAGTGTTCAAACACTGCCTTATGAAAAAAGAGGTACAACTCCCTGAGTGGAATGCACACGTCACAAAGCAGTTTCTCAGAAAATTTCTCTCCAGTTTTTATCTGAACATACTTCCTTTTTCACCATTGGCCTGAATGTGCTCCCAAATGTCCCTTCGCGAAACTGACTATGGTGGAGTTTCCAAACTGCATAATATAAGGAACGTTTTATCTATGTGAGATGAAGAAATATATCTATCACAAAGCAGTTCCACAGAAATCTTCTTTCCAGTTTTTGTCTGAGGATATATCCTGTTCACCATAGCTGTCCATATACTCCCGAATGTCCCCTGGTAGCTTTTTCTTCAAAAGGTATTCAGCAATCCATTATGAGAAGAAAGGTATAATTCTGTGAGTAGAACGCACACGTCGCAAAGCAGCTCATTGGACAGCCTCTCTTCAGTTTCGGTATGAAGATATTTTCTTTTTCACCATAGGCCTCAAAGCACTCCCAAGTATCCCCTAGCAGACTAAAGTAAAAGAGTGTTAGAATTCTTCTCAATGAAAGGGGAAGCTTAACTGTGTGAGTGGAATTTACATGACATAGAGCAGTTTCACAGAAAGTTTCCTTCTGGCTTTTATCAGAGGGTATTTCTGTTTCAGCACATTCTTAAGAGCGTTTCCAATTGCCCTTTCTCAGGTTCCACAGAAAGAGTGATTTCAAACAGCTCATTCCAAAGAATGATTTAACTCTATGAGATGAATAAACACATCAGAAAGCAGTTGCTCAGAAAGCTTCTCTCCAGGTTTCAATGGAAGACATTTTCTTTCTCGCCACCTGCCTCTGGTCACCACTTAATATCCATTCACAGAATCCTCAAACACCAACTTTCCAAATTGGGAAATGTAGAGTAAGCTTTAACTCTCTGAAATGAATGCAAATGTCGGAGACGAGTTTCTTGGAATGCTTTGTTCTGGGTTTTACTTCAGGATATCTCACTTTTCGTCATAGTCTTCCATGCACTCTGAAATATTACTTTTTCGGTTTTACAGGAACAGTGTACAAACACTGCCATATGAAGAAAGAGGTATAACTCCCTGAGTGGAATGCGCACATCACAAAGCTGTTTCTCAGAAAGCTTCTATCCAGTTTTTATGGCATGGGACCCTCCTGGCCAGGTGTGGGATATAATCTCCTGGTGTTCCCGTTTGCTAAGATCCTTGGTAGAGCGCAGAATTGGAGTGGGAGTTACCCGATTTTCCAGGTGTTGTGTGTCTCAATTCCCCCAGCTAGGAAAAGGGATTCCCTTCCCCCTTGCGCTTCCCAGGTGAGGCGATGCCGTGCCCTACTTCAGCTCTCACTGGTCGGGCTGCAGCAGCTGACCAGCACTGATTGTCAGGCACTCCCTAGTGAGATAAACCCAGTACCTCAGTTGAAAATGCAGAAATCACCTGTCTTCTGTGTCGCTCATGCTGGGAGTTACATAGTCATTAACGTGATCCCAAATGTTCCTTCATGGATCAGTCTACGACAGAGTTTCCAAGCTGTGTAATGTAAAGAAAGCTTTATCTATGGGATATGAATACACATATCACAGAGCAGTTTCATAGAAAGCTTCTTTCCAGTTTTTGTCTGAGGCTTTTTCCCTTTTCACCATGGGCATCAACATGCTCCCAAATATCACTTGGCAACTTTTTCTCCAAAAGGATTTCCCCAATGCTGTTTGAGAAGAGAGGTATAACACTGTGAGTGGAATGCACACATCACAAAGCAGTTCCTCGGAAAGCTTCTCTCCAGTTCCGGTCTGAACATATTTCCTTTTTCACTGTAAGCCTCAAAGCACTCCCGAATATCCTTCACTCAATAAACATAAACAGGATTAGAAAACTACTCAATGAAAGGAGATGATTAACTGAGCAAGAGGAATAAAGATGACACATAGCAGTTTCACAGAAAGCTTTCTTCTGGACTTTACCTGAAGATATTTCTTTCTCCATAGTCTAAGAAACATTCCCATATATCCTTCTTCAGATTCCACAAAAACAGTGATTTCAAATTGCTCAATCCAAAGAATGGTTTAACTATATGAGACGAATACACACATCACAATTAGATGCTCAGAAAGCTTCTCTCCATGTTTCATCTTAAGACTTTTCTATGCTCACCAGAAGCCTCTGGGCACCACTTTATATCCCTTCACAGATTATTCAAAGACAGAGTTTCAAAAATGGGCAGCGTAGTGTGAGCTTTAATTCTGTGAAATGAATGGAGATATCAGCAAGCAGTTTCTTGGAACACTTCTTTCTGGGTTTTATTTGAGGATATTTCATTTTTTGCTTCAGTCTTCAATGCGCTCCAAAATATCACTTTTTCGGTTTTACAGGAACAGTGTTCAAACACTGCCTTATGAGAAAAGAGGTGTAACTCCCTGAGCGGAATGCACACATCACAAAGCAGTTTCTCAGAAAGCTCCTCTCCAATTTTTATCAGAAGTTATTTCCTGTTTCACAATAGGCCTGAATGTGCTCCCGAATGTCCCTTCGTGAATCTGTCCATGACAGAGTTGCAAAACTGTGTAATAGAAAGAAAGTTTTATCTACGTGAGATGAATAAACATATCTATCACAAAGCAGTTTCACAGAAAGCTTCCTTCCAGTTTTTGTCTGAGAATATATCCTTTTTCACCATGGACATCCACATACTTGTGAATGTCCTCTGGTAGCTTTTTCTCCAAAGAAATAATCCTCTATGAGAAGAAAGGTTTAATTCTGTGAGTAGAACGCGCACATCACAAAACAGCTGCTCGGAAAGCTTCTCTTCAGTTTCTATCTGAAGATATTTCCTTTTTCCCCATAAGCCTCAATGTGCTCCCACATATCCCTTCGCAGACTAAAGAAAAACAGTGTTAGTATACTGCTCAAAGAAAAGAGAAATTTAACTGTGTGAGCAGAATTCATACAACACAGAGCAGTTTCACAGAAAGCTTCCTTCTGCTTTCTATTTGAGGTTATTTCTTTTTCAGGATATTCTAAACAGCTTTCCCAAATGTCCTTTCTCGGATTCCACAGAAACAGTGATTTCAAACTGCTCAATCCAAAGAATAATTTAACTCTCTTAGATGAATACAAACATCACAAAAGAGTTGCTCAGAAAGCTTCTCTCCAATTTTCAACAGAAGACATTTCTTTGCTCGCCACAGGCCTCCAGTTGCCACTTAATATCTCTTCCCAGAATCCTCAAAAACAGACTTTCCAAACTGTGAAATGTAGAGTAAGCTTCACCTCTGTGAAATGAATGGAACTTCAGAGATCATTTTCTAGGAATGTTTCTTTCTGGGTTTTATTTCACAACATTTCACTTTTCGCCATATTCTTCAATGTGCTCCAAATATCACTTTTTTAGTTTTACAGGAATAGTGTTCAAACAGTGCCTTATGAGAATGAAGGTATAACTCCCTGAGTGGAATGCACACATCACCAAGATGTTTCTCAGAAAGGTTTTCTCCAGTTTCCATCAGAAGACGTTTCCTTGCTCACCACAGGCCTCCAGGCGCCACTTAATATCCCTTCGCTAATTCCTCAAACACAGATTTTCCAAACTGGATGATGTAGAATAAGCTTTAACTCTGTGAAACGAATACACATAACAGAGAGCAGTTTCTTGATATGCTTCTTTGGGGGTTTTATTTGAGGATATTTCACTTTTCGCCATAGTCTTCAATGGGCTTCGAGATATCACCTTTTCAGTTTTACAGGACCAATGTTCAAATACTGCCTTATGAGAAAAGAGGTACAACTTCCTGAGTGGAATGCACACATCACAAGGCAGTTTCTCAGAAAGCTTCTCTCCAGTTTTTATTTGAAGATATTTTCATTTTCACCATGGTGCTGAATATACTCCCGCATGTCCCTTTGCAGATCCGTCCATCACAGAGTTTCCAAACTGCATTATATAAAGAAAGTTTTATCTATGTGAGATGAATAAACAAGTCTACCAAAAAGCAGTTTCACAGATACCTTCTTTCCATTTTTTGTTTGAGCATAATTCCTTTTTCACCATACCCGTCCATGTACTCCCGAGTGTCCCTTAGTACCTTTTTCTTCAAAAGTGATTCCCCAATCCTCTTTGAGTAGAAAGGTATAATTCTGTGAGTGGAATGCATATGTCACAAAATAACTCCTCGGAAAGTTTCTCTCTAGTTTCTATCAGAAGATATTTCTGTTTTCACCATAAACCTCAAAACGCTCCCGAATATCCCTTCACAGACTAAACAAAAACAATGGTACAATGCTGCTCAATGAAAAGAGAAGTTTAACTGTGTGAGTGGAATTCGCACCATCCAGAGCAGTTTCACAGAAAGCTTACTTCTGGTTTTTATCTGAAGGTATTTCTTTTTCAACATATTCTAAAGAGTGTTCCCAAACGTCCTTTCTCAGGTTCCACAGAAACAGTGATTTCAAACTGTTCAATCAAAAGAATGATTTAACACTATGAGATGAAAACACATCAGAGGCAGTTGCTCAGAAAGCTTCTGTACAGTTTTCAACGGATTTCCTTGCTCACCACAGGCCTAAGGGCATCACTTAATATCCCTTCGCAGATTCCTCAAGGACAGATTTTCCAGACTGTGCAATGTAGAGTAAGCTTTAACTCTGTGAAATGAATGCACATATCAGAGAGCAGTTTTTTGGAACGCTTCTTTCTGGATTTTATTTGAGGATATTTCACTTTTCGCCTTATTTTTCAATGCGCTACAAAATATCACCTTTTCGGTTTTACAGGAACAATGTTCAAACACTGCCTTATAAGAGAAGAGGTATAACATCCTGAGTGGAATGTACACATCACAAAGCGGTTTCTCAGAAAGTTCCTCTCCAGTTTTTATCTGAGGATATTTCCTTTTCACCACAGGGCTGAATGTGATCCTGAATATCACTTTCAGAATCCCTTCATGACGGAATATGAAAGCTACATAATGTAAAGAAAGCTTTATCTATGTGAGAAGAATAAACATAGCAAAAAGCAGACTTACAGAAACCTTCTATCCAGTTTTTTTTTTGAAAATATTTCCTATTTCACCATAGGCCTGAATGTGCTCTCGAATGTCCCTTTGCGAATCCGTCCATGATGGAGTTTCAAAACTGCATAATAGAAAGAAAGTTTTATCTATGTGAGATGAATAAACATATCTATCACAAAGCACTTTCACAGAAGGCTTCTTTCCAGTTTTTATCTCAGGATATTTCCTTTTTCGCCATAGACGTCCATATACTCCCGAATGTCCCCTGGTAGCTCTTTCTCCAAAAGGGATTCCCCAATCCTCTATGAGAAGAAAAGCATAAATCTGTGAGTGGAATGCACACGTCACAGAGCAGCTCCTCGGAAATCTTCTCTCCAGTTTCTATCTGAAGATATTTCCGTTTTCACCATAAGCCTCAAAGCGCTCCCGAGTGTCCCTTAGCTGACTAAACTAAAGCAGTGTTAGAATACTGCTCAATGAAAACTGTAGCTTAACTGTGTGAGTGGAATGCACATGGCACAGAGCAGTTTCACAGAAAGCTTCCTTCTGGTTTTTATCGGATGATATTTCTTTTTCAAAATATTCTTTTTTTTAAATTTATTTATTATTATTGTACTTTAAGTTGTAGGGTACATGTGCATAACGTGCAGGTTTGTTACATATGTATACTTGTGCCATGTTGGTGTGCTGCACCCATCAACTCATCATTTACATCAGGTATAACTCCCAATGCAATCCCTCCACCCTCCCCCCTCCCCATGATAGGCCCCTGTGTGTGATGTTCCCCTTCCTGAGTCCAAGTGATCTCATTGTTCAGTTCCCACCTATGAGTGAGAACATGTGGTGTTTGGTTTTCTGTTCTTGTGATAGTTTGCTAAGAATGATGGTTTCCAGCTGCATCCATGTCCCTACAAAGGACGCAAACTCATCCTTTTTGATGGCTGCATAGTATTCCATGGTGTATATGTGCCACATTTTCTTAATCCAGTCTGTCACTGATGGACATTTGGGTTGATTCCAAGTCTTTGTTATTGTGAATAGTGCTGCAATAAACATAAGTGTGCATGTGTCTTTATAGCAGCATAATTTATAATCCTTTGGGTATATCCCCAGTAATGGGATGGCTGGGTCATATGGTACATCTAGTTCTAGATCCTTGAGGAATCGCCATACTGTTTTCCATAATGGTTGAACTAGTTTACAATCCGACCAACAGTGTAAAAGTGTTCCTATTTCTCCACATCCTCTCCAGCACCTGTTGTGTCCTGACTTTTTAATGATCGCCATTCTAACTGGAGTGAGATGGTATCTCATTGTGGTTTTGATTTGCATTTCTCTGATGGCCAGTGATGATGAGCATTTTTTCATGTGTCTGTTGGCTGTATGAATGTCTTCTTTTGAGAAATGTCTGTTCGTATCCTTTGCCCACTTTTTGATGGGGTTGTTTGTTTTTTTCCTGTAAATTTGTTTGAGTTCTTTGTAGGTTCTGGATATTAGCCCTTTGTCAGATGAGTAGATTGCAAAAATTTTCTCCCATTCTGTAGGTTGCCTGTTCACTCTGATGGTAGTTTCTTTTGCTGTGCAGAAGCTCTTTAATTTAATGAGATCCCATTTGTCAATTTTGGCTTTTGCTGCCGTTGCTTTTGGTGTTTTAGACATGAAGTCTTTGCCCATGCCTATGTCCTGAATGGTACTACCTAGGTTTTCCTCTAGGATTTTTATGGTATTAGGTCTAACATTTAAGTCTCTAATCCATCTTGAATTAATTTTCGTATAAGGAGTAAGGAAAGGATCCAGTTTCAGTTTTCTACTTATGGCTAGCCAATTTTCCCAGCACCATTTATTAAATAGGGAATCCTTTCCCCATTTCTTGTTTCTCTCAGGTTTGTCAAAGATCAGATGGCTGTAGATGTGTGGTATTATTTCTGAGGACTCTGTTCTGTTCCATTGGTCTATATCTCTGTTTTGGTACCAGTACCATGCTGTTTTGATTACTGTAGCCTTGTAGTATAGTTTGAAGTCAGGTAGCGTGATGCCTCCAGCTTTGTTCTTTTGACTTAGGATTGTCTTGGAGATGCGGGCTCTTTTTTGGTTCCATTTGAACTTTAAAGCAGTTTTTTCCAGTTCTATGAAGAAACTCATTGGTAGCTTGATGGGGATGGCATTGAATCTATAAATAACCTTGGGCAGTATGGCCATTTTTACGATATTGATTCTTCCTATCCATGAGCATGGTATGTTCTTCCATTTGTTTGTGTCCTCTTTTATTTCACTGAGCAGTGGTTTGTAGTTCTCCTTGAAGAGGTCCTTTACATCCCTTGTAAGTTGGATTCCTAGGTATTTGATTCTCTTTGAAGCAATTGTGAATGGAAGTTCATTCATGATTTGGCTCTCTGTTTGTCTGTTACTGGTGTATAAGAAGGCTTGTGATTTTTGCACATTAATTTTGTATCCTGAGACTTTGCTGAAGTTGCTTATCAGCTTAAGGAGATTTTGGGCTGAGACAATGGGGTTTTCTAAATATACAATCATGTCATCTGCACACAGGGACAGTTTGACTTCTTCTTTTCCTAACTGAATACCCTTGATTTCTTTCTCTTGCCTAATTGCCCTAGCCAGAACTTCCAACACTATGTTGAATAGGAGTGGTGAGAGAGGGCATCCCTGTCTTGTGCCAGTTTTCAAAGGGAATTTTTCCAGTTTTTGCCCATTCAGTATGATATTGGCTGTGGGTTTGTCATAAATAGCTCTTATTATTTTGAGGTACGTTCCATCAATACCGAATTTATTGAGCGTTTTTAGCATGAAGGGCTGTTGAATTTTCTCAAGAGCCTTTTCTGCATCTATTGAGATAATCATGTGGTTCTTGTCTTTGGTTCTGTTTATATGCTGGATTATGTTTATTGATTTGCGAATGTTGAACCAGCCTTGCATCCCAGGGATGAAGCCCACTTGATCATGGTGGATAAGCTTTTTGATGTGTTGCTGGATCCGGTTTGCCAGTATTTTATTGAGGATTTTTGCATCGATGTTCATCAGGGATATTGGTCTAAAATTCTCTTTTTTTGTTGTGTCTCTGCCAGGCTTTGGTATCAGGATGATGTTGGCCTCATAAAATGAGTTAGGGAGGATTCCCTCTTTTTCTCTTGATTGGAATAGTTTCAGAAGGAATGGTACCAACTCCTCCTTGTACCTCTGGTAGAATTCAGCTGTGAATCCATCTGGTCCTGGACTTTTTTTGGTTGGTAGGCTATTAATTATTGCCTCAATTTCAGAGCCTGCTATTGGTCTATTCAGGGATTCAGCGTCTTCCTGGTTTAGTCTTGGAAGAGTGTAAGTGTCCAGGAAATTATCCATTTCTTCTAGATTTTCCAGTTTATTTGCATAGAGGTGTTTATAGTATTCTCTGATGGTAGTTTGTATTTCTGTGGGGTCGGTGGTGATATCCCCTTTATCATTTTTAATTGCATCGATTTGATTCTTCTCTCTTTTCTTCTTTATTAGTCTTGCTAGCGGTCTGTCAATTTTGTTGATCTTTTCAAAAAACCAACTCCTGGATTCATTGATTTTTTGGAGAGTTTTTTTGTGTCTCTATCTCCTTCAGTTCTGCTCTGATCTTAGTTATTTCTTGCCTTCTGCTAGCTTTTGAATGTGTTTGCTCTTGCTTCTCTAGTTCTTTTAATTGTGATGTTAGAGTGTCAATTTTAGATCTTTCCTGCTTTCTCTTGTGGGCATTTAGTGGTATAAATTTCCCTCTACACACTGCTTTAAATGTGTCCCAGAGATTCTGGTATGTTGTATCTTTGTTCTCATTGGTTTCAAAGAACATCTTTATTTCTGCCTTCATTTCGTTATGTACCCAGTAGTCATTCAGGAGCAGGTTGTTCAGTTTCCATGTAGTTGAGCGGTTTTGATTGAGTTTCTTAGTCCTGAGTTGTAGTTTGATTGCACTGTGGTCTGAGAGACAGTTTGTTATAATTTCTGTTCTTGTACATTTGCTGAGGAGTGCTTTACTTCCAATTACGTGGTCGATTTTGGAGTAAGTACGATGTGGTGCTGAGAAGAATGTATATTCTGTTGATTTGGGGTGGAGAGTTCTATAGATGTCTATTAGGTCTGCTTGCTGCAGAGATGAGTTCAATTCCTGGATATCCTTGTTAACTTTCTGTCTCGTTGATCTGTCTAATGTTGACAGTGGAGTGTTGAAGTCTCCCATTATTATTGTATGGGAGTCTAAGTCTCTTTGTAAGTCTCTAAGGACTTGCTTTATGAATCTGGGTGCTCCTGTATTGGGTGCATATATATTTAGGATAGTTGGCTCTTCCTGTTGAATTGATCCCTTTACCATTATGTAATGGCCTTCTTTGTCTCTTTTGATTTTTGATGGTTTAAAGTCTGTTTTATCAGAGACTAGTATTGCAACCCCTGCTTTTTTTTGTTCTCCATTTGCTTGGTAAATCTTCCTCCATCCCTTTATTTTGAGCCTATGTATGTCTCTGCGTGTGAGATGGGTTTCCTGAATACAGCAGACTGATGGGTCTTGACTCTATCCAGTTTGCCAGTCTGTGTCTTTTCATTGGAGCATTTAGTCCATTTACATTTAAGGTTAAGATTGTTATGTGTGAACTTGATCCTGCCATTATGATATTAAGTGGTTATTTTGTTCGTTAGTTGATGCAGTTTCTTCCTAGCCTCGATGGTCTTTACATTCTGGCATGTTTTTGCAATGGCTGGTACCGGTTGTTCCTTTCCATGTTTAGTGCTTCCTTCAGGGTCTCTTGTAAGGCAGGCCTGGTGGTGACAAAATCTCTAAGCATTTGCTTATCTGTAAAGGATTTTATTTCTCCTTCACTTATGAAACTTAGTTTGGCTGGATATGAAATTCTGGGTTGAAAATTCTTTTCTTTAAGAATGTTGAATATTGGCCCCCACTGTCTTCTGGCTTGGAGAGTTTCTGCCGAGAGATCTGCTGTTAGTCTGATGGGCTTCCCTTTGTGGGTAACCCGAGCTTTCTTTCTGGCTGCCCTTAAGATTTTTTCCTTCATTTCAACTTTGGTGAATCTGGCAATTATGTGTCTTGGAGTTGCTCTTCTCGAGGAGTATCTTTGTGGCGTTCTCTGTATTTCCTGGATTTGGATGTTGGCCTGCCCTACTAGGTTGGGGAAGTTCTCCTGGATGATATCCTGAAGAGTGTTTTCCAACTTGGTTCCATTTTCCCCCTCACTTTCCGGCACCCCAATCAGACGTAGATTTGGTCTTTTTACATAATCTCATACTTCTTGCAGGCTTTGTTCATTTCTTTTTGTTCTTTTTTCTTTTGGTTTCTCTTCTCACTTCATTTCATTCATTTGATCCTCAATCGCAGATACTCTTTCTTCCAGTTGATCGAGTCGGTTACTGAAGCTTGTGCATTTGTCACGTATTTCTCGTGTCATGGTTTTCATCTCTTTCATTTCGTTTAGGACCTTCTCTGCATTAATTACTCTAGCCATCAATTCTTCCACTTTTTTTTCAAGATTTTTAGTTTCTTTGCGCTGGGTACGTAATTCCTCCTTTAGCTCTGAGCAATTTGATGGACTGAAGCCTTCTTCTCTCATCTCGTCAAAGTCATTCTCTGTCCAGCTTTGATCCGTTGCTGGCGATGAGCTGCGCTCCTTTGCTGGGGGAGATGCGCTCTTATTTTTTGAATTTCCAGCTTTTCTGCCCTGCTTTTTCCCCATCTTTGTGGTTTTATCTGCCTCTGGTCTTTGATGATGGTGATGTACTGATGGGGTTTTGGTGTAAGTGTCCTTCCTGTTTGATAGTTTTCCTTCTAACAGTCAGGACCCTCAGCTGTAGGTCTGTTGGAGATTGCTTGAGGTCCACTCCAGACCCTGTATGCCTGGGTATCAGCAGCAGAGGCAGCAGAAGATAGAGTATTTCTGAACAGCGAGTGTACCTGTCTGATTCTTGGTTTGGAAGCTTCCTCTCAGGGGTGTACTCCACCCTGTGAGGTGTGGGGTGTCAGACTGCCCCTAGTGGGGGATGTCTCTCAGTTAGGCTACTCAGGGGTCAGGGACCCACTTGAGCAGGGAGTCTGTCCCTTCTCAGATCTCAACCTCCGTGTTGGGAGATCCACTGCTCTCTTCAAAGCTGTCAGACAGAGTCGTTTGCGTCTGCAGAGGTTTCAGCTGTGTTTGTTATTGCCCTGTCCCCAGAGGTGGAGTCTACAGAGACAGGCAGGTTTCCTTGAGCTGCCGTGAGCTCCACCCAGTTCGAGCTTCCCAGCAGCTTTGTTTACCTTCTTAAGCCTCAGCTATGGCGGGCGCCCCTCCCCCAGCCTCGCTGCTGCCTTGCCGGTAGATCACAGACTGCTGTGCTAGCAATGAGGGAGGCTCCGTGGTTGTGGGACCCTCCTGGCCAGGTGTGGGATATGATCTCCTGATGTGCCTGTTTGCTTAAAGCGCAGTATTGGCGTGGGAGTTACCCGATTTTCCACGTGTTGTGTGTCTCAGTTCCCCTGGCTAGGAAAAGGGATTCCCTTCCCCCTTGTGCTTCCCAGGTGAGGCAATGCCCTGCTTCAGCTCTCGCTGTTCGGGCTGCAGCAGCTGACCAGCACCGATCGTCCGGTACTCCCCAGTGAGATGAACCCAGTACCTCAGTTGAAAATGCAGAAATCACTGGTCTTCTGTGTCGCTCGCGCTGGGAGTTGGAGACTGGAGCTGTTCCTATTCCGCCATCTTGCTCCGCCCCGCCAAAATATTCTTAAGAGCGTTCTCAAGTGTCCTTTCTCAGGTTCCACAGAAAGAGTGATTTCAAACTGCTCAATCCAAAGAATGATTTAACTCTATGAGATGAATATACACATCACAAAGCAGTTGCTCAGAAAGCCTCTCTCGGATTTTCAATGGAAGATATTTCCTTGCTTGTCACAGGCCTCCAGTTGCCACTTAATATCCCTTCGCAGAATCCTCAAAGACAGACTTTCCAAACCGGGAAATGTAGAGTAGCTTTAACTCTCTGAAAAGAATGCACACGTCAGAGAGCAATTTCTTGGAACGCTTCTATCTGTGTTGGATTTCAGGGTATTTTATTTTTCACCATAGTCTTCCATGCACTCCGAAATACTACTTTTTTGGTTTCACAGGAACAATTTTCCAACACTGCCTTATGAGAAAAAAGGTATAAATCCCTGAGTGGAACACATACATCACAAAGCAGTTTCTCAGAAAGTTTCTATACAGTTTTTATCTGAAGATATCTCATTTTCTCCACAGGCCTGAATGTGCTCCCAAATGTCCCTTCGCGGATCCGTCCATGATGGAGTTTCCCAATTGCAAAATATAAGGAAAGTTTTACCTATGTGAGATGAATAAACATATCTATCACAAAGCAGTTTCACAGAAATCTTCTTTCAGGTTTTGTCTGAGGATATTTCCTTTTTCACTGTAGCCTTCCCTATACTCCATAATGTCCCTTGGTAGCTTTTTCTCCAAAAGGAATTCCCCAATCCTCTATGAGAAGAAAGGTATAATTCAGTGAGTGCAATCCACACATCACAAAGTAGCTCCTTGGAAATCATCTCTCCAGTTTCTATCTGAAGATATTTCCTTTTTCACCATAAGTCTCAAAGTGCTCCCGAATATCCCTTCACAGAATAAAGAAAAAAAGTGTTAGAATACTGCTCAATGAAAAGAGAAGCTAAACTATGGGGGCAGAATTCACACAACACAGAACAGTTTCACAGAAAAGTTCCTTCTTCTGGTTTCTATGTGAGGTTATTTCTTTTTCAGAATATTCTAAAGAGCGTTCTCAAATGTCCTTTCTCAGATTCCACAGAAACAGTGATTTCAAACTGGTCAATCCAAAGAATTATTTAACTCTATTAGATGAGAACAGACATCACAAAAGAGTTGCTCAGAAAGCTTCTCTCCAATTTTCAATGGAAGACATTTCCTTGCTCGTCACAGCCCTCTGGTTGCCCCTTAATGTCCCTTCCCGGAATCCTCAAAGACAGACTTTCCAAACTGGGAAATGTAGAATAAGCTTTAACTTTGTGAAATGAGTGGACAAGTTAGAGGGCAGTTTCTTGGAATGCTTCTTTCTGGGTTTTATTTCAAGATATTTCATTTTTCGCCATAGTCTTCCATGTGTTCTGAAGTATTACTTTTTCGGTTTTACAGGAACAGTGTTCAAACACTGCCTTATGAGGAAAAATGTATAACACCCTGAGTGGAATGCACACACCACAAAGCAGTTTCTCAGAAAGCTTCTATCCAGTTTTTATCTGGAGATATCTCTTTTTTCACCGTAGGCCTGAATGTGCTCCTGAATGTCCCTTTGTGGATCCGTCCATGACGGAGTTTCCAAACTGTGTAATATAAGAAAAGTTTTATCTCTGTGAGATGAATAAATATATCTATCACAAAGCAGTTTCACAGAAATCTTCTTTCCGGTTTTTATCTATGTATATTTCCTTTTTCACCATAGCCGTCCCTATATTCCGTAATGTCTCTTGGTAGCTTTTTCTACAAAAGGGATTCCCCAATCCTCTATGAGAAAAAAGATATAATTCTCTGAGTGGAATGCACATGTCACAAAGCAACTCCTTGGAAAGCTTCTCTCCTGTTTCTCCTCTGAAGATATTCCCTTTTTCACCAGAAGCCTCAAAGCGTTCCTGAATATCCCTTCACAGACTAAACAAAAACAGTGTCAGAATGCTCCTCAATGAAAAGAGAAGCTTAACTGTGTGAGTGGAATTCTTGCGACACAGAGCAGTTTCACAGAAAGCTTCCTTGTGGTTTCAATCAGAGATTATTTCTTTTTTCTGGATACTCTAAAGGGCGTTCCCAAATGTCCTTTCTCAGATTCCACAGAAACTGTGATTTCAACCTGATCAATCCAAAGAATGATTTAACTCTATGAGATGAATACAAACATCACAAAAAGTTGCTCAGAAAGCTTCTCTCCAATTTTTGATCGAAGACAGTTCCTTGCTCACCACAGGCCTCCAGTTGCCACTTAATATCCCTTCGCAGAATTGTCAAAGACAGACTTTCTAAACGGGGAAATGTAGACTAAACTTTAACTCTGTGAAATGAATGGACATTTCAGAGAGCATTTTCTTGAAATGCTTCTTTCTGGGTTTTATTGGACGACATTTCACTTTTCGTCATAGTCTTCAATGCACTCCGAAATATCCCTTTTTCAGTTTCACAGGAGCAGTGTTCAAACAGTATCTTTTGAGAAAAAAGGTATAACTCCCTGAGTGGAATGCACACATGACCACTCAGTTTCTCAGAAAGCTTCTCTCCAGTTTTCATCTGACGATATTTCCCTTTTCATCATAGGCCTGAATATGCTCCCAAATATCCCTTCGTGGATCCATCCATGACAGAGTTTCCAAGCTGCATAATGTAAAGAAATCTTTATCTATGTGAGATGAATAAATGTAGCAAAGAGCAGACTCACAGAAAGCTTCTGTCCAGTTTTTATCTGAAGATATTACCATTTTTACCATAGTCCTCTATGTGATCCTGAATGTCTCTTTGCGGATCCGACCATGACAGAGTTTCCGAGCTGCATGATATAAAGAAAGCTTTATCTATGTGAAATGAAAACACAAAGCACAGAGCAGTTTCACAGAAAGATTCTTTCCAGTTTCTCTCTGAGGCTATTTCCCTTTTCACCATAGACGTCAATCTGCTCATGAATATCCCTTGGTACTTTTTTGTCCAAAAGTGTTTCCCCGATGCTGTATGAGAAGAGAGGTATAACACAGTGAGTGGAATGCACACGTCACAAAGCAGTTCCTCGAAAAGCTTCTCTCCAGTTTCTATCTTAACATATTTCCTTTTTCACCTTAACCCTCAAAGCGCTCCTGAATATTCCTTCGCATGCTAAACATAAACAGCATTAGAAAACTGCTAAATGAAAAGAGAAGCTTATCTGAGCGAGAGTAATTCGAACTACACATAGCTGTTACATAGAAAACTTCCTTCTGGTTTTTATCTGTAGATATTTCTTTCTCCATATTCTAAAGAGCGTTCCCAAATGTCCTTCCTCAGATTCCACAGAAACAGTGATTTCAAACTGCTCAATCCAAAGAATGATTTACCTCTATGAGATGAATACACACCTCATGAAGCAGTTGCTCAGAAAGTTTCTCTGAAGTTTTCAATGGTAGGCATTTCCTTGCTCCCCAGAGGGCTCTGGGCGCCACTTAATATCCCTTCCCAGATTCCTCAAAGATAGAGTTTTCAAACTGGGCAATGTATAGTAAACTTAACTCAGAGAAATGAATGCACATATCAGGGACCAGTTTCTTTTAACAATTCTCTCTGGGTTTTATTTGAGGGTATTTCACTTTTCACCATAATCTTCAATGCACTCCAAAAATAACACATTTTCGGTTTTACAGGAACACTGTTCAAACACTGCCTTATGAGAAAAGAGGTATAACTCCTTGAGTGTAATGCACACATCACAAAGCACTTTCTCAGAAAGCTTCACTCCGGTTTTTATCTGAAGATATTTCAATTTTCACTAGAGTCCTGAATGTGCTCCCGAATGTCCCTTAGCAGATCCGTCCATGACAGAGTTTCCAAACTGTATTATATAAAGAAAGTTTTATCTATGTGAGGTGAATAAATATATCAATCACAAAGCAGTTTCACAGAAAGCTTCTTTCCAGTTTTTGTTTGAGCCTAATTCCTTTTTCACCATAGCCATCCATATACTCCGAAATGTCCCTGGGAGGCTTTTTCCCCAGAAGGGAATCCCCAATCCTCTATGAGAAGAAAGGTATAACTCTGTGAGTGGAATGCAGACGTCACAAAACAACTCCTCGGAAAGCTTCTCTACAGTTTCTATCTGAAGATATTTCCGTTTTCACCATGAACCTCCAAAGACTCTCGAATATCCCTTCACAGACTAAACAAAAACAATGGTACAATACTGCTCAATGAAAAGAGAAGCTTAACTGTGCGAGTGGAATTCACATGATTCAAATGATTCAGAGCAGTTTCACAGAAAGCTTACTTCTGATTTTTATCTGAGGGTATTTCTTTTTCAACATATTCTAAGGAGCGTTGCCACATGTCCTTTATCAGGTCCCACAGAAACAGTGATTTCAAGCTTCTCAACCCAAAGTATGTTTTAACTCTGTGAGATGAAACACATATCACAGGCAGTTGCTCAGAAAGCTTCTCTACACTTTTCAATGGAATAGATTTCCTTTTTCACCACAGGCCTCCGGGCACAACATAATATCCCCTCGCAGATTCCTCAACGACAGATTTTCCAAAGTGGGCCATGTAGATTAAGTTTTAACTCTGTGAAATGAATGCACTTATTACGGAGAAGTTTTTGGAACGCTTCTTTCTGGGTTTTATTTGAGGATATTTCAAGTTTTGCCATATTCTTCAGTGGTCTCCGAAATATCACATTTTCGGTTTCACAGGAACAGTGTTCAAACACTGCCTTAGGAGAAAAGTGGTATAACTCTGTGAGTGGAATGCACACATCACAAAGCAGTTTCTCAGAAAGGTTCTCTCCAGTTTTTATCTGAAGATATTTCCTTTTTCTCCATAGGCCTGAATGTGATCCCGAGTATCCCTTCACGGTTCCATTCATGACAGAATGTGCATAATGTAAAGAAAGCTTTATCTGTGTAAGATGAATACACATAGCAAAAAGCTGATTCACAGAAAGCTTCTATCCAGGTTTAATTCGAATATATTTCCTTTTTCACCATAGTACAGTATTTACTCCCAAATGTCCCTTCGTGGATCTGTCCATGACAGAGTTTTCCAACTGTGTACTGTAAAGAAAGCTTTATCTATGTGACATGAATACACGTAGCACAGAGCAGTTTCACAGAAAGCTTCTTTACAGTTTCTGTCTGAGTCTATTTCCCTTTTCACCATAGGGGTTAATGTGCCCCCAAATATCTCTTGGTACCTTTTTCTCCAAAAGGGTTTCCCTGATGCTGTATGAGAAGAGAGGTAGAACACTATGAGTAGAATGCCTAAGTCACAAATCAATTCCTCGGAAATCTTCTCTATTATTTCTTTCTGAACATGTTTCCATTTTCACCCTAAGCCTCAAAGAGTTCCCGAATCCCTTCACACGCTAAACATAAACAGTGTTAGAAAATTGCTCAATGAAAAGAGAAGGTTAACTGAGCGAGAGGTATTCACATGACACATAGTAGTTTCACAGAAAGCTTCCTTCTTTTTTTTTTATCTGAGGGTATTTCTTTCCCCATATTCTAAAGAGCGTTCCCAAATGTCCTTCCTCAGATTCAACAGAAATAGTGATTTCAAACAGCTCAATGAAACATATGATTTAATGCTATGAAATGAATATGCACATCACAAAGCAGTTGCTCAGAATGATTCTCTCCATTTTTCAACAGAAGACGTTTTCTTGCCCACCACTGGCCTCCGGGCGCTACTTAATATCCCTTCGCAGTTTTCTCAAAGACAGAATTTCCAAACTGGGCAATGTAGAGAAAGCTTTACTTCTGTCAAATGAATGCACATATCTGAGAACAGATTCTTGGAATGCTTCTTTCTGGGTTTTATTTGAGGATATACCACTTTTCACCATAGTCTTCAATGCACTCCAAAATATCACTTTTTTGTCTTACAAGAACAGTGTTCAAACACTATCTTATGAGAAAAGAGGTATAAATCCCTGAGTGGAATGCACACATCACAAAACAGTTTCTCAGAAAGCTTCTCTCCAGTTTCTACCTGAACATATTCCCTTTTTCACCGTAAGCCTCAGAGTGCTGCTGAATATCCCTTCGCATGCTAAACATAAACAATGTTAGAAAACTACTCAATGAAAAGAGAAGCTTAACTGAGTGAGAGGAATTCACATGACACATAGCAGTTTCACAGAAAGCTTCCTTCTGGTTTTTATCTGAAGATATTTCCTTTTTCACCATAGTCCTGAATGTGCTCCCAAATGCCCTTCACGGATCCGTCCACGACAGAGTTTCCAAGCTGTGTAATGTAAAGAAAGCATTGTCTACGTGAAATGAATAAACACAGCAAAAAGCAGATTCACAGAAATCTTCTTTCAAGTTTTTATCCACAGATATTTCCTTTTTCACCATAGAGTTGAATGTGCTCCTGAATGTGCTTTCGTGGATCCGTCCATGACAGAGTTTTGAAGCTGCGTAATGTAAAGAAAGCTTTATCGATGTGAGATGAATACACATAGCACAGAGCAGTTTCACAGAAAACTTCTTTCCAGTTTTTGCCTGAGGCTATTTCCCTTTTCACGATAGGCGTCAATATTCTCCCCAATATCCTTTCGTACCTATTTCTCCAAAAAGGTTTCCCTGATGCTGTATGAGAAGAGAGGTAAACACTGTGAGTGGAATGCACATGTCACAAAGCAGTTCCTCGGATAGCTTCTCTCCAGTTTTGGTCAAAACATATTTCCTTTTTCACCATAAGCCTCAAAGCACTCCTGAATATCCCTTCACTCGCTAAACATAAACAGGGTTAGAAAACTGCTCAATGGAAAGAGAGGCTTAAGTGAGCTAAAGAATTAAGATGACACAGAGCAGTTTCACAGAAAGCTTCCTTCTGGATTTTACCTGAGGATATTTCTTTCTCCATATTCTAAGGACCGTTCCCAAATGTCCTTCCTCAGATTCCACAAAAACAGTGATTTCAAACTGCTCAATCCAAATAATGGTTTAACTCTATGAGATGAATGCACACATCACAAAGCAGTTGCTCAGAAAGCTTCTCTCCAGTGTTCATTGGAAGACGTTTCCTTGCTCACCACAAGCCACTGGGCACCACTTAATATCCCTTCACAGATTACTCAAAGAGTGTTTCCAAACTGGGCAACATAGAGTAACCTTTACCTCTGTGAAGTGAATGCACATATCAGAAAGCATTTTCTTGGAACCCTTCTTTCTGGGTTTTATTTCAGAATAATTCACTTTTGAAACAGTCTTCAATGCGCTCCAAAATATGACGTTTTTGGTTTTACAGGAACAGTGTTCAAACACTGCCTTATGAGAAAAGAGGTTTTACTCCCTGAGTGGAATCCACACATCATAAAGCAGTTTCTCAGAAAGCTTCTTTCCAATTTCTATCTGAAGATATTTCCTTTTTCCTGTAAGCCTCAAAGCACTCCCGAATATCCCTTTGCAGACTAAACAAAAAGTGTTAGAATACTGTTCAATGAAAAGGGAAGCTTAACAGTGAGAGCAGAATTCACTCGACTTAGAGCAGTTTCACAGAAAGTTTCCTTCTGGTTTCTATCTGAGGTTATTTCTTTTTCAGGATATTCTAAAGAGTGTTCCCAAATGCCCTTTCTCAGATTCCACAGAAACAGTGACTTCAAACTCCTCAATTCAAACAATGATTGAACTCTGTGATATGAATACAAACATCAAAAAAGTGTTGCTCAGAACGCTTTGCTCCAATTTTCAACAGAAGACATTTTCTTGCTCGCCACAAGCCTCTGGTTGCCACTTAATATCCCTTCCCAGAATCCTCAAAGACAGACTTTCCAAACTGGGAAATGTAGAGTAAGCTTTAACTCTGTGAAATGAATGGACATGTCAGAGAGCAGTTTCTTGAAATGCTTCTTTCTGGGTTTTATTTGACGACATTTCACTTGTCACCATAGTCTTCAATTTGGTCCAAATATCACTTTTGTAGTTTTACAGGAACAGTGTTCAAAGAGTGCCTTATGACAAGAAAGTTATAACGCCCTGAGTGGAATGCACACATCACCAAGCAGTTTCTCAGAAAACTTCTCCCCAGTTTTTATCTGACAATGTTTCCTTTTTCACCATAGGCCCGAATGTGATCCCAAATATCCCTTCGCAGATCCATCCATGATGGAGTTTCCAAGCTGCCTAATGTAAGGAAAACTTTATTTAGGTGAGATGAATAAACCTAGCAAAAAGCAGATTCAGAGAAAGCTTCTTTCCAGTTTTTATCTGAAGATATTTCCTTCTTCACCATAGTCCTGAACGTGATCCCGAATGTCCCTTCGTGGATCTGTCTATGACAGAGTTTCCAGGCTGTGTAGTGGAAAGAAAGCTTTATCTATGTGAGATGAATGCACATATCACAGAGCAGTTTCATAGAAAGCTTCTTTCCAGTTTTTGTCTGAGGCTATTTCACCTTTCACCACAGGTATCAACATCCTCCCGATTATCACTTGGTACCTTATTCTCCAAAAGGGTTTACCGGATGCTGTATGAGAAGAAAGGTATAATTCTGTGAGTGGAATGCACACGTCACAAAGCAGTTCCTCAGAAAGCTTCTCTCCAGTTTCGGTCTGAACATATTTCCATTTTCACGAAAAGCCTCAAAGCGCTCCCAAATATCCCTTTTCAGACTAAACGTAAACAGTGTTAGAATACTGTTCCATGAAAAGAGAAGCTTAACTGTGTGAGCTGAATTCACACGACACAGAGAAGTTTCACAGAAAGCTCCGTTCTGGTTTCTATCTGAGGTTATTTCTTTTTCAGGATATTCTAAAGAGTGTTCCCAAATGTCCTTTCTCAGATTCCACAGAAATAGTGATTTCAAACTGCTCAATCCAAGGAATGATTTAACTCTATGAGATGAATACAAACATCACAAAAGAGTTACTCAGAAAGCTTCTCTCCAATTTTCAATGGAAGACATTTCCCTGCTCACCACAGGCCTCTGGTTGTCACTTAATATCCCTTCGCAGAATTCTCAAAGACAGATTTTCCAACCTGGGAAATGTAGAGTACGCTTTAACTCTGTGAAATGAATGGACGTGTCAGAGAGCAGTTTCATGGAATGCTTCTTTCCAGGTTTTATTGGACGACATTTTACTTTCTGACATAGCCTTCAATGGGTTCTGAATATCACTTTTTTAGTTTTACAGGTACAGTGTTCAAACAGTGCCTTATAACAAGAAAGGTATAACTCGCTGAGTGGAATTCACACAGCACCAAGCAGTTTCTCAGAAAGCTTCTCTCCTTTTTTTTATCTGATGATATTTTCTTTCTTACCATAGGCCCAAAAATGATCCAGAATATCCCTTCATGGATCCATCCATGATTCAGTTTCCAAGCCACGTAATATAAAGAAAGCTTCATCTATGTGAGATGAAAAAAAATAGCAAAAAGCAGATTCAGAGAAAGCTTCTTTCCAGTTTTTCTCTGAAGATATTCCCTTTTTCACCATAGTCCTGAATGTGCTCCCGAATGTCTATTTGTGGATCCGTCCATGACAGTTTCCAACTGTGTAATGTAAACAAAGCTTTATCTATGTGAGGTGAATACACATATCATACAGCAGTTTCATAGAAAGCTTATTTCCAGTTTTTGTCTGAGGCTATCTCCCGTTTCACCATAGGCATCAACATGCTCATGAATATCACTTGGTACCTTTTTATCCAAAAGGGTTTCCCGATGCTGTATGAGAAGAGAGGTATAACACTGTGAGTGGAAAGTACACGTCAGAAAGCAGTTCCTCAGAAAGTTTCTCTCCAGTTTCGGTATGAACATATTTCCTTTTTTGCCGTAAACCTCATAGTGCTCCCAAATATCCCTTCACATACTAAACATAAACAGGGTTAGAAAACTGCTCAATGGAAAGAGAGGCTTAACTGAGCGAGAGGAATTAAGATGACACAGAGCAGTTTTACAGAAAGATTCCTTCTGGATTTTACCTGTGGATATTTCTTTCTCCATATTCTAAGCAACGTTCTAAAATATCCTGCCTCAGATTCCAGAAAAACAGTGATTTCAAGCTGCTAAATCCAAAGAATGTTTTAACTCTATGAGAAGAATACACACATCACACAGCCGTTGCTCACAAAGCTTGTCTCCAGTTTTCATCGGAACACGTTTCCTTGCTCATCACAAGCCTCCGGGCGTCACTTAATATCCA
Source organism: Macaca nemestrina (assembly GCF_043159975.1). NCBI lineage: Eukaryota > Metazoa > Chordata > Mammalia > Primates > Cercopithecidae > Macaca > Macaca nemestrina. The sequence goes on along the minus strand of NC_092132.1, from coordinate 99,482,638 downwards.
TTCACAGATTCCTCAAAGACAGAGTTTCCAAACTAGGCAATGTAGAGTAAGCTTTAACTCTGTGAAATGAATGCACATATCGGAGAGCAGTCCCTTGGAACGCTTCTCTCTGTGTTTTATTTGAGGATATTTCACTTTTTGCCATAGTCTTCAATGTGCTCTGAAATATCACTTTTTCGGTTTTACAGGAACAGTGTTCAAACACTGCTTTATGAGAAAAGATGTATAACGCCCTGAGTGGAATGCACACATCACAAAGTGGTTTCTCAGAAAGCTTCTCTCCAGTTTTTATCTGAAGATATTTCCTTTTTCACCATAGGCCTGAATGTGCTCCCGAATGTCCCTTCGTGAATCCGTCCATGACGAAGATTCCAAATTGCATAATAGAAAGAAAGTTGTATCTATGTGAGATGAATAAACATATCTATCACAAAGATATTTCACAAAAAGCTTCTTTCCAGTTTTTGTTTGAGGATATTTCCTTTTTCACCATAACCCTCCATATACTCCCAAATGTCCCCTGGTAGCTTTTTCTCCAAAAGGGCTTCCACAATCCTCTATGAGAAGAAAAGTGTAACTCTGTGAGTGGAATGCACACGTCATAAAACAGCCTTTCGGAAATCTTCTCCTCAGTTTCTATCTGAAGATATTTCTGTTTTCTCCATAAGCCTCAAAGTGCTCTCGAATATCCTTTAGCTGACAAAACTAAAATAGTGTTAGAATACTGCTCAATGAAAACAGAAGCTTAACTGTGTGAGTGGAATTCATGAGACTGAGAGCAGTTTCAGAGAAAGCTTCCTTCTAGTTTTAATCTGAGGGTATTTCTTTTTCAGCATATTCTTAAGAGCATTCCCAAATGTCCTTTCTCAGGTTCCACAGTAAGAATGATTTCAGATTGCTCAGTCCAAAGAATTATTTAACTCTATGAGATGAAAACACATATCACAAAGCAGTTGCTCAGAAATCTTATCTCCAGTTTTCAACAGAAAACCTTTCCTTGCTCGCCAGAGGCCTCCGGTCACCACTTAAATCCCTTCACAGAATCCTCAAAGACAGACTTTCCAAACTGGGAAATATAGACTAAGATTTAACTCTGTGAAATGAATGTACGTGTCACAGAGCACTTTCTTGGAATGCTTCTTTCCGGGTTTTATTTGATGGCATTTCACTTTTCACCATAGTCTTCAACGCGCTCCGAATATCCCTTTTGTAGTTTTACAGGAACAGTGTTCAAACAGTGCCTTATGAGAAAAAAACGTATAACTCCCTGAGTGGAATGCGCACATCACCAAGCAGTTTCTCATAAGGCTTCTCTCCAGTTTTTATCTGATGATATTTCCTTTTTCACCATAGGCCCAAATGTGATCCTGAATATCCCTTCCTGGATCCATCCATGACAGAAGTTCCAAGCTGCATAATGTAAAGAAAGCTTTTTCTATGTGACTGAATAAATATAGCAAAAAGAAGATTCAGAGAAAGCTTCTTTCCAGTTTTAATCTGAAGATATTTCCTTTTTCACCATAGTCCTGAATGTGCTCCCGAATGACCCTTCGTGGATCCATCCATGATAGAGTTTCCAAGCTGCGTAATGTAATGAAAGTTTTATCTATGTGAGATGAATACACATATCACAGAGCAGTTTCGTAGAAAGCTTCTTTCCAGTTTCTGTCTGAGGCTATTTCCTTTTTCACCATAGCCATGCATATAGTCCCGAATGTCCCTTGGTAGCTTTTTCTCCAAAAGGAATTTTGAGTGGAATGCACAAGTCACAAAGCAGCTCCTCGGAAAGCTTCTCTCCAGTTTCTATCTGAAGATATTTCCTTTTTCACCATAAGCCTCGAAGCGTTCCAGACTATCCCTTTGCAGACTAAACAAAAACAGTGTTAGAATACCACTCAATAAAAAGAGAAGCTTAACTGGGTGAGCGGAATTCACGCAACACAGAGCAGTTTCACAGAAATCTACATTCTGGTTTCTATTTGAGGTTATTTCTTTTTCAGGATATTTGGGAACTCTAAAGAGAGTTCCCAAATGTCCTTTCTCAGATTCCACAGAAACAGTGATTTCAAACTGCTTAATCCAAGGAATGATTTAACTATATGAGATGAACACAAACATCACAAAGAGTTGCTCAGAAAATTTCTCTGCAATTTTCAACCTAAAACATTTCCTTCCTTGCCACAGGCCTCCGGTTGCCACTTAATATCCCTTTGCAGAATCCTCAAAGACAGACTTTCCAAACTGGGAAATGTAGAGAAAACTTTAACTCTGTGAAATGAATGTCATGTCAGAGAGCAGTTTCTTGGAATGCTTCTTTCTGGGTTTTATTGGACGACATTTCACTTTTCGCCATAGTGTTCAATGTGCTCCGAATATCCCTTTTGTAGTTTTACAGGAACAGTGTTCAAACAGTGCTTTATGAGAAAAAAGGTATAACTCTCTGAGTGGAATGCACACATTACCAAGCAGTTTCTCAGAAGACTTCTCTCCAGTTTTTATCTGACGATATTTCCTTTTTCACCATAGGCCTGAATGTGATCCCCAATATCCCTTCACGCATCCATCCATGATGAAGTTTCCAAGCTTCGTAATGTACAGTCAACTTTATCTATGTGAGATGAATAAAGATAGCGAAAAGCAGATTCAGAGAAAGCTTCTTTCCAGTTTTTATCTGAAGATATTTCCTTTTTCACCATAGTCCTGAATTTGCTCCCGAATGTCCGTTGTCTGATCCCTGCATGACGGAGATTCCAGACTGCATAATGTAAAGAAAGCTTTATCTATTTGAGATGAATACACATAACACAGAGCAGTTTCACAGAAAGCTTCTTTCCAGTTTCTGTCTGAGGCTATTTCCCTTTTCACCATAGGCATTAATGTGCCCCTGAATAATGCTTGGTATCTTTTTCTCCAAAAGTGTTTCCCTGATGCTGTATGAGAAGAGAGGTATAACACTGTGAGTGGAATGCCCACGTCACAAAGCAGCTCCTCGGAAAGCTTCTCTACAGTTTCTATGTGAACATGTTTCCTTTTTCACGGTAAGCCTCAAAGAGCTCCCGAATATCCCTTCTCACACTAAGTATAAACAGTGTTAGAAAATTGCTCAAGGAAAACAGAAGTTTAACTGAGCAAGAGGAATTCACACGACACATAGTAGTTTCACAGAAAGCTTCCTACTTTTGTTTATCTGATTATATTTGTTTCTCTATATTCTAAAGAGTGTTCTCAAATGTTCTTCCTCAGATTCCACAGAAATAGTGATATTAAACTGCTCAAGTCAAAGTATGATTTAACTCTATGAGATGAACACACACATTACAAAGCAGTTGCTTGGAAAGCTTACCTCCAGTTTTCAACGGAAGTCGTTTCCATTCTCACCAAATGCCTCTGGGTGCCACTTACTATGCCTTCGCAGATTTCTCAAAGATAGAGTTTCCAAACTTGGCAATGTAGAATAAGTATTATTTCTGTGTAATGAATGCACATATCAGAGAGTAGTTTCTTGGAATGCTTCTTTCTGGGTTTTATTTGAGGATATTTCACTTTTCGCCATAGTCTTCCATGCACTCCGAAATATCACTTTTTGGTTTTACAGGAACAGTGTTAAAACACTGCCTTATGAGAAAAGAGGTATAACGCCCTGAGTGGAATGCACACATCACAAAGTAGTTTCTCAGAAAGCTTCTCTCCAGTTTTTATCTGAAGATATTTCCATTTACCCAGAGTCCTGAATGTGGTCCCGAGTATCCCTACGGAGATCCGTCCATGACAGAGTTACCAAGCTGCGTAATGCAAAGAAAGCTTTATCTATGTGGGATGAATAAACACAGCAAAAAGTAGATTCATGGAAAGCTTATTTCCAGTTTTCATTTGAAAATATTTCCTTTTTCACCATAGTCCTGTATGTGCTCCCAAATGTCCCTTCGCAGATCCTTCCATGACAGAGTTCCCAAGCTGCATACTGTAAAGGAAGCTTTATCAATGTGACATGAATACATATATCACAGAGTAGTTTCACAGAATGCTTCTTTCCTGTTTTTATCTGAGGCTAATTCCCTTTTCACAATAAGCAACAATATGCTCCCGGATATCCCTTGGTAAATTTTTCTCCAAAGGGGTTTTCCTGATGCTGTATGAGAAGAGAGGTATGACACTGTAAGTGGAATGTACACATCACAAAGCAGTTCCTCGGAAAGCTTCTTTCCAGTTTCTATCTGAACATATTTAAGTTCTCACCGTAAGCCTCAAAGTGCTCCTGAAAATCCCTTCACACGCTAAACATAAGCAGTGTTAGAATACTGCTCAATGAAAATAGAAGCTTAACTGTGCGAGTGGAATTCACACAACACAGAGAAGTATCACAGAAATCTTCCTTCTGGTTTTTATTTGAAGATATTTCTCTTTTCACCATAGTCCTGAATGTGCTCCCGAATGCCCTTCACAGATGCATCCCTGACAGAGTTTCCAAGCTGCATAATGTAAAGAAAGATTTATCTATGTGAGAAGAATAAACAGTAAAAAGTAGATTCATAGAAAACTTCTTTCCATTTTTATCTGAATATATTTCCTATTTCACCATAGTCCCGAAAGTGATCCTGAATATTTCTTCGTGGATCTGAATGTGCTCCTGAATGTGCTTTCATGGATCCGTCAGTGACAGAGTTTACAAGCTGCACAATGTAAAGAAAGCTTTATTATGTGAGATGAATACACATATCACAGAGCAGTTTCGTAGAAAGCTTCTTTCCGGTTTTTGTCTGGGGCTATTTCCCTTTTCACCATAGGCATCAACATGCTCCCAAATATCCCTTGGTACCTTTTTCTCCAAAAGGGTTTCCCCTATGCTGTATGTGAAGATAAGTATAATACTGTGAGTGGAATGCACACGTCACAAAGGAGTTCCTCGGAAAGCTTCTCTCCATTTTCGGTCTTAACTTACTTCCTGTTTCACTGTAAGCCTCAAGGCACTCCCGAATATCCCTTCACACGCTAAACATAAACAGGGTTAGAAAACTGCACAATGAAAAGAGAGGCTTAATTGAGTGAGAGGAATTAAGATGACACAGAGCAGTTTCACAGAAACCTTCCTTCTGGATTTTACCTGAGGATATTTCTTTCTCAATATTGTAAGGAGCGTTCCAAAATGTCCTTCCTCAGATTCCACAAAAACAGTGATTTCAAACTGCTCAATCCAAAGAATGGTTTAACTTTATGAGATGAATACGCACATCACAAAGCAGTTGCTCAGAAAGCTTCTCTCTAGTTTTCATCGGAAGATGTTTCCTTGCTCACCACAAGCCTCCTGGCGCCACTTAATATCCCTTCTCAAAGAAAGAGTTTCCAAACTGGGCAAGGTAGAGTAAGCTAAAACTCCATGAAATGAATGCACATATTAGAGAGCAGTTTCTTGGAATGCTTCTTTCTGGGTTTTACTTGAGCATATTTCACTTTTTACCATAGTCTTCAATGCTCTCCAAAATATGACTTTTTTGGTTTACAGGAAGTGTGTTTAAACACTGTCTTATGAGAAAAGAGGTATAACTCCCTGAGTGGATTGCACACATCACAAAGCAGTTTCTCAGGAAGCTTCTCTCCAGTTTTTATCTGAAGATACATCCCATTTCACCGTAGGCCTCAATATGCTCCCGAATGTCCCTTTGCAAATCAGTCCATGATGGAGTTTCAAAACTGTAATAGAAATAAAGTTTTATCTATGTGAGATGAATAAACATATCTATCACAAAGTAGTTTTACAGAAAGCTTCTTTCCAGTTTTTGTCTGAGGATATTTCCTTTTTCACCATAGCCATCCTTATTCTCCCGATTATCCCCTGGTAGCTTTTTCTCTAAAAGGGATTCCCCAATCCTCTATGAGAAGAAAAGTATAACTCTGTGAGTGGAATGCATACGTCACAATGTAGCTCCTCGGAAATCTTTTCTCCAGTTTCTATATGAAGATATTTCTGTTTTCACCATAGGCCTCAAAGCGCTCCTGAATTTCCCTTAGCTGACTAAACCAAAGCAGTGTTAGAATACTGCTCAAAGAAAATAGAAGCTTAACTGTGTGAGTGGAATTCACATGACACAGAGTGGTTTCACAGAAAGCTTCCTTCTGGTTTGGAAAAAGAAATATTGGAGATATTTCTTTTTCAGCATATTCTTAAGAGCATTCCCAAATGTCCTTTCTCAGGTTCCACAGAAAGAATGAATTCAAACTGCTCAATCCAAAGAATGATTTAACTCTATGAGATGAATATACACATCACAAAGCAGTTGCTCAGAAAGCTTCTCTCCAGTTTTCAACGGAAGACATTTCCTTGATCACCACAGCCCTCTGGACGCCACGTAATATCCCTTCACAGTTTACTCAAAGACAGACTTTCCAAACTGGGCAATGTAGTGTAAGTTTTACCTCTGTGAAATGAATGCACATGTCAGGGAACAGTTTCTTTGAAAACTTCTTTTTGGGTTTTATTTCAGGATATTTCACTTTTCGCCATAGTCTTCAATGCATTCTGAAATATTACTTTTCTCGGGTTTCTCGGAAAGCTTCTTTCCAGTTTTCAACGGAAGACATTTTCTTGCTCACCAAAGGCCTCCAGCACCCATCACAAAGCAGTTGCTCAGAAAGCTTCCCTGTAGTTTTCATTGGAAGATATTTCCTTACCACAGGCCTCCGTGCGCCACTTAATATCCCTTCGCAGATTCCTCAAAGACAGAGTTTCCAAACTGGGCAATATAGAGTAAGCTTTAATTCTGGGAAATGAATGCGTATATCAGAAAGCTGTTTCCTGGAACACTTCTTTCTAGGTTTTACTTGAGGATATTTCACTTTTCACCATAGTCTTCAATGCGCCCCAAAATATCACTTTTTCGGTTTTACAGGAACAGTGTTCAAACACTGCCTGATGAGAAAAGAGGTATAAATCTATGAGTGGAATGCATGCATCATAAAGCAGTTTCTCAGAAACTTCTCTCCAGTTTTTATCTGAAGATATTTCCTTTTTAACCGTAGGCCTGAATGTGAACCCAAATGTCCATTGCAGAAACTCCGTGATGGAGTTTCCAGGCTGCATGATGTAAAGAAAGCTTTATCTATGTGACGTAAATAAACATAACAAAAGCAGATTCACAGAAAGCTTCTTTCCATTTTTTATCTGAAGATATTACATTTTTCACCATAGTCCTGAATATGCTCCTGAATGTCCCTTCACGGATCCATCCATGACAGAGTTTCCAAGCTGCATAATGTGAAGAATGCTTTATCTATATGAGATGAAAACACATTTCACAGAGCAGTTTCACAGAAATTTATTTTCAGTTTTTTTCTGAGGCTATATCCCTTTTCACCATAGCTGTCAATATGCTCCCGAATATCCCTTGTTTCCTTTTTCTCCAAAAAGGTTTCCCCGATACTGTATGGGAAGAGAGGTATAACACTGTGTGTCAATGCACACATCACTAAGCAGTTCCACGGAAAGTTTCTCTCCTGTATCTATCTGAACATATAATCTTTTTCCTCATAAGCATCAAAGCACTCCCGAATATTGCTTTTCATGCTAAACATAAGCAGTGTTAGAAAACTGCTCAATGAAAAGACAAGCTTAACTGAGTGAGAAGAATTCACACGACACATGGCAGTTTCACAGAAATCTTCCTTCTGGTTTTTATATGAGGATATTTCTTTCTCCATATTCCAAAGAGCGTTCCCAAATGTCCTTCCTATTATTCCACAGAAACAGTGATTTCACACTGCTCCATCCAAAGAGTGGTTTAACTCTATGAGGTGCATACAAACATCACAAAAGAGTTGCTCAGAAAGCTTCTCTCCAATTTTCAATGGAAGACATTTCCTTGCACACAACAGGCCTCTGGTTGCTACTTAGTATCCCTTCCCAGAATCCTCAAAGACAGACTTTCCAAACTGGGAAATGTAGAGGGTGCTTTATCTCCATGAAATGAATGGAATGTCTGAGAGCAGTTTCTTGGAATGTTTCTTTCTGGGTTTTATTTGACGACATTTCACTTTTTGCCATTGTCTTCAGTATGCTCCGAATATCACTTTTTTAGTTTTACAGGAACAGTGTTCAAGAGTGCCTTATGAGAAGAAAGGTATAACTTCCTGAGTGGAATGCACACATCACCAAGCAGTTTCTCAGAAACTTTTCTCCAGTTTTCATCAGAAGATGTTTCCTAGCTCACCACAGGCCTCTGGGTGCACTTAATATCCCTTCCCTAATTCCTCAAAGACAGAGTTTCCGCACTGGGTAATGTAGAGTAAGCTTTAACTCTGTGAAATGAATGCACATATCAAAGAGCAGTTTCTTGATATGCTTCTTTCTGGGTTTTATTTGAGGATATTTCCCTTTTTGCCATAGTCTTCAATGGGCTTCAAGATAACACCTTTTCAGTTTTACAGGAAGAGTGGTCAAAAACTGCCTTATGAGAAAAAAAGTATAACTCCCTGAGTGGAATGCACACATCACAAAGCAATTTCTCAGAAAGCTTCTCCCCGGTTTTTATTTGAATATATTTCCATTTTCACCATAGTGCTGAATGTGCTCCCGAATATCCCTTTGCAGATCCGTCCATCACAGAGTTCACAAACTACATTATATACAGAAAGTTTTATCTATGTGAGATGAATTAACATATCTATCACAAAGCAGTTTCACAGAAAGCTTCTTTCCAGTTTTTGTTTGAGCATAATTCTTTTTTCAACATAGCCGTCAATGTACTCCCGAATGTCCCTCAGTAGCTTTTTATCCAAAAGTGATTCCCCAAACCTCTATGAGTAGAAGGGTACAACTCTGTGAGTGGAATGCACACATCACAAAGTAACTCCTCAGAAAGCTTCTCTCCAGTTTCTATCTGAAGTTATTTCTGTTTTCACCATAAACCTCAAACCGCTCCCGAATACCCCTTCACAGACTAAACAAAAACAATGGTACAATACTGCTCAATAAAAAGAGAAGTTTAACTGTGTGAGTGGAATTCACATGATCCAGAGCGGATTCACAGAAAGCTTACTTCTGGTTTTCATCTGAGGGTATTTCTTTTTCAACATATTCTAAAGAGCATTCCCAAATGTCCTTTCTCAGGTTCCACAGAAACAGTGATTTCAAACTCTTCAATCCAAAGAATGATTTAACTCCATGAGATGAATACAAACATCACAAAAGAGTTGCTCAGAAATCTTGTCTCCAATTTTCAACGGAAGACAATTCCTTGCTCGCCATAGGCCTCTGGTTGTCAGTTAATATCCCTTCACAGAATACTCAAAGACAGACTTTCCAAACTGGGAAATGTAGACTAAGCTTTAATTCTCTGAAATGAATGCACATGTCAGACTGCAGTTTCTTGGAATGCTTCTTTCTGGATTTTATTTCTGGATATTTCACTTTTCGCTATAGTCTTCCATATACTTTGAAATATTACTTTTTTGGTTTTACAGGAACAGTGTTCAAACACTGCATTATGAGGAAAGAGGTATAACTCCCTGAGTGGAATGCACACATCCAAAGCAGTTTCTCAGAAAGCTTCTCTCCAGTTTTTATCTGAAGATATCTCCTTTTCCACCGTAGGCCTGAATGCGCTCCCCAATGTCCCTCTGCGTATCCGTCCATGACGGAGTTTTCAAATGGTGTAAAATAAGGAAAGTTTTATCTTTGTGAGATGAATAATAATATCTCTCACAAAGCAGTTTCACAGAAATCTTCTTTCCAGTTTTTGTCTGAGGATATTTCCTTTTTCACCATAGCTGTCCCTATACTCCTGAATGTCCCTTGGTAGCTTTTTCTCCAAAAGGGATTCCCCACTTCTCTCTGAGAGAAATATATAATTCTGTGAGTACAATGCACATGTCACAAAGAAGCTCCTCAGTAAGCTTCTCTCAGTTTCTATCTGAAGATATTTCCATTTTCACGATAAGCCTCAAAGTGCTCCCAAAAATCCCTTTGCAAACTAAACACAGTGTTAGAGTACTGCTCAATGAAAAGAAAAGCTGAACTCTGTGATTAAAACACACATTACACAGAGCTGCTTCAGAGAAAACTTCCTTCCAGTTTTTTCTGAGGATTTTTTTTAGCATATTCTTAAGAGAGTTCCCAAATGTCCTTTCTCAGGATCCACAGAAGCAGAGATTTCAAACTGCTCAATACAAAGAATGATTTAACTCTATGAGATGAATACACACATCACAAAGCAGTTGCTCAGAAAGCTTCTTTCCAGTTTTCATTGGAAAACATTTCCTTGCTCACCACAGGTCTCCAGGCGCCACTAATTATCCCTTTGCAGATTCCTCAAAGATAGAGTTTCCAAACTGATCAATGTAGAGGAAGCTTAAACACTGTGAAATGAATGCACATATCAGAGAGCAGCTTCTTCAAATGCTTCTTTCTGCATTTTATTTGAGGATAGTTCACTTTTTGCCATAGTCTTCAATGCGATCTGAAATATCACGTTTTCGGTTTTACAGGAACAGTGTTCAAACACTGCCTTATGAGAAAAGAGGTATAACTCCCTGAGTGGAATGCACATATCATGAAACAGTTTCTCAGAAAGCTTCTCCCCGATTTTTATATGAAGATATTTCCTATTTCTCCATAGGCTTGAATGTGCTCCCCAATGTCCCTTCGTGGATCCGTACATGATGGAGTTTCCAAGCTGTGTAATGTGAAGAAAGCTTTATCTATGTGAGATCAATTCACATAGTACAGAGTAGCTTCACAGAAAGCTTCTTTCCAATTTTTTTCTGAGGCTATTTCCATTTTCACCATAGGCATCAATATGCTCCCGAATATCCCTTGGTTCCTTTTTCTCCAAAAGAGTTTCCCTGATGCTGTATGAGAAGAGAGGTATAGCACTGTGAGTGGAATGTACACATCACAAAGCAGTTCCTCCGATAGCTTCTTTCCAGTGTCTACTTGAGCATATTTCCTTTCTCACTGTGAGACTCACAGCGCTTCCGAATACCCCATCGCATGCTAAACCTAAACAGTGTTAGAAAATTCTTCAGAGAAAAGCGAAGCTTAAGTGAGTGAGACGAGTTCACATGACACATAGCGGTTTCACAGAAAGCTTCCTTCTGGATTTCATCTGAGGATATTTCTTTCTTCATATTCCAAAGAACGATCCCAAACGTCCTTCCTCAGATACGACAGAAACAGTGATTTTAAACTGCTCAATCCAAGGAATGGTTTAACTCTATGAGATGAATACACACATCACAAAGCAGTTGCTCAGAAAGCTTCTCTCCAGTTTTCATTGGAAGACATTTCCTTGTTCACCACAGGCCTCCGGGGCGCCACTTAATATCCCTTCACAGATTCTTAAAGACAGAGTTTTCAAACTGGGCTACATAGAGTAAGCTTTAACTCTGAAAATGAATGCACATGTCAGAGAGCAGTTTCTTGGAATGCTTCTTTCTGGGTTTTATTTGAGGATATTTCACCTTTCGCCACAGTCTTCAATGCACTCAGAAATAACACTTTTTCATTTTTCAGGAATGGTGCTCAAACAGTGCCTTATGAGAAAAGAGGTATAATTCCCTGAGAGGAATGCACACTTCATACAGCAGTTTCTCAGAAAGCTTCTCTCCAGTTTTTATCTGAAGATATTTCCTTTTTCACCATATGCATGAATGTGTTCAAGAATGTCCCTTTGCGGATCTGTCCATGAGGGAGTATCCAAACTTTATAATATAAGGAAAGTTTTATCTCTTTGAGATTAATAAACATATCCATCACAAACCAGTTTCACAGAAAGGTTCGCTCCAGTTTTTGTCTGAGGATACTTACTTTTCCACCATAGCCATCCATATACTTCTGAATGTCCCTTGGCAGCTTTTTCTCCAAAAGGGATTCCACAGTCCTCTATGAGAAAAAAGGCATAAATTTGTGGGTGAAATGTACATGTCACAAAGCAGTTCCTCAGAAAGTTTCTCTCCAGTTGCTATCCGAACATACATCCTTTTTCACCGTAAGCCTCAAAGCGCACCTGAATATCTCTTTGCAGACTAAACACAGTGTTAGAATATTGCTCCATGAAAAGAGAAGCTTAACATTGTGAGTGGAATTCACACAACATAGAGCAGTTTCACAGGAAGTTTCCTTCTGCTTTTTATCTGAGGGTATTTCTTTTTCCGCATGTTCTAAAGAGCGTTCCTAAATGTCCTCTCTCAGGTTCCACAGAGACAGTGATTTCAAACTACTCAATCCAAAGAATGATTTAACTCTATGAAATGAATACACACATCACAAAGTAGTTGCTCAGAAAGCTTCTCTCCAGTTTTCCTCAGAAGACGTTTCCTTCCTCACTACAAGACTCCAGGCACCACTTAATATACCTTCACAGATTCCTCAAAGACAGAGTTTCCAACTGGGCAATGTAGAGTAAACTTTAACTCGGTGTAATGAATGCACATGTTAGAGAGCAGTTTCTTGGAAAGTTTCTTTCTGGGTTTTATGTCAGGATATTTCACTTTTCGCCATAGTCTTCAATGTGCTCCGAAATATCACTTTTTCAATTTTACAGAAACAGTGTTCAAACACTGCCTTATGAGAAAAGAAGTACAACTCCCTAAGTGGAATGCACACGTCACAAAGCAGTTTCTCAGAAAGCTTCTCTTCAGTTTTCATCTGAAGATATTTCCATTTTCAATATGGGCCTGAATGTACTCCTGAATCTCCCTTCATGGATCCATCCATGACGGAGTTTCCAAACTGTATAATATAAGGAAAGTTTTATCTATGTGAGATGAATAAACATATCTATCACAAAGCAGTTTCACAGAAAGCTTCTTTCCAGTTTTTCTCTGAGGATATTTCCTTTTTCACCATAGCCATCCACATACTCCCGAATGTCCCTTGTTAGCTTTTTTTCCAAAAGGGATTCCCCACTCCTCTATGAGAAAAAAGGTATAATTCTGTGAGTGGAATGAACACGTCACAAAGCAGTTCATCAGAAACTTTCTATCCAGTTTCTATCTGAAGATATTTTGTTTTTCACCATAAGCCTCAAACGCTCCCAAATATACCTTCACAGACTAAAAAAACAGTGTTAGAATACTGCTCAATGAAAAGAGAAGCTTAACTGTGCAAGCAGAATTCACACAACCCATAGCAGTTTCACAGAAAGCTTCCTTCTGGTTTCTATCGAAGGTTATTTCTTTTTCAGGATATTCTAAAGAGCCTTCCCAAATGTCCTTTCTTGGATTCCACAGAAATAGTGATTTCAAACTGCTCAATTGAAAGAATGATTTAACTCTATGAGATGAATACAAACATCACAGAAAGGATGCTCAGAATGGTTATCTCAAATTTTCAATGGAAGACAGTTCCTGGCTCACCACAGGCCTCCGGTTTCCACTAAATATCCCTTCACAAAATCCTCAAAGACCAACTTTCCAAACGGGGAAACATACAGTTAGCTTAAACACTGTGAAATGAATGGACATGTCAGAGATCAGTTTCTTGGAATGCTTCTTTCTGGGTTTTATTGGACGACATCTCACTTTTTGCCCTAGTCTTCAATGTGCTCTGAATATCACTTTATGGTTTTACAGGAACAGTATTCAAACAGTGCCTTATGAGAATGAAGGTATAACTCCCTGAGTGGAATGCACACATCACCAAGCAGTTTCTCAGAAAGCTTCTCTCCAGTTTTCATCTGATGATATTTCCTTTTTCACCATAGGCCCGAATGTGATCCTGAATATTCTTTCGTGGATACATCCATGACGGAGTTTCCAAGCTGTGAAATGTAAAGAAAGCTTTATCTATGTGAGATGAATAAACATAGCAAAAAGCCGATACACAGAAAGCTTCTTTCCAGTTTTTTCTGAAGATATTTCCTTTTTCACCTTGGTCCTGAATGCACTCCAGAATGTCCCTTTGTGGATCCGTTCATGACAAAGTTTCCAAGCTGGGTAATGTAAAGAAAGCTTTATCTATATGAGGTGAATACACATATCAACGAGCAGTTTCATAGAAAGCTTCTTTCCAGTTTTTGTCTGAGGCTATTTCCCTTTTCACCATAGGCATCAACATGCTCCTGAATATCACTAGGTACCTTTTTCTCCAAAAGGGTTTCTCTGATGCTATATGATCAGAGAGTTGTAACACTGTGAGTGGAATGCACACGTCACAAAGCAGTTCCTCAGAAAACGTCTCTCCAGTTTCAGTCTGAACATATTTTGTTTTTCAACATAAGCCTCAAAGGACTCTCGAATATCCCTTCACACGCTAAACATAAATAGGGTTAGGAAACTGCGCAATGAAACAGAGGCTTAATTGAATGAGAGGAATTAAGAAGACAGAGTGCATTTCCAATGAAAGCTTCCTTCTGGATTTTACCTGAGGATATTTCTTTCTCCATAGTCTAAGGAGAGTTCCCAAATATACATCCTCAGATTCTACAAAAACAGTGATTTCAAAGTGCTCAATCCAAAGAATGGTTTAACTCTATGAGACGAATACACACATGACAAAGCAGTTGCTCAGAAAGCTTCTCTCCAGTTTTCATCAGAAGACGTTTCAGTGCTCACCACAGGCCTCCGGGCGCCACTTAATATCCCTGCACAGATTACTCAAACACAGAGTTTTCAAACTGGGCAACGTAGAGTGAGTTTTAACTGTGAATTTAATGCACATATCACAGAACAGTTTCTTGGAATGCTTCTTTCTGGGTTTTATTTCAGGATATTTCACTTTTCGTCATAGTCTTCAATGCGCTTTGAAATATCACTTTTTTGGTTTCACAGAAACAGTATTCGCACACTGCCTTATGAGAGAAGAGGTATAACTCCCTGAGTGGAATGCACACATCACAAAGCAGTTTCTCAGAAAGCTTCTATCCAGTTTTTATCTGAAGATATTTCCTTTTTCACCATTGGCCTGAAGGGCTCTGAATGACCCTTCACGAATCCATCCGTAACGGCGTTTCAAAAGTGCGTAATAGAAAGCAAGTTTTACCTATGTTTGATGAATGAACATATCTATCACAAAGCAGTTTCACAGAAAGCTTCTTTCCTGATTTTGTCTGAGTATATTTCCTTTTTCACCATAGCCGTGCATATACTACCGAATGTCCCCTGGTGGCGTTTTCTCCAAAAGAGATTTCCCAATCCTGTATGAGAAGAAAAGTATAACTCTGTGAGTGGAATGCACACGTCACAAAGCAGCTCCTTGGAAATCTTCTCTCCAGTTTCCATCTGAAGATATTTCCGTTTTCACCATAAGCCTCAAAGCGCTCCGGAGTATCCCTTATCTGACTAAACTAAAACAATGTTAGAACACTGCTCAATGGAAACAGAAGCTTAACTGCATGAGTGGAATTCACAAGACACAGAGCAGTTTCACAGAGAGTTTCCTTCTGGTTTTCATCGGAGGGTATTTCTTTTTCAGCATATTCTTAAGAGCGTTCCCAAATGTCCTTTCTCACGTTCCATAGAAAGAGTGATTTCAAACTGCTCAATCCAAAGAATGATTTAACTCCATGAGATGAATACAAACATCACAAAAGAGTTGCTCAGAAAGCTTCTCTCTAGTTTTCAATGGAAGACATTTCGTTTCGCTTCACAGGCTTCAGGTCGCCACTTAATATCCATAAACAGAATCCTCAAAGACAGACTTTCCAAACTGGGAAATGTAGACTAAGCTTTAACTCTGTGAAATTAATGGACATGTCAGAGAGTAGTTTCCTGGAATGTTTCTTTCTGGGTTTTATTGAACATTTCACTTTTTGCCATAGTCTTCAATGTAATCTGAATATCACATTTTTAGTTTTACAGGAACAGTATTCAAACAGTGCCTTATGAGAAGAAAGGTACAACTTCCTGAGTGGAATGCATGCATCACCAAGCAGTTTCTCAGAAAGCTTCTCTCCTGTTTTTATCTGACGATATTTCCTTTTTCACCATAGGCCCGAATGTGATCCCGAATATCCCTTCGTGGATTCGTCCATGATGGAGTTTCCAAGCTGCGTAATGTAAAGAAAGCTTTATCTATGTGAGATGAATAAACAAAGAAAAAAGCAGATTCACAGAATGCTTCTTTCCAGTTTTTATCTGAAGATATTTGCTTTTTCACCATAGTCCTGATTGCCTTCCCGAATATCCCTTTGCGGATCCATCCATGACAGAGTTTCCAAGCTGAGAAATGCAGAGAAACATTTATCTATGTGAGATGAATACACATATCTAAGAACAATTTCACAGAAAGGGTTTCCTAGATGCTGTATGAGAAGAGAGGAATAATACTGTGAGTGGAATGCACACGTTACTAAGCAGCACCTCGGAAAGCTTCTTTCCAGTTTCTATCAGAACATATTTCCATTTTCACCGTAAGCCTCAAAGTGATCCCGAATATCCCTATGCACACTAAACATAAACAGTGTTAGGAAACTGCTCAATGAAAAGTGAAGCTTTAATGGGCGAGTGGAATTCACATGCCACAAAGCAGTTTCACAGGAAGCTTGCTTCCGGTTTTTATCTGAAGTGATTTCTTTTTCAGATTATTCTAAAGAGCGTTCCCAAATTTCCTTTCTCAGGTCCCACAGAAACAGTGATTTCAAACTGCTCAATCCAAAGAATGATTTACCCCTATGAGATGAATACATACATCACAAAGCAACTGCTCAGAAAGCTTCTCTCCAGTTTTCATCGGAAGACGTTTCCTTGCTCACCACAAGCCTCTGGGCACCACTTAATATCCCTTCACAGATTCCTCAAGACAGAGTTTCCAACTGGGCAATGTAGAGTAAACTTTAACTCTGTGCAATGAATGCACATGCTAGAGAGCAGTTTCTTGGAACGATTCAGTCTGGGTTTTATTTGAGGATATTTCACTTTTCACCATAGTCTTCAATGTGTTCTGAAACATCACTTTTTCGGTTTTAGAGAAACAGTGTTCAAACACTGCCTTTTGAAAAAAGAGGTACAACTCCCAAAGTGGAATGCACACGTAAAAAAGCTGTTTCTCAGAAAGCTTCACTTCAGCTTTCATCTGAAGATATTTCTATTTTCAATATAGGCCTGAATGTACTCCTGAATCTCCCTTCACGGATCCGTACATGACAGAGTTTCCAAACTGCGTAATATAAGGAAAGTTTTATCTATGTGAGATGAATAAACATATCTGTCAAAAAGCAGTTTCACAGAAATCTTCTTTCCAGTTTTTCTCTGAGGATATTTCCTTTTTCACCATAGCCATCCACATACTCCTGAATGTCCCTTGGTAGCTTTTTCTCCAAAAGGGATTCCCGAATCCTCTATGAGAACAAAGGTATAATTCTGTGAGTGAAATGAACACGTCACAAAGCAGCTCATCGGAAAGCTTCTCTCCAGTTTCTATCTGAAGATATTTTGTTCTTCACCATAAGCCTCAAAGCGCTCCCGAATATCCCTTCACAGACTAAAAAACAGTGTTAGAATACTGCTCAATATAAAGAGAAGCTTAACTGAGCAAGCAGAATTCACGCGACCCAGAGCAGTTTCACAGAAAGTTTCCTTCTGGTTTCTATCTGAGGTTATTTCTTTTCCAGGATATTCTAAAGAGCGTTCCCAAATGTCCTTTCTCAGATTCCATAGAAACAGTGATTTCAAACTGCCCAACTGAAAGAATGATTTAACTCTATGAGATGAATACAAACATCACAAAAGAGTTGCTCAGCTTCTGTCAAATTTTCAATGGTAGACTTTTGCAAGCTCACCACAGGCCTCCAGTTGCAACTTAATATCCCTTGGCAGAATCCTGAAAGGCAGACTTTCCAAACTGGCAAATGTAGAGTAAACTTTCACTCTGAAATGAATACACATATCAGAAAGCAGTTTATTGGAATGCTTCTTTCTCAATTTTATTGGACGACATTTCACTTTTCACCATAGTTTTCAATGTGCTCCAAATGTCACTTTTTTAGTTTTACAGGAACAGTATTCAAACATTGCCTTATAAGAATGAAGGTAAAACTCCCTTAGTGGAATGCACACATCACCAAGCAGTTTCTCAGAAAGTTTCTCTCCAGTTTTTATCTGATGATGTTTCCTTTTTCACCATAGGCCCCAATGTGATCCCAAATATCCCTTCGCGGATCCATCTATGACAGAGTTTTCAAACAGTGTAATGTAAAGAAAGCTTTATCTATGTGAGATGAATAAACATAGCAAAAGCAGATTCACAGAAATCTTCTTTCCAGTTTTTATCTGAAGATATTTCCTTTTCCACCACAGTCCTGAATATGCTCCTGAATGTCCCTTTGTGGATCCGTCCATGACAGAGTTTCCAAGCTGTGAAATGTAAAGAAAGCTTTATCTATGTGAGATGAATACAAATATCACAGAGCAGTTTCATAGAAAGCTTCTTTCCAGTTTTTGTCTGAGGCTATTTCCCTTTTCACCATAGGCATCAATATGCTCCCGAATATCTCTTGGTATCTTTTTCTCCAAAAGGGTTTCCCCGATGCTGTATGAGAAGAGAGGTAAGACACTGAGAGTGGAATGCACACATCACAAAGCAGTTCCTCAGAAAGCTTCTCTCCAGTTTCGGTCTGAACATGTTTCCTTTTTCACCGTAAGCCTCAAAGGGCTCCTGAATATCCCTTCACATGCTAAACATAAACAGGGTTAGAAAACTGCTCAATGAAAAGAGAGGCTTAACTGAGTGAGTGGTATTCACACGACACATAGTAGTTTCACAGACAGCTTCCTTCTTTTTTTTTTATGTGAGAGTATTTCTTTTTCTATATTCTAAAGAGCGTTCCCAAATGTCCTTCCTCAGATTCCACAGAAACAGTGATTTCAAACTGCTCAATCCCAAATATGATTTAATTCTATGAGATGAATACACACATCACAAAGCAGTTGCTCAGAATGATTCTCTCCAGTTTTCAATGGAAGACGTTTCCTTGCTCGACACAGGCCTCCGGGCACCACTTAATAGCCCTTCACAGATTTCTCAAAGACAGAATTTCCAAACTGGGCAATGTTGAGTAAGCTTTACCTTTGTGAAATGAGTGCACATAACTGAGAACAGTTTCTTTGAACGCTTCTTTTCAGGTTTTATTTGAGGATATATCACTTTTCGCCGTCGTCTTCAATGCACTCCAAAATATCACTTTTTCGTTTTACAGGAACAGTGTTCAAACACTGCCTTATGAGAAAAGAGGTATAACTCCTTGAGTGGAATGCACACATCACAAACATTTTCTCAGAAAGCTTCTCTTCAGTTTCTACCTGAACATATTTCCTTTTTCTCCGTAAGCCTCAAAGCGCTCCCAAATATCCCTTCACACGCTAAAAATAAACACTGTTATAAAGTTGCTCAAAGAAAACAGAAGTTTAACTGAGCAAGAGGAATTCACACAATGCATAGAAGTTTCACAGAAAGCTTCCTACTTTTGTTTATCTGATTATATTTCTTTCTCCATATACTAAAGAGCCCTCCCAAATGTCCTTCTTCAGATTCCACAGATATAGTGATATCAAATTGCTCATTTCAAATTATGATTTAACTCTGTGAGAGGAATACACACATCACAAAGCAGTTGCTCAGAAAACATACCTCCAGTTTTCAACAGAAGATGTTTCCTTGCTCACCAAATGCCTCCAGGCGCCACTTACTATCCCTTCGCAGATTTCTCAAAGATAGAGTTTCCAAACTGGACAATGTAAAGTAAGCTCTATCTCTGTGAAATGAATGCACATATCAGAGAGCAGCTTCTTGGAACACTTCTTTCTGGGTTTTCTTTGAGGATATTTCATTTTTTGCCATAGTCTTCAATGTGCTCTGAAATATCACTTTTTGGTTTTACAGGAACAGTGTTCAAACACTGCCCTATGAGAAAAGAGGTGTAACTTCTTGAGTGGAATGCACATATCACAAAGTAGTTTCTCAGAAAGCTTCTCTCCAGTTTTTATCTGAAGATATTTCCATTTTCCCAGAGTCCTGAATGTGCTCCTGAATGTCCCTTTGAGGATCCGTCCATGACAGAATAACCAAGCTGTGTAATGTCAAGAAAGCTTTATCTATGTGAGATGAATAAACATAGCAAAAAGTAGATTCACAGAAAGCTTCTTTCCAGTTTTTATCTGAAAATATTTCCTTTTTCACCATAGTCCTGAATGTGCCTCCAAATGTCCCTTCACGGATCCTTCCATGGCAGAATTTCCACGCTTTGTACTGTAAAGGAAGCTTTTTCTATGTGAGATGAATACATATAACATAGAGCAGTTTCACAGAATGCTTCTTTCCTGATTTTATCTGAGGCTATTTCCCTTTTCACAATAAGCATCAATATGCTCCCAGATATCCCTTAGTAAATTTTTCCCCAAAGTGGTTTTCCTGATGCCGTATGAGAAGAGAGGAGTAACACTGTAAGTGGAATGCACACGTTACAAAGTAGTTCCTTGGAAAACTTCTTTCCAGTTTCTAGCTGAACATATTTAATTTTTCACTGTAAGCCTAAAAGCGCTCCTGAAAATCCCTTTGCATGGTGAACAAAAGCAGTGTTAGAATACTGCTCAATGAAAATGGAAGCTTAACTGTGTGAATGGAATTCACACAACACAGAGCAGTTTCACAGAAAGATTCCTTCTGGTTTTTATCTGAAGATATTTCCCTTTTCACCATAGTCCTGAATATGTTCCCAAATGCCCTTCACGGATCTGTCCATGACAGAGTTGCCAAGTTGCATAATGTAAAGAAAGATTTATCTACGTGAGATGAATAAACATAGCAAAAAGCAGATTCACAGAAAGCTTCTTTCCAGTTTTTATCTGAATATATTTCCTTTTTCTCCATAGTCCTGAATGGGCTATCAAATGTCCCTTCACAGATCCATCCATGACGGAGTTTCCAAACTGTGTAATGTAAAGAAAGCTTTAGCTATGTGACAGGAATACACATATCACCAGGAAGTTTCACAGAAAGTTTCTTTTCAGTTTCTGTCTGAGGCTATTTCTCTTTTCACCATAGACATCAACATGCTCCTGAATACCACTTGGACCTTTTTATCCAAAGAGGTTTCCCAATGCTGTATGAGAACAGAGGTATAACACTGTGAGTGGAATGCACACGTCACAAAGCAGTGCCTTGGAAAGCTTCTCTCCAGTTTCGGTCTTAACAAATTTCCTTTTTCACCATAAGCCTCAAAGCTCTCCCGAATATCCCTTCACATGCTAAACATAAACAGGGTTAGAAAACTGCTCAATGGAAAGAGAGGCTTAAGTGAGCGAGATGAATTGAAATGACACAGAACAGTTTCACAGAAAGCTTCCTTCTGGATTTTACCTGAGGATATTTCTTTCTTCATATTCTAAGGAGCATTCCCAAATATCCTTCCTCAGATTCCAGAAAAACAGAGATTTCCAACTGCTCAATCCAAAGAGTGGTTTAACTCTAGGAGACGAAACACACATCACAAAGCAGTTGCTCACAAAGCTTGTCTCCAGTTTTCATTGGAAGACGTTTCCTTGCTCACCACAAGTCACCGGGCGCCACTTAATATCCCTTCACAGATTCCTAAAAGACAGAGTTTCCTAACTGGGCAAGGTTAAGTAAGCTTTAACTCTGTGAAATGAATGCATGTATCAGACAGTAGTTTCTTGGAACGCTTCTGTCTGGGTTTTATTTGAAGATATTTCACTTTCTGCCATAGTCTTCAAAGTGAAATATCACATTTTCAGTTTTAGAGGAACAGTGTTCAAATACTGCCTTATGAGAAAAGAGGTAGAACTCCCTTAGTGGAATGCACACATCACAAAGCAGTTTCTCAGAAAGTTTCTCTTTAGTTTTTATCTCAAGATATTTCCTTTTTCACCATAGGCCTGAATGTGCTCCCAAATGTCCCTTCACAGGTACGTCCAAGATGGAGTTTACAAACTGTGTAATATAAATAAAATTTTATCTATGTTATATCAATAAACATATCTATCACAGAGCAGTTTCACAGAAATCTTCTTTCCAGTTTTTGTCTGAAGACCTTTCCTTTTTTCCCATATTACTGAATGTGCTCCTGAACGTCCCTTCATGGATCCATCCATGACAGAGTTTCCAAGCTGTGGAATGCAAAGAAAGCTTTACCTATGTGAGAAAAGTACACATAGCACAGAGCAGTTTCACAAAAAGCTTGTTTTCAGTTTTTGACTGAGGCTATTTCCCTTTTCACTATAGGCCTCAATATGCTCCCGGTTTTCCCTTGGTACCTTTTTCTCCAAAAGGGTTCACCCATGCTGTATGAGAAGAAAGGTATAATTCTCTGAGTGGAATGCACATGTCACAAAGCAGATCCTCAGAAAGCTTCTCTCCAGTTTCTATCTGAAGATATTTCCGTTTTCACCACAAGCCTCAAAGCGCTCTCGAGTATCACTTAGGAGACTAATCTAAAACAGTATTAGAATACTGCTCAATGAAAACAGAAGCTTAACAGTATGAGTGGAATTCACACAACATAGAGCAGTTTCGCAGAATGCCTCCTTCTGGTTTTTATCTGAGGGTCTTCCTTTTTCAGCATATTCTTAAGAGCGTTCCCAAATATCCTTTCTCAGGTTTCACAGAAACAGTGATTTCAACCTGCTCAATCCAAAGAATGATTTAGCTCTATGAGATGAATACACACATCACAAAGCAGTTGCTCACAAAGTTTCTCTCCAGTTTTCAGCAGAAGACATTTCCTTGCTCAAGAGAGGCCTCCAGGCATCACTTACTACCCCTTTGCAGAATCCACAAAGACAGAGTTTCCAAACTGGACAATGTAAAGTCAGCTTGAACTGTGTGAAATGATTGCACATATCAGAGATCAGAATCTTGGAATGCTCTTTCTGAGTTTTATCTGAAGATATTTCACTTTTCTCCATAGTCTTCAATCTGCTCTGAAATATCACCTTTTCGGTTTTACAGGAAAAGTGTCCAAACATTTCCTTATGAGAAATGAAGTGTAACTCCCTGAGTGGAATGCACACATCACAAAGTAGTTTCTCAGAAAGATTCTCTCTGGTTTTTATCTGAAGATATTTCCTTTTGCACCATAGGCCCGAATTTGCTCCCGAATGTCCATTCACAGATCCGTCCATGATGGAGTTTCCCAACTGCATAATATAAGGAAAGTTTTATCTACGTGAGATGAGTAAACATATATATCACAAAGCATTTACAGAGAAAGCTTCTTTTCAGTTTTTGCCTGAGGATATTTCCTTTTTCACCGTAGCCCTCCATATGGTGAATGTTCCTTGGTAGCTTTTTCTCCAAAAGGGATTTCCCAATCTTCTATAAGAAAAAAAGTATAACTCTGTGAGTGGAATGTACATGTCACAGGGAAGCTCCTCAGAATGCTTCTCTCCTGTTTCTATGTGAAGATATTTCCTTTTACACCATAAGCCTCAAAGCGCTCCAGAATATCCCTTCGCAGACTAAAGATAAACAGTTTTAGAAAACTGCTCAACGAAAAGACATCCTTAACGAGGGAGAGGAATTCACTCAACACATAGCAATTTCATCAAAAGTTTCCTTCTGGTTTTCATCTGAGGATATTTCTTTCTCCATATTCTAAAGAGCGTTCCCAAATGTCCTTCCTCAGATTCCACAAAAACAGTGATTTCAAACTGCTCAATCCAAAGAATGGCTTAACTCTATGATATGAATACACACATCACAAATCTGTTGCTCAGAAAACTTCTCTGCAGTTTTCATCGGAAGACATTTCCTTGCTCACCACAGGCCTCTCAGCGCCACTTAATATCCCTTTGCAGATTTCTCAAAGACAGAGTTTCCAAGCTTTGCAATGTAGAGTAATCTTTAACTCTGTGAAATGAATGCACATATCAGACACCAGTTTCTTGGAACGCTTCTGTCTGGGTTTTATTTGAGGATATTTCACTTTCCGCCATAGTTTTCAAGGTGCTCCGAAATATCACATTTTCAGTTTTACAGGAACAGTGTGAAAACACTGCCTTATGAGAAAATAGGTATAACTCCCTGAGTAGAATGCACAGATCACAAAGTAGTTTCTCAGAAAGCTTCTCTGCAGTTTTTATCTAAAGATATTTCCTTTTTCACCATAGGCCTGAATGTGCTCCTGAATGTCCCTTCACAGATACATCCATGATGGAGCTTATAAACTGCATAATATAAAGAAAGTTTTTTCTATGTTATATCAATAAACATATCTATCACAAAAGAGTTTCACAGAAATCTCCTTTCCAGTTTTTGTCTGAGGACTTTCCTTTTTCACCATAGTCCTGAATGTGCTCCTGAATGTCCCTTCATGGATCAATCCATTACAGAGTTTCCAAGCTGTGTAATGAAAAGAAAGCTTTACCTATGTGAGATGAGTACACATAGCACAGAGCAGTTTTACAGAAAGTTTCTTTCCCGTTTTTGTTTGAGTCTATTTTCCTTTCCACCATAGGCCTCAATATGCTCCTCGTTATCCCCTGGTAACTCTTTCTCCAAAAGGGTTTCTCTGATGCTATATGAGATTAAAGGTATAATTCTGCAAGTGGAATGCACATGTCACAAAGCAGCTCCTCAGAAATCTTCTCTCCAGTTTCCATCTGAAGATATTTCTGTTTTCACCATAATCCTCAAAGTGTTCCCAAATATCACTTAGGAGACTAACCTAAAACAGTGTTAGAATACTGCTCAATGAAAACAGAAGCTTAACGGTACGAGAGGAATTCACATGACACAGAGCAGTTTCACAGAAACCCTCCTTCTGGTTTTTATCTGAGGGTCTTTCTTTTTCAGCATATTCCTAAGGGCGTTCCCAAATGTCCTTTCTCAGGTTTCACAGAAACAGTGATTTCAACCTGCTCAATCCACAGAATGATTTAAACCTATGAGATGAATACACACATCACAAAGCAGTTGCTCAGAAAGCTGCTCTCCAGTTTTCAGCAGAAGACATTTCCTTGCACCACACAGGCCTCCAATTGCCACTTACTACCCCTTTGCAGATTCCTGAAAGACAGAGTTTCCAACTGGGCAATGTAGAGTAAGCTTTAACTCTGTGAAATGAATGCACATCGCAGAGCAGATTCTTGGAACTCTTCTTTCTTGGTTTTATTTGATTATATTTCACTTATCACCATAGTCTTCAAGGCGCTAGGAAATATCACTTTTTCAGTTTTACAGGAACAGTGTTGAAACACTGCCTTATAGGAAAAGAGGTAAAACTCCCTGAGTGGAATGCACACATCACAAAGAAGTTCACAGAAAGCTTCTTTCCAGTTTTCCTCTAAGGCTATTTCCCTTTTCAATGTAGGCATCAATATGCTCCCGAATATCACTTGGTAACTTTTACTCCGAAAGAGTTTCCCCAATGCTGTATGAGAAGAGAGGTATAACACTGTGAGTGGAATGTGCACGTCACAAAGCAGTTTCTAAGAAAGCTTCTCTCCAGTTTCTATCTGAACATATTTCCTTTTTCACCGTAAGCCTCAAAGCGCTCCTGAATATCTCTTCCCATGCTAAACATAAACAGGATTATGAAGCTGCTCAATAAAAAGAGAAGCTTAACTGAGAGAGAGGAATTAAAACGACACAGAACAGTCTCACAGAAAGCTTCATTCCGGATTTTACCTGAGGATATTTCTTTCTCCATATTCTAATGAGTGTTCCCAAATGTCTTTCCTCAGATTCCACAGAAACAGGGATTTCAAACTGCTCAATTCGAAGAATGATTTAAATCTATGAGAGGAATACAAACATAACAAAGGAGTTGCTCAGTAATCTTCTCTCCAATTTTCAACAGAAGACATTTCCTTGCTCACCACAGGCCTCCAGTGCCATTTAATATCCCTTCACAGAATCCTCAAAGTCAGACTTTCCAAACTGGGAAATGTAGAGTAAACTTTAACACTGTGAAATGAATGGACATGTCAGAGAGCAGTTTCTTGGGATGCTTCTTTCTGGGTTTTATTTGCTGGCATTTCACTTTTCACCATAGCCTTCAATGTGCTCCGAATATCACTTATTTAGTTTACAGGCACCGTTTTCAAACAGTGCCGTATGAGAAAAAAGGTATAATTCCCTGAGTGGAATGCACACATCACCAAGCAGTTTCACACAAAGCTTCTCTCCAGCTTTTTTCGGATGATATTTCCTTTTCCACCATAGGCCCGAATGTGATCCCGAATATCTCTTAGGGGATCCATCCATGACGGAGTTTCCAAGCTGCATAATGTAAAGAAAGCTTTATCTATGTGAGATGAATAAACATAGCAAAAAACAGATTCAGAGAAAACTTCTTTCCAGTTTTTTCTGAGGCTATTTCCCTTTTTGCCATAGGTGTCAACATGCTCCCGATTATCATTTGGTACCTATTTCTACAAAAGGGTTTCCCTGATGCTGTAAGAGAAGAAAGGTAAATCTCTGTGAGTGGAATGCACACGTCACAAAACAGCTCCTCTGAAATCTTCTTTCCAGTTTCTATCTGAAGATATTTCAGTTTTCACCATAAGCCTCAAAGCACTCCTGAATATCACTTTGCACACTAAACACAGTGTTAGAGTACTCTTCAATGAAAAAGGAGACTGAACTCTGTGATTAGTATACAAATGATACAGAGTTGTTTCAGAGAAAACTTCCTTCCAGTTTTTATCTGAGGATTTTTTTTTAGCATAGTCTAAAGAGCGTTCCCAAATGTCCTTTCTCAGGATCCACAGAAACAGTGATTTCAAACTGCTCAATACAAAGAATGATTTAACTCTATGAGATGAATACACACATCACAAAGCAGTTGCTCAGAAAGCTTCTTTCCAGTTTTCATCAGAAGACATTTCCTTGCTCACCACAGGTCTCCAAGCGCCACTAAATATCACTTTGCAGATTCCTCAAAGATAGAGTTTCCAAACCGAGCAACGTAGAGGAAGTTTTAACACTGTGAGATGAATGTACATATCAGAGAGCAGCTTCTTCAAATGCTTCTTTCTGCATTTTATTTGAGGATAGTTCACTTTTTGCCATAGTCTTCAATGCGATCTGAAATATCATGTTTTCAGTTTTACAGGAACAGTGTTCAAACACTGCCTTATGAGAAAATAGGTATAACTCCCTGAGTGGAATGCACATATCACGAAACAGTTTCTCAGAAAGCTTCTCCCCGATTTTTATATGAAGATATTTCCTATTTCTCCATAGGCCTGAATGTGCTCCCCAATGTCCCTTCGCGGATCCGTACATGATGGAGTTTCCAAGCTGCGTAATGTAAAGAAAGCTTTATCTATGTGAGGTGAATTCACATAGCACAGAGCATTTTCACAGAAAACTTCTTTCCACTTTTTGTCTGAGGCTATTTCCATTTTTACCATGGGCGTCAATATGCTCCCAAATATTCCTTGGTTCCTTTTTCTCCAAAAGAGTTTCCCCGATGCTGTATGAGAAGAGAGGTATAGCACGGTTAGTGGAATGTACACGTCACAAGCAGTTCCTCGGATAACTTCTCTCCATTGTCTATTTGAGCATATTTCTTTTCTCACTGTGAGACTCAAAGCGCTTCCGAATACCCCTTTGCATGCTAAACCTAAACAGTGTTAGGAAACTCTTCAATGAAAAGGGAAGCTTAAGTGAGTGAGAGGAATTCACACGACACATAGCAGTTTCACAGAGCGCTTCCTTCTGGATTTCATCTGAGGATATTTCATTCTCCTATTCCAAAGAGCGATCCCAAATGTCCTTCCTCAGATATGACGGAAACAGTGATTTCAAACTACTCAATCCAAGGAATGGTTTAACTCTATGAGATGAATACACACATCACAAAGCAGTTGCTCAGAAAGCTTCTCTCCAGTTTTTATCGGAAGATATTTCTTTGCTCACCACAGGCTTCCGCGGCGCCACTTAATATCCCTTTGCAGATTCCTCAAAGAAAGAGTTTCCAAACTGGGCAATGTAGAGTACACTTTAATTCTGTGAAATGAATGCACATATTGGAGAGTAGTTTCTTGGAATGCTTCTTTCTGGGTTTTATTTGAGGATATTTCACTTTTCACCATAGTCTTCAATGCACTCTGAAACAACACTTTTTTATTTTTACAGGAACGGTGCTCAAACCCTGCCTTATGAGAAAAGAGGTATAATTCCCTGAGTGGAATGCACACATCACAAAGCAGTTTTGCAGAAAGCTTCTTTATCTCCAGTTTTTATCTGAAGATATTTCCTTTTTCACCATACGCCTGAATGTGCTCAAGAATGTCCCTTTGCGGATATGTCCAAGAGGGAGTATCCAAACTGTGTAATATAAGGGAAGTTTTATCTCTTTGAGATGAATAAACATATCCATCATGAACCAGTTTCACATAAATGTTCTCTCTCCAGTTTGTGTCTGAGGATACTTACTTTTCCACCATAGTCGTCCATATACTCCTGAATGTCCCTTGGTAGCTTTTTCTCCAAAAGGGATTCCCCAATCCTCTATGAGAAAAAAGGCATAAATCTGTGAGTGGAATGCACACGTCACAAAGCAGTTCCTCGGAAATCTTCTCTCCATTTTCTATCCCAACATATTTTCTTCGTCACCCTAAGCCTCAAAACGCTCCCGAATATCCCTTGGCAGACTAAACACAGTGTTAGAATACTGATCAATAGGAAGACAAGCTGAACTGTGTGAGGGGAATTCACACGAAACTGAGGAGTCTCACATAAAGCTTCCTTTTGTTTTTTATCTGAGGATATTTCTTTTTCAGCACATTCTATAAGCGTTCCCAAATTTCTTTTCTCAGGTTTCACAGAAACAGTGATTTCAAACTCTTCAATCTAAAGAATGATTTAAATGTATGAGAATAGTACACACATCACAAAGCAGCTGCTCAAAAAGCTTCTCTCCAGTTTTCAATGAAAGACATTTCCTTGCTCACCGCATTTCTCTGGGAGCCACTTAATATTCCTTCTCAGAATCCTCAAAGACAGGCTTTCCAAAGTGGGAAATGTAGAGTAACCTTTAAGTCTCTGAAATGAATGCACATGTCAGAGAGAAGTTTCTTGGAATGCTTCTTTCTGGGTTTTATTTCAGGATATTTCACTTTTTGCCATAGTCTTCCATGCACTCCGAAATATTACCTTTCCGGTTTTACAGGAACAGTGTTCAAACACTGCCTTAAGAGAAAAGAGGTACAACTCCCTGAGTGGAATGCACACATCACAAAGCAGTTTCTCAGAAACTTCTCTCTAGTTTTTATCTGAAGATATCGCCTTTTTCACTGTAGGCCTGCGTGTGCTCCCGAAAGTCCCTTCATGGATCCGTCGATGATGGAGTTTGCAAACTGCATAATATAAGGAAAGTTTTATCTATGTGAGATGAATAAACATGTCTATCACAAAGCTGTTTCACAGAAATCTTCTTTCCAGTTTTTGTCTGAGGATATTTCCTTTTTCATCATAGCCATCCCTATACTCCCGAATGTCCCCTGGTAGCTTTTTCTCAAAAAGGGATTCCCCAATCCTCCATGAAAACGAAGGTTTAACTCTGTGAGTGGAATGCACACGTCACAAAGCAGCTTCTCGGAAAGCTTCTCTCCAGTTTTTATCTGAAGTTATTTCCTTTTCCACCATAGTCCTGAATGTAATCCCGAATATCCCATTGCAGATCCATGCATGATGGAGATTTCAAACTGAGTAATGTAAAGAAAGCTTTATTTATGTGAGATTAATAAACCCTGCCAAAAGCAGATTAACAGAAAGCTTCTACCAGTTTCTATCTTATTTCCTTTTTTACCACATTCCTGAATGTGCTCCCGAATGTCCTTTTGCGGATCCACCCTTGACAGAGTTTCCAAGCTGTGCAATGTAATGAAAGCTTTATCTATGTGACATGAACACACATATCACAGAGCAGTTCCACAGAAAGCTTACTTCCAGTTTTTGTCTGAGGCTCTTTCCCTTTTCACCATGGGTGTCAATATGCCCCTGAATATCACTTGGCGCCTTTTTCTCCAAAAGGGTTTCGCTGATGCTGTATGAGAAGAGAAGTATAACACTGTAAGTGGAATGCACAGGTCATGAAGCAATTCCTCGGAAAGCTTCTCTCCAGTTTCCATCTGAACATATTTCCTTTTTCAGCATAAGCTGAAGCTGTGCCCCAATATCCTCTCATACACTAAACACAAACAGTGTTAGAAAACTGCTGAATGAAAAGAGAAGCTTAACTGAGGGAGAGGATTTCACATGACATACAGCAGTTTCAAAGAAAGCTTCCTTCTGGTTTCTATCAGACGGTATTTCTTTCTCCATATTCTAAAGAGCATTCCCAAATGTCCTTCCTCAGATACCACAGAAACAGTGATTTCAAACTGCACAATACAAAGATTCGTTTAACTCTATGAGATGAATACACACAGCACATCACAAAGCAGTTGCTCAGAAAGCTTCTCTCCAGTTTTCATCGGAAAACATTTCCTTTTTCACGATAGGCCTGAAAGTGATACTGAGTATCCCTTCACGGATCCGTCCATGATGGAGTTTCCAACTGCGTAATTTAAAGAAACTTTTATCTATGTGAGATGAATAAACATAGAAAAAAACAGATTCACAGAACGTTTCTTTTCAGTTTTTATCTGATGATATTTCCTTTTTCACCATATACCTGAATGTGCTCCCGAAAGTCCCTTCATGGTTCGTCCATGACAGAGTTTCTAAGCTGAGTAATGTAAAGAAAGCTTCATCTATGTGAGATGAATAAACCTAGCAAAAAGCAGATTCACAGAAAGCTTCTTTCCAGTTTTTATCTGAAGATAGTTCCTTTTTCACCATAGTCCTGTATGTGCTCCCAAATGTCCCTTCATGGATCCGTCCATGACTGAGGTTCCAAACTGTGTATTATAAAGAAAGTTGTATCTATGTGAGAAGATTATACATAACTATCACAAAGCAGTTTCACAGAAAGTTTCTTTCCAGTTTTGGTCTGAGGATATTTTTTTTTTCCACAATAGCAGTACTTATATTCCCGAATGTCCCTTGGTAGCTTTTTCTCCAAAAGGGATTCCTCAGTCCTCAATGAGAAGAAAGGTATAACTCCATGAGTGCAATGCATACATCACAAAGCAGCTCCTCGGAAAGCTTCTCTCCAGTTTCTATCTGAAGATATTTCGGCTTTCACCATAAGCCTCAGAGCATTCCCAAATATCCCTCCTCAGAGTCACCAAAAATAGTGTTAGACTACTGCTCAATGGAAAGAGAAGCTTAATGGTGCAAGTGGAATTCACACAACACAGAGAAGTTTCACAGAAAGCTTTCTTCTGGTTTTTATCTGAGGATATTTCATTTTCAGCATATTCTGAAGAGCATTCCCAAATGTCCTTTCTCAGGTTCCACAGAAAGAGTGATTTCAAACTGCTCAATCCAAAGAATGATTTAACTCTATGAGATGAAAACACGCATCACAGGCAGTTACTCAGAAGGCTTCTCTACAGTTTTCAATGGAAGAGATTTCCTTGCTCACCACAGGCCACAGGGCGCCATTTAGTATCTCCTCCCAGATTCCTCAAAGACAGTTTCCAAACTGTGCAATGTAGAGTAAGATTTAACTCTGTAAAATGAATGCACATTTCAGAGACCAGTTTCTTGGAACACTTCTTTCTGTATTTTATTTGAAGATATTTCACTTTTCTCTATATTCTTCAATGTGCTCCAAAATATCACTTTTTCGGTTTTACAGGAACAGTGTTCAAACACTGCCTTATGAGAAAAGAGGTATAACTCCCTGAGTGGAATGCACACATCACAAAGCAGTTTCTCAGAAAGCTTCTCCTCTTTTTTTATCTGAAGATATTTCCTTTTTCTCCATAGTCCTGTATGTGATCTCAAATATCCCTTCGTGGATCCATCCATGATGTAATTTGAGAGCTGCGTAATGTAAAGAAAGCTTTACCTGTGTGAAATGAATACAAATAGCAAAAAGTAGATTCACAGAAAGCTTCTATTCAATGTATATCTGAATATATTTCCTTTTTCATCAGAGTCCTGAATGTGATCCCAAATGTCCCTTTGCGTATCTGTCCATGACAGAGCTTCCAAGCTGCGTAATGTAAAGAAAGCTTCATCTATGTTGCACATATCACAGAGCAGTTTCACAGAAAGCTTCTTTCCGGTTTTTGTCTGAGGCTATTTCCCTTTTCATCATAGGCATCTATATGATCCCGGATACCCTTGGTAAATTTTTCCCCAAAGGGTTTTCCCTGATGCTGTATGAGAAGAGAGGTACAACACTGTGAGTGGAATGCACATGTCACAAAGCAGTTCCTGGGAAAGTTCTCTCCAGTTTCTATCTGAAGATATTTCCTTTTTCACTGTAAGTCTCAAAGCATTCCTGAAAATCCCTTCGCACGCTAAACAGAAACAGTGTTACAAAAATGCTCAATGAAAAGAGAAGCCTAACTGAGCGAGAGGAATTCAAACGACACACAGCAGTTTCACAGAAAGCTACCTTCTGGTTTTTATGTGAGGATGTTTCTTTCTCCATATTGTAAAGAGCATTCCCAAATGTCCTTCCTGAGATTCCACAGAAACAGTGATTTCAAACTGCTTAATCCAAAGAATGACTTAACACTATGAGATGAATACACACGTCACAAAGCAGTTCCTCAGAAAGCTTCTCTTCAGTTTTCAATGGAAAATGTTTCCTTGCTCACCACAGGCCTCTGGACGCCACTTAATATTGTTTGGCAGATTCCTCAAAGACAGAGTTTCCAAACTGGGCAATTTAGTGTAAGTTTTAACTCTGTGAAATGAACGCACATTGTCAGAGAATAGTTTCATGGAACGTTTCTTTCTGTTTGTTTTTGTTTTTGTTTTTTGAGGATATTTCACTTTTCTCCATAGTCCTCAATGCACTCCGAAATATCACTTTTTCAGATTTACAGAACAGTGTTCAAACACTACCTTATGAGAAAAGAGGTATAACTACCCAGTGGAATGCAAACATCACAAAGCAGTTATTCAGAAACTTCTGTCCAGTTTTTATCTGTATATATTTCCTTTTGCACCATAGTCCTGAAGGTGCTCCCAAATGTAACTTGGTGGATTCTTTTATGGCAGTGTTTCCAAGCTACTTAATGTAAAGAAAACTTCATCTATGTGAGATGAATGAACATAGAAAAGAGAAGTTTCAGATAAAGCTTCTTTGCAGTTTTTATCTGAAGATATTTCCTTTTTCACCATAGTTCTATATGTGCTCCGGAATGTCCCTTCGTGGATCCGTCCATGATACAGTTTCCAAATTGTGAAATATAAAGACAGTTTTATCTATGTGAGATGAATAAACATATCTATCCCAAAGCAATTTCACAGAAAGCTTCTTTCGAATTTTTGTCTGAGGATATTTCCTTTTACACCATAGCCGTCTCTATACTCCCGAATGTCCCTTGGTACTTTTTCTCCAAAGGGGATTCCCCAAACCTCTATGAGAAGAAAGCTATAACTCTGTGAGTGGAATGCATATGACACAAAGCAGCTCCTCGGAAAGCTTCTCTCCAGTTTCTATCTGAAGGTATTTCCTTCTTCACCATAACCCTCAAAGAGCTCCCGAATATCCCTTCACGGACTAAACATAAACAGTGTTAGAATACTGCTCAATGAAAACAGAAGCTTAACTGTACGGTTGGAATTCACATGCCACAGAGCAGTTTCACAGAAACCTTCCTTCTGGTTTTTATTGGAGGGTATTTCTTTTACAGCATATTCTAAAGAGCATTCCCAAATGTAATTTCTCAGGTTCCACAGAAAGAGCGACTTCAAACTGCTCAATCCAAAGAATGATTTCACTCTATGAGATGAATACACACTTCACAAAGCAGTTGCTCAGAAAGCTTCTCTCCAATTTTCAATGGAAGACATTTTCTTGCTCACCACAGGCCTCCAATTATCACTTAATATCCCTTCGCAGACTCCTCATAGAGAGACTTTCAAAACTGGGAAATGTAGAGTAAGATTTAACTCTGTGAAATGAATGGACAGGCCATAGAGGAGTTTCTTGGAATGCTTCTTCCTGGGCTTTATTTGATGACATCTCACTTTTCGCCATAGTCTTCAATGTGCTCCGAATATCACTTTTTTAGTTTTACAGGAACAGTGTTCAAACAGTACCTTATGAGAGAAAAGCTATAATTCCCTGAGTGGAATTCACACATCACCAGGCACTTTCTCAGAAAGTTTCTCTCCAGTTTTTATCTGACGATATTTCCTTTTTCACCATAGGCCCGAATATGATCCTGAATATCCCTTCACAGATCCATCCATGATGGAGTTTCCAAGCTGCATAAAGTAAAGAAAGCTTTATTTATGTGAGATGACTAAGCATAACAAAAAGTAGATTCAAAGAAAGTTTCTTTTCAGTTTTAATCTGAAGATATTTCCTTTTTCACCATAATCCTGAATGTGCTCCCAAATGTCCCTTCGTGGATCCGTCCATGACAGAGATTCCAAGCTGTATAATGTAAAGAAAGCTTTATCTATGTGAGAAGAATACACATATCACACAACAGTTTCATAGAAAGCTTCTTTCCAGTTTTTGTCTGTGGCTATTTCTCTTTTCACCATAGGCATCAACATGCTTCCGAATATCACTTGGTACCTTTTTCTTCTAAAGGGTTTCCCCAATGCTATATGAGAAGAGAAGTATAACACTGTGAGTGGAATGCATATGTCACAAAGCAGTTCTTCGGAAAGCTTCTCTCCAGTTTCGGTCTGAACATATTTCCTTTTTGACCATAAGCCTCAAAGCACTCCCGAACAACCCTTCACACAGTAAACATAAAAAGGGTTAGAAAACTTCTCAATGAAAACAGAGTCTTAACTGAGCGAGAGGAATTAAGACGACTCAGAGCAGTTTCACAGAAAGCTTCCTTCTGGATTTTATCTGAGGATATTTCTTCCTCCATATTCTAAGTAGCATTCTGAAATATTTTTCCTCAGATTCCACAAAACAGTGATTTCAAACTTCTCATTCCAAAGAATGGTTTGAATCTATGAGGTGACTACACACATCACAAAGCATTTGCTCAGAAAGCTTCTCTCCAGTTTTCATTGGAAGACGTTTCCTTGCTCACCACAAGCCACCGTGTGCCACTTAATATCCCTTCACAAATTCCTCAAAGACAGAATTTCCAAACTAGGTAATGTAGAGTAAGCTTTACCTCTGTGAAATGAATGCACATATCAGAGAAGAGTTTGTTGGAATGCTACTTTCTGGGTTTTATTTCAGGATATTTCACTTTTCGCCATAGTCTTCCATGCGCTCCGAAATATTACTTTTTCAGTTTTACAGAAACAATGTTCAAACACTGCCTTATGAGACAAGAGGAATAACTCCCTCAGTGGAATGTACACATCACAAAGCAGTTTCTCAGAAAGCTTCTCTCCACTTTTTATCAGAAGATATTTGCTATTTCACCATAGGTCAGAATGTGCTCCCGAATGTCCTTTCACAAATCCGTCCATGATGGCATTTCAAAACTGTGTAATAGAAAGAAAGTTTTATCTATGTGAGATGAATAAACATATCTATCACAAAGCAGTTTCACAGAAATCTTATTTCCAGTTTTTGTCTGAGGATATTTCCTTTTTCACTTTAGCCATCCATATACTCCCAAATGTCCCTTGGTAGCTTTTTTTCCAAAAGGGATTCCCCAATCCTCTATGAGAAGAAAGGTATAACTCTGTGAGTGGAACGCACACAAAACAAAACAGGTCCTCTGAAAGCTTCTCTCCTGTTTCTATCTGAAGATATTTCTGTTTTCACCATAAGCCTCAAAGCGCTCCCAAGTATTCCTTAGCTGACTAATCTAAAACAGTGTTAGAATACTGCTCAATGAAAACAGAAGCTTAATTGTGCGAGTAGAAGTCACATGACACAGAGCACTTTCACAGAAAGCTTTCTTCTGGTTTTTATCAGAGGGTATTTCTTTTTCAGCATACTCTTTTTTTTTTTTTTTTTTTTTTTGAGATGGAGTCTCGCTCTGTCGCCCAGGCTGGAGTGCAGTGGCTGGATCTCAGCTCACTGCAAGCTCCGCCCTCCGGGTTTATGCCACTCTCCTGCCTCAGCCTCCCGAGTAGCTGGGACTACAGGTGCCCGCCACCTCGCCCAGCTAGTTTTTTGTATTTTTTAGTAGAGGCAGGGTTTCACCGTGTTAGCCAGGATGGTCTCGATCTCCTGACCTCGTGATCCGCCCGTCTCGGCCTCCCAAAGTGCTGGGATTACAGGCTTGAGCCACCGCGCCTGGCTGCATATTCTTAATAGAGTTTCCAAATGTCCTTTCTCAGGTTCCACAGAAAGAGTGATTTTAAACTGCTCAATCCAAAGAATGATTTAACTCTATGAGATGAATACACACATCAAAAAGTAGTTGCTCGGAAAGCTTCTCTCCAGTTTTCAACAGAAGATATTTCTTGGTCGCCACAGGCCTCCGGTCGCCACTTAATATCCATTGGCAGAATCCTCAAAGACAGACTTTCCGAACTGGGAAATGTAGATTAAACTTTAACTCTCTGAAATGAATGTATATGTCAGACGGCAGTTTCTTGGAATGCTTCTTTCCTGGTTTTATTTGACGACATTTCACTTTTCACCATAGTCTTCCATGCGCTTCGTAATATTACTTTTTCAGTTTTACAGGAATAGTGTTCAAACACTGCCTTATGAGAAAAGAAGTATAACTCCCTGAGTGGAATGCACACATCACAGAGCAGTTTTTCAGAAAGCCTCTATCCAGTTTTTATCTGAAGATATCTCCTTTTCCATCTTAGCCCTGAATGTGCTCCCAAATGTCACTTTGTGAATCCATCCATGACAACGTTTCCAAACTGCATAATAGAAGGAAAGTTTTATCTATGTGAGATGAATAAACATATCTATCACAAACCCATTTCACAGAAAGCTTCTTTTCAGTTGTTGTCAGAGGATATTTCCTTTTTCACCATAGCCTTCCCTATACTCTCAAATGTCCCTTGGTAGCTTTTTCTCCAAAAGGGATTCCCCAATCTTCTATGAGAAGAATGCTATAATTCTATGAGTTGAATGCACACGTGGACAACGTGGAGTAAGCTTTACCTCTGTGAATTGAATGCAAATATCTGAGAACAGTTTCTTGGAACGCTTCTTTCTGGGTTTTATTTTAGGATATATCACTTTTCGCCATAGTCTTCAATGCACTCCGAAATATCACTTTTTCGTTTTACAGTAACAGTGTACAAACACTGCCTTGTGAGAAAAGTGGTATAACTCCCAGAGTGGAATGCACACATCACAAAGCAGTTTCTCAGAAAGCTTCTCTAAAGTTTCTACCTGAACTTACTTCCTTTTTCACCGTAAGACTCAAAGCGCTCCCAAATACCCTTCGCATGCTAAACATAAACAGTGCTAGAAAACTGCTCAATAAAAAGAGAAGCTTAACTGAGCGAGAGGAATTCACATGACACATAGCAGTTTCACAGAAAGCTTCCTTCTGGTTTTATCTGAAATATTTCCCTTTTCATCATAGTTCTGAATGTGCTCCCGAATGCCCTTCACATATCCATCCATGACAGACTTTCCAAGCTGCGTAATGCAAAGAAAGCATTATCTACATAAAATTAATAAAAATAGCAAAAAGCAGATTCACAGAATGCTTCTTTCCAGTTTTTATCCGAAGATATTTCCTTTTTCACCATAGTCCTGAATGAGCTCCCGAATATCCCTTCATGGATAGGTCCATGGCAGAGTTTCGAAGCTGCGTAATGTAAAGAAAGCTTTATCTATGTGAGATGAATACACATAGCACAGAGCAGTTTCACAGAAAGCTTCTATCCAGTTTCTGTCTGAGGCTATTTCCCTTTTCACCATAGGCTTTAATATGCCCCTTCTGTGAATATCCCTTCACAGAATCCTCAAAGACAGATTTTCCAAACTGGGAAATGTAGAGTAGGCTTTAACTCTGTGAAATGAATACATGTGTCAGAGAGCAGTTTGCTGGAACGCTTCTTTCTGGGTTTTATTTCAGGATATTTCACTTTTCACCAAACTCATCCATACACTCCGAAATATTACTATTTCGGTTTTACAGGAGGTGTTCAAATACTGCCTTATGAGAAAAGAGGTATAACTCCCTGAGTGGAATGCACTCATCACAAAGCAGTTACTCAGAAAGCTTCTATCATGTTTTTATCTGAAGATTTCTCCTTTTTCCCCGTAGGCCTGAATGTGCTCCAGAATGTGCCTTCGTGGATTCGTCCATGACGGAGTTTCCAAACTGCATAATATAAAGAAAGTTTCATCTATGTGAGATGAATAAACATATCTATAACAAAGCAGTTTCACAGAGATCTTTCCAGTTTTAGTCTGAGGATATTTCCTTTTTCACCATAGTGGTCCATATACTCCCGAATGTCCCCTGGTAGCTTTTTCTCCAAAAGGGTTTCCCCAATCCTCTATGAAAGAAAGGTATAATTCTCTGAGTGGAATGCACATGTCACAAAGTGGCCCCTAGAAAAGCTTCTCTCCAGTTTCTATCTGAAGATATTTTCTTTTTCACCATAAGCTTCAAAGCACTCCCGAAGATCCCTTCCCAGACTAAACAAAAGAAGTGTTAAAATACTGTTCAATGAAAAGAGAAGCTTAACTGTGTGAACGGAATTCACGTGACACAGAGCAGTTTCACAGAAAGCTTCCTTCTGGTTTCTATCTGAGGTTATTTACTTTTCAGGATAATCTAAAGAGCGTTCCCAAATGTCGTTTCTCAGATTCCACAGAAACAGTGATTTCAAACTGCTCAATCCAAAGAATGATTTCAGTCTATGACATGAATACAAACATCACAAAAGTGTTGCTCAGAAGGCTTCTCTCCAATTTTCAACCAAAGACGTTGCCTTGCTCGCCACAGACCTTCAGTTGCCACTTAACATAACCTCACAGAATCCTGAAAGACATACTTTCCAAACTGGGAAATGTAGAGTAAGCTTTAATGCTGTGAAATGAATGGACATGTCAGAGAGCAGTTGCTTGGAATGCTCCTTTAAGGGTTTTACTGGATGACATTTCACTTTTTGCCATAGTCTTCAATGTGCTCTGAATATCACTTTTTTAGTTTTACAGGAACAGTGTTCAAACAGTGTCATATGAGAGAAAAGGTATAACTCCCTGAGTGGAATGTATACATCACCAAGCAGTTTCTCAAAAAGCTTCTCTCCAGTTTCTATCTGACAATATTTCCTTTTTCACCATAGGTCCGAATGTGATCCCAAATATCCCTTTGCAGATCCATCCATGATGGAGTTTCCAAGCTGCATAATGTAAAGAAAGCTTTATCTATGTGAGATGAATAAACATAGCAAAAAGCAGATTCACAGAAAGCTTCTTTCCAGTTTTTGTCTGAGGCTATTTCCCTTTTCACCATAGGCATCAACATGCTTATGAATATCACTTAGAACCTTTTTCCCCAAAAGGGTTTCACCAATGCCGTATGAGAAAATAAGTATAACACTGTGAGTGAAATGCACATGTCACAAAGCAGTTCTTCGGAAAGCTTCTCTCCAGTTTTGGTCGGAACATATTTCCTTTTTCACCATAAGTCTCAAAGCCCTCCTGCATATCCCTTCACATGTTAAACATAAACAGAGTTAGAAAACTGTTCAATGAAAAGCGAGGCTTAACTGATTGAGAGGAATTAAGAAGACACAGAGCAGTTTCACTGAAAGCTTCCTTCTCGATTAACCTGGGAATATTTCTTTCACCATATT
The DNA here is from genome assembly GCF_043159975.1 of Macaca nemestrina. NCBI lineage: Eukaryota > Metazoa > Chordata > Mammalia > Primates > Cercopithecidae > Macaca > Macaca nemestrina. The sequence continues at coordinate 99,442,947 of NC_092132.1, read as the reverse complement.
CTAAGGAGTGTTCCCAAATGTCCTTCCTCAGATTCCACAAAAACAGTGATTACAAACTCCTCAATTCAAACAATAGTTTAACTCTAAGTGATGAATACAAACATCACAAAGCAGTTGCTCAGAAAACTTCTTTCCAGTTTTCACCGGAAGACCTTTTCTTGCTCACCACAAGTCTCCAGGTGCCACTTACTATCCCTTTACAGATTCCTCAAAGACAGAGTTTCCAAAGTTGGCAACGTAGAGTAAGCTTTAACTATGTGAAATGAATGCACATATCAGAGAGCAGTTTCTTGGAACGCTTCTTTCTGGGTTTTATTAGAGGATATTTCACATTTCGCAATAGTCTTCAATGCGCTCCAAAATATCACTTTTTCGATTTTACAGGAACAGTGTTCAAACACTGCCTTATGGGAAAAGAGGTACAACTCCCTGAGTGGAATGCACACATCACAAAGCAGTGTCTCAGAAAACTTCTTTCTAGTTTTTATCTGAAGATATTTCCTTTTTCACCATAGGTGTGAATGTGCTCCCGAATGTCCCTTCACGAATCCATCCGTGACGGCGTTTCAAAATTGCATAATAGAAAGAAAGTTCATCTATGTGAAATGAATAAACATATCTATCACAAAGCAGTTTCACAGAAAGCTTCTTTTCAGTTTTAGTCTGAGGATATTTTCTGTTTCACCATAGCAGTCCATATACTCCCGAATGTCCACTGGTAGCTTTTTCTCCAAAAGGGATTCCCCAATTCTTTATGAAAAGAAAAGTATAACTCTGTGAGTGGAATGCACACACCACAAAGCAGCTCCTTGGAAAGCTTCTCTTCAGTTTCTATCTGAAGATATTCCCTTTTTCACTGAAAGCCTCAAAGCGCTCCCGAATATCCCTTAGCTGACGAAACTAAAACTGTTAAAATATTGCTCAATGAAAACAGAAGCTTAACTGTGGGAGTGGAATGCACATGACAGAGAGCAGTTTCACAGATAGCTTCCTTCTGGTTTTTATCGGAGAGTATTTCTTTTTCAATATATCCTGAAGAGCATTCCCAAATGTCTTTTCTCAGGTTCCGCAGAAAGAGTGATTTCAAACTGTTAAATCTAAAGAATGATTTAACTCTATGAGATGAATACACACATCACAAAACAGTTCTTCAGAAAGCTTGTCTCCAGTTTTTAACGGAAGACATTTCCTTGCTCGCCACAGGCCTCTGGTCACCACTTAATATCCTTTCGCAGAATCCTCAAAGACAGACTTTTCAAACTGGGAAATGTAGACTAAGCTTTAGCTCTCGGAAATGAATGCACGTGTCAGAGAGCAGTTTCTTGGAACGCTTCTTTCTGGGTTTTATTTCAGGATATTTCACTTTTTGCCATAGTCTTCCATGCGCTCTGACATATTATTTTTTTGGTTTTTTCAGGAGCAGTTTTCAAACACTGCCTTATGAGAAAAGAGGTATAACACCCTGAGTGGAATGCACACATCACAAAGCAGTTTCTCAGTAAGCTTTTCTCCAGTTTTTATCTGAGGATATCTCCTCTTTCACCGTAGGCCTGAATGTGCTCCCGAATGTCCCTTTGCAAATCGGTCCATGACGGAGTTTCCACAGTGCCTAATACAAGGAAAGTTTTATTTATGTGAGATGAATAAATATATCTATCACAAAGCAGTTTCACAGAAATCTTCTTTCGAGTTTTTGTCTTGGATATTTCCTTTTTAACCATACTCCTGAATGTCCTCCAGAGTGTCCATTCACAGTTCTTCCATGATGGAGTTTCCAAGCTGAGTAATGTAAAGAAAGCTTCATCTATGTGGGATGAATAAACATAGCACAAAGCAGATTCACAGAAAGCTTCTTTCCAGTTTTTATCTGAAGATACTTCCTTTCTCATCATAGTCCTGTATGTGCTCCTGAATGTCCCTTCACAGATACGTCCTTGACAGAATTTTCCTGCTGCATAATGTAAAGGAAGCCTTATCTATGTGAGATGAATACACATATCACAGAGAAGTTTCACAGAAACCTTCTTTCCAGTTTTTGTGTAAAGCAATTTCACTTTTCACCATAGGCATCAATATGCTCCCGAATATTTCATGGTACTTTTTCTCCAAAAGTGTTTCCCCGATGCTGTATGAGAAGAGAGGTAAAACAATGTGAGTGTAATGCACATGTCAAAAGCTGTTCCTCGGATATATTCTCTCCAGTTTGTATCTGAACATACTTCATTTTTCACCGTAAGCTTCAAAGTGTTCCTGAATGTACCTTTGCACGCTAAACAAAAACATTGTTAGAAATCTACTCAATGAAAAGAGATGTTAAATGAGTGTTGGAATTCACATGACACATAGCAGTTTCACAGAAAGCTTCCTTCTGGTTTTTATCTGAGGATATTTCTTTCTCCATATTCTATACAGCATTCCAAAATGTCCTTCATCAGATTCCACTGAAATAGTGATTTCACAGTGCTAAATCCAAAGAATACTTTAACTCTATGAGATGAATACACACATCTCAAAGCAGTTGCTCAGAAAGCTTCTCTCCAGTTTTCACCAGAAGGCATTTCCTTGCTCACCACAGGCCTCAGGTCGCCACTTAATATCCCTTCAAAGAATCATCAATGACAGACTTTCCAAACTGGGACATGTCGAATCAGTTGTAACTCTCTCAAATCAAAGCACAAGTCAGAGAGTAGGTTCTTGGAACGCTTCATTTTGGGTTTTATTTCAGGATATTTCACTTTTCGCCATAGTCTTCTATGTGCTCCGACATATTACTTTTTCGGTTTTACAGAAACAGTGTTCAAAAAGTGTCTTATGAGAAGAATGGTATAACTCCCTGAGTGGAATGCACACATCACCAAGCAGTTTCTCAGAAAGCTTTTCCCCAGTTTTCATCTGACCATACTTCCTTTTTCACCATAGGCCAGAATGTGATCTCAAATATCCTTTCACGGATCCATCCATGACAGAAGTTCCATCTTGCATAATGTAAAGAAAGTTTTATCTATGTGAGAGGAACAATCATAGCCAAAAGAAGATTCACAGAAATCTTCTTTCCAGTTTTTATCTGAAGATATTTCCTTTTTCACCATGGTCCTGAATGTGCTCCCGAATGCCCCTTCATGGATCCATCCATGACAGAGTCTCCAAGCTGCGTAATGTAAAGAAAGCTTTACCTATGTGAGATGAATACACATATCACAGAACAGTTTCATAAAAAGCATTTGTCCAGTTTTTGTCTGGGACTATTTCCCTTTCCACCATAGGCGTCAACATGCTCCTGAATATCACTTGATATCTTTTTCTCCAAAAGGATTTCCCTGATGCTGTATAAGAAGAGAGGTATAACACTGTGAGTGGAATGCACACATCACAAAGCAGTGCCTCGGAAAGCTTCTCTCCAGTTTCGGGCTGAACATATTTCCTTTTCCACCATAAGCCTCAAAGTGCTCCCGAATATCATTTCACACACTACACATAAACAGGCTAAGAAAACTGCTCAATGAATAGAGAGGCTTAAATGAGTGAGAGGAATTTAGACGACACAGAGCAGTTACACAGAAAGCTTCCTTCTGGATTTTGCCTGAGGATATTTCTTTCTCCATATTCTAAGGAGCGTTTCCAAATATACATCCTTCCTCAGATTCCACAAAAACAGTGACTTCAAGCTACTCAATCAAGAATGGTTTAACTGTATGAGACGAATAGACACATCACAAAACAGTTCTTCAGAAAGTTTCTCTCCAGTTTTCATAGTAACACGTTTCCTTGCTCAATACAAGCCTCCAGGCACCACTTAATATCCCTTCACAGATTTCTCATAGACAAAGTTTCCAAACTGGGCAATGTAGAGTAAGCTTTAAGTCTGTGAAATGAATGCATGTGTCAGAGAGCAATTTCTTGGAACGCTTCTTTCTGGGTTTTATTTCAGGATATCCCACATTTCACCATAGTCTTTAATGTGCTCCGAAATATCACTTTTTCAGTTTTACATGAACAGTGTCCAAACACTGCCTTAAGAGAAAAGAAGTAAAGCTCCCTGAGTGGAATGTACACATCACAAAACAGTTTCTCAGAAAGCTTCTCTCCAGTTTTTATCTGAAGATATTTCCTGTTTCACCATAGGCCTGAATGTGCTCCCAAAGGTCCCTTCTCTTATCCTTCCATGACGGAGTTTCCAAACTGTATAATATAAAGAAAACTTTATCTATGTGAGATGAATAAACATATCTATCACAAAGCAGTTTCACAGAAAACTTCTTTCCAGTTTTTATCTGAGGATATTGCCTTTTTCAAGCATAGTCGTCCATATACTCCCAAATGTCCCTTGGTAGCTTTTCCTCCAAAAGGGATTCCCCCATCCTCTATGAGAAGAAAGGTATAACTCTGTGAATGGAATGCGCACATCACAAAGCAGCTCCTCGAAAAGCTTCTCTCCTGTTTCTATCTGAAGACATTTCCGTTTTCATCAAATACCTCAAAGCGCTCCCAAATATGCCTTTGTAGACTACAGAAAAACAATGTTAGAATACTGCTCAATGAAAATAGAAGCTGAATTGTGCTAGTCTAATTCATATGACACAGAGCAGTTTCACAGAAAGCTTTATTCTGTTTTTTATCTAAGGGTATTTCTTTTTCAGCATATTCTAAAGAGCGTTCCCAAATTTCCTTTCTCAAGTTCCACAGAAACAGTGATTTCATACTGCTGAATCCAAGGAATGATTTAACTCCATGAGATGAATACACACATCACAAAGCAGTTGCTCAGAAAACTTCTCTCCAGTATTCATCGGTAGGCATTTCCTTGCTCACCACTGGCCTCCATGCACCACTTAATATCCCTTTGCAGATTCCTCAAAGACAGAATTTAAAACCGGGCAATGTAGATTAATATTTAACTCTGTAATGAAGGCAAATATCAGAGAAGAGTTTGTTGCAATGCTTCTTTCTGGGTTTCTTTTGAGGAAATTTTGCTTTTCACCATAGTCTTCAAGGCTCTTCAAAATATCACTTTCTCAGTTTTACAGGAACACTGTTCAAACACTGCCTCATGAGAAAGAGGTATAACTCCCTGAGGGGAATGCACACATCACAAACCACTTTCTCAGAAAATTTCTCTCCAGTTTTCATCTGCAGATATTTCCTTTTTCACCATAGGCCTGAATGTGCTCCCCAATGTCCCTTCATGGATCGGTCTATGACAGAGTTTCCAAACTGCGAAATATGAAGAAAGTTTTAAACATGTGAGAGGAATAAGTGTATCTACCACTGAGCAGTTTCACAGACAACTTCTTTCCAGCTTTTGTCTGAGGATATTTCCTTTTTCACCATAGCCATCAATATACACCCGAATGTCCCTTGGTAGTTTTCTCTCCCAAAGGGATTTCCCAATCCTCTATGAGAAAAAAGCTATAACTCTGTGAGTGGAATGCATACGTCACAAAGCAGCTCATCGGAAAGGTTATCACCAGTTTCTATCTGAAGATATTTCCATTTTCACCATACGCCTCAAAGTGCTCCCAAATATCCCTTTGCACACTAAACAAAAACAGTGTTAGAATACTGCTCAATGAAAACAGAAGATTAACTGTGTGAGTGGAATTCACACGACACAGAGCAGTTTCACAGAAAGATTCCTTCTTATTTTTATCTGACAGTATTTCTTTCTCTGCATGTTCTAAAGAGCGTTCCCAAATGTCCTTTCTCAGGTTTCACAGAAACAGTGATTTCAAACTGCTCAATCCAAAGAATAGTTTAACTCTATGAGATGAATACACACATCACAAAGAAGTTGCTCTGAAAGCTTCTCTCCAGTTTTCATTGGAAGACATTTCCTTGCTCACCACAGGCCTCCAGGCACCACTGAATATCCCTTCACAGATTCCTCAAAGACAGAGTTTCCAAACAGGGCAATTTAGAGTAAGATTTACCTCTGTGAAATGAATGCACATATCAGAGAGAGAAATTTCTTGGAACGCTTCTTTCTGAATTTTATTTGAGGATATTTCACTTTTCTCACTAGTCTTAAATGCACACCAAAATATCACTTTTTCTCTCTTACAGGAACAGTGTTCACACACTGCCTTAGGAGAAAAGAGGTATAACTCCCTGTGTGGAATGCACACATCACAAAGCAGTTTCTCAGAAAGCTTCTGTCCAGTTTTTATCTGAAGATATTTCCTTTTTCACCATAGGCCTGAATGTGCTGCTGAATGTCCCTTCACTGATCCGTCCATGCTGGAGTTTGCAAGCTGCATAATGTAAAGACTGCTTTGTATGTGTGTGATGAATAAACGTAGCAAAAAGCAGATTCACAGAAAGCTTCTTTCCAGTTTTTATCTGAAGATATTTCCTTTTTCACCATAGTCCTGAATGTGCTCCTGAATGTCCCTTCGCAGATCCGTTCAGGACTGAGTTTCCAAGCTTCGTAATGTAAAGAAAGCTTTATTTATGTGACATGAATACACATATCACTGAGTAGTTTCATAGAAAGCTTCTTTCCAGTTTTTGTCTGAAGCTATTTACCTTTTCACCATAAGCGTCAATATGCTCTTGAATATCACTTGGTACCCTTTTCTCCAAAAGGGTTTCCCCAATGCCGTATGAGAAGAGAGGTATAACACTGACTGGAATGCACACGTCACAAAGCAGCTCCTAAGAAAGCTTCCCTCCAGTTTCTGTCAGAACATATTTCCTTTTTCACCGTAAGCCTCAAACCGCTCCCGAATATCACTTCCCATGCTAAACATATACAGGATTAGAAAACAGCTCAATGAAAAGAGAGGCTTAACTGAGCAAGAAGAATTAAGATGACACAGAGCAGTTTCACAGAAAGCTTCATTCCTGGTTTTACCTGAGGATATTTCTTTCTCCTTATTCTAGTGAGCGTTCCTAAATGTCCTTCCTCAGATTCCACAGAAACAGGGATTTCAAACTGCTCCATCCAAAGAACAGTTTAACTCTATGAGATGAACACACACATCACAAAGTAATTGCTCAGAAAGCTTCTCTCCAGTTTTCATTGGAAGACGTTTCTTGCTCACCAGAAGCCTCCAGGCATCACTTAATATCCCTTCACAGATTCCTCAAATGTAGAGTCTCCAAATTGTGCAACGTAGAGTAGGTTTTAACTCTGTGAAATGAATGCACATATCAGAGAGCAGTTTCTTGGAACGCTTGCCTCTGGGTTGCATTTCAGAATATTTTACTTTTCACCATAGTCTTCAATAAGGTCCGAAATAACACTTTTTCGGTTTTACAGGAAGAGTGTTCAAACACTGCCTTATGAGAGAAGAGGCATAACTCCCTGAGTGGAATGCACACATCACAAAGTAGTTTGTCAGAATGCTTCTATCCAGTTTTTATCTGAAAATATCTCCTTTTTCACTCTAGGTCTGAAATTGCTTCCAAATTTCCCTTCGCGGATCTGTCCATGATGGAGTTTCCAAACTGCACAGTATAAGGAAAGTTTTATATATGTGAGATTAATAGACATATGTATCACAAAGCAGTTTCACAGAAATCTTCTTTCAGTTTTTGTCTGAGCATATTTCCTTTTTCACCATAGCTGTCCATATACTCCCAAATGTCCCCTGGTAGCTTTTTCTCCAAAAGGGATTCCTCGTTCCTCTATGAGAAGTAAAATATAACTCTGTGAGTGGAATGCACACATCACAAAGTAGTTGTTCAGAAATCTTCACTCCAGTTTCTATCTGAAGATATTTCTGTTTTCACAATAAGCCTCAAGTGCTCCTGACTCTACTCTAGCTAACTAAGCTAAAACAGTGTTAGAATACTGCTCAATGAAAACAGAAGTTTAACTGTGTGAGTGGAATTCACAGGACACAGAGCAGTTTCACAAAAAGCTTCCTTCTGGTTTTTTTTTTTGGAGGGTATTTCTTTTTCAGCATATTCTTAAGAGCGCTCCCAAATGTCCTTTCTCAGGTGCCACAGAAACAGTGATTTCAAACTGCTCAATCCAAAGAATGGTTTAACTCTGTGAGATGAATACACACGTCACAAAGCAGTTTCTCAGAGAGCTTCCCTCCAGTTTTCTTTTTTTTTTTTTTTTTTTGAGACGCAGTCTCGCTGTGTCTCCCAGGCTGGAGTGCAGTGGCGTGATCTTGGCTCACTGCAAGCTCCGCCTCCCGGGTTCATGCCATTCTCCCGCCTCAGCCTCCCGGGTAGCTGAGACTACAGGCGCCCGCCACCATGCCCGGCTAGTTTTTTGTATTTTTAGTAGAGACGGGTTTTCACTGTGTTAGCCAGGATAGTCTCGATCTCCTGACCTCGTGATCCACCCGCCTCAGCCTCCCAAAGTGCTGGGATTACAGGCTTGAGCCACCGCGCCCGGCCTTCCCTCCAGTTTTCAATGGAAGACATTTCCTTGTTCATCACAGGCCTCCGGTCGCCACTTAATATCCCTTCCCAGAATCCTCAAAGACAGACTTTCTAAACTGGGAAATGTAGAGTAAGCTTTAACTATCTGAAATGAATGTATATGTTAGAGAGCAGTTTCTTTGAACGCTTCTTTCTGGGTTTTATTTCAGGATATTTCACTTTTTGCCATACTCTTAAATGCGCTCCAAAATATTACTTTTTCAGTTGTACAGGAACAGTGTTCAAACACTGCTTTATGAGGAAAGAGATATAACTCCCTGAGTGGAATGCACACATCACAAAGCAGTTTCTCAGAAAGTTTCTACCCAGTGTTTATCTGAAGATATCTCTTTTTCATCATAGGCCTGAATGTGCTCCCGAATGTCCCTTCGCGGATCCGTCCATGATGGAATTTCCAAACTGCGTAATATAAGGGAAGTTTTATCTGTGTTAGATGAATAAACATATCTATCGCAAAGCAGTTTCAAAAAACCTTCTTTCCAGTATTTATCTGAGGATATATCCTTTTTCACCATAGCCATTCATGTAATCCCGTATGTCTCCTAATAGCTTTTTCCCCAAAAGGGATTCCCCAATCCTCTATGAAAAGAAAAGTATAACTCTGTGAGTGCAATGCACACATCCCAAAGCAGCTCCTCGGAAATCTTCTCTCCAGTTCCCATTTAAAGATATTTCTGTTTTCACCATAAGCCTCAATGCACTCCCAAGTATCCCTTAGCTGACTAAACGAAAACAGTATTATAATACTGCCAAATGAAAACAGATTAACTGTGTGAGTGGAATTCACATGACACAGAGCAGTTTCACAGGAAGCTTCCTTCAGATTTTTATCAGAGGGTATTTTTTTTTCAGCATATTCTTAAGAGTGTTCCAAAATGTCCTTTCTCAGGTTCCACAGAAAGAGTGATTTCAAACTGTTCCTTCCAAAGAATTATTTAACACCATGAGGTAAACACACACCTCACAAAGCCGTTGCTCAGAAAGCTTCTATCCAGTTTTCAACAGAAGGCATTTCCTTGCTCGCCAGAGGCCTCGGGTCGCCACTTGATATCCCTTCGCAGAATCCTCAAAGACCATCTTTCCAAGCTGGGAAATGTAGAGTAAGCTTTAACTCTCTGATATGAAAGGACATGTCCAAGCAGTTTCTAGGAACGCTTCTTTCTGGGTTTTATTTCAGGATATTTCACTTTTCAAGATAGTCTTCCATGCATTCCAAAATAATACATTTTTGGTTTTACAGGAACAGTGTTCAAACACTGCCTTATGAGAAAAGACGTATAACTCAGTGGAATGCACACATGAAAAAACAGTTTCTCAGAAACCTTCTATCCAGTTTTTATCTGAACATATCTCCTTATTCATCGTAAGCCTCAAAGCGCTCCCAAATATCCCTTCACTGACTAAACAAAAACAGTGTTAGAATACTGCTCAATGAAAAGAGAAGCTTAACTGTGCGAGCAAAATTCACTCGACGCAGTGCAGTTTCACAGAGAGCTTCTTTCTGGTTTCTATCTGAGGTTATTTCTTTTTCCAGATATTCTAAAGAGCGTTCCCAAATGTCCTTTCTCAGATTCCACAGAAAGAGTGATTTCCAACTGCTCAAATCAAAGAATGATTTAACTCTATGAGATGAATACAAACATAACAAAAGAGTTACTCAGAATGCTTCTCTCCAATTTTCAATGGAAGACATTTCCTTGCTTGCCACAGTCCTCCGTTCACCACTTAATAGCTTCCTTCCTTTTTTTACCTGAGAATACTTCTTTTTTCACCGTAGCCCTCCATATGGTGAATGTCCCTTGGTAGCTTTCTCTCCAAAAGGGATTTCATAACCCTCTATGAGAAAAAAGATATAAATCTGTGAGTGGAATGTGCATGTCACAAAGCAGTTCCTTGGAAAGCTTCTCTCCAGTTTCTATCTGAAGATATTTCCCGTTTCACCGTAAGTCTCAAAGCGCTCCTGAATGTCCCTTCACATGCTAAACATAAACAGGGTTAGAAAACTGCTCAGTGAAAAGAGAGGGTTAACTGAGTGAGGGGAATTAAGATGACACAGAGCAGTTTCACTGAAAGCTACCTCCTGGATTTTACCTCAGGATATTTCTTTCTCCATAATCTAAGGAGCATTCCCAAATGTCATTCCTCAGAATCCACAAAAATAGTGATTTCAAAGTGCTCAATCCAAAGAATGGTTTAACTCTGTGAGACGAATACACACACCACAAAGCAGTTGCTCATAAAGCTTCTCTCCAGTTTTTATCTGAAGAGATTTCCTTTTTCACCATATGCCTGAATGTGCTCAAGAATGTCCCTTAGCGGATCCGTCCATGACGGAGTTTCCAAACTGCATAATATAAAGAAAGTTTTATCTATGCGAGATGAATAAGTATATCTATCACAAAGCAGTTACACAGAAATCTCCTTTCCAGTTTTTGTCTGAGCATATTTCCTTTTTCACCGTAGCTGTCGATATACTCCCGAATGTCCCCTGGTAGCCTTTCCTCCAAAAGGGATTCCCTAACCCTCCATGAAAAGAAAGGTATAACTCGGTGAGTGGAATGCCAACGTCACATAGGACCTCCTCGGAAAGCTCCTCTCCAGTTTCTATCTGAGGATATTTCCGTTTTCACCATAAACCACAAAGCACTACCAAGTACCCCTTCACAGACTAAACAAACACAATGGTACAATACAGCTCAATGAAAAGAGAAGCTTAACTCTGCGAGTGGAATTCACACAATCCAGAACAGTTTCACAGGAAGCTTACTCCTGGTTTTCATCTGAGGGTATTTCTTTTTCAGCATATTCTAAAGAGGGTTCCCAAGTGTTCTTTCACAGATTCCACAGAAACAGGGATTTCCAACTGCTCTATCCAAAGAATGATTTAACTCCATGAGATGAATATACACATCACAAAGCAGTTGCTCAGAAAACTTCTTTCCAGTTTTCAACAGAAGACATTTCCTTGCTCAGAACTCTGGGTGCCACCTAATATCCCTTCTCAGATTCCTCAAAGACAAAGTTTCCAAACTGGACAACATAGAGAAAGCTTTGACTCTGTGAAATGAATGCAAATATCACAGAGCAGTTTCTTGGAACGCTTCTTTCTGGGTTTTATTTGAGGATATTTCACTTTTCAACATAGTCTTCAATGTGCTCCGAAATATCACTTTTTTCACGTTTTACAGGAATGGTGTTCATAAACAGCCTTATGGAAAAGAAGTATAACTCCCTGAGAGGAATGCACACATCACAAAACAGTTTCTCAGAAATCCTCTCTCCAGTATTTATCTGAAGATATATCCTTTTTCACCATAGGACTGAATGTACACCTGAATTTCCCTTCACAGATACGTCCATGACGGAGTTTCCAAACTGTGTAATATAATGAAAACTTTATCTATGTGAGATGAATAAACATATCTATCACAAAGCAGTTTCACAGAAAGCTTCTTCAGTTTTTGTCTGAGGATATTTCCTTTTTCAGCATAGCTGTCCATATACTCCCCAATGTCCCTTGGTAGCGCTTTCTCCAAAAGGGATTCCCTAATCCTGTATGTAAAGAATGGAATTACTCTGTGAGTGGAATGCACACATCACAAAGCAGCTCCTCGGAAAGCTTCTTTGCAATTCCTATCTGAAGATATTTCCGTTTTCAACATAAACCTCAAAACGCTCCCGAATATGCCTTCGTAGATTAAACAAAAACAGTGTTAGAATACTGCTCAATGAAAAGAGAAGCTGAATTTTGCTAGTCTAATTCATATGACACCGAGTAGTTTCACAGAAAACATCCTTCTGGTTTTTATCTAAGGGTATTTCTTTTTCAGCATATTCTAAAAACCGTTCCCAAATGTCCTTTCTCAGATTCCACAGAAACAGTGATTTCAAACTGCTGAATCCAAGGAATGATTAAACTCTATGAGATGAATGCACACATTAGCTTCATAATGTAAATAAAGTTTTATTTATGTGACACAAATAAACATATCAAAAAGCAGATTCACAGAAAACTTCTTTCCAGTTTTTATCTAAAGATATTTCCTTTTTCACCATAGTCCTGAATGTGCTCTCGAATGTCCCTTCTCGGAAGAATCCATGATGTAGCTTCCAAGCTGCATAATGTAAAGAGAGATTTATCTATGTGAGATGAATGCACATATCACAGAGAAGTTTCATAGAAAGCTTCTTTCCAGTTTTTGTCTGGGACTATTTCTGTTTTCACCATTGGCGTCAATATGCAATCAAATATAGCTTGATACCTTTTTATCCAAAAGGGTTTCCTCAATGATGTATGAGAGGAGAGGTATAACACTGTGCGTGGAATGTACACGTCACAAAGCAGTTCCATTAGAAACTACCCTCCTGTTTCTATCTGAACATATTTCCTTTTTCACTATGAGCCTCAAAGCGCTCTGGAATATCCCTTCGTATGCTAAACATAAACAGTGTTAGAAAACTGCTCAATGAAAATAGAAGCTTAAATGATCGAGAAGAATTACACGACACATAGCAGTTTCACAGAAAGCTTCCATCTGGTTTTTATCTGAGAATATTTCTTTTGCTATATTTTAAACAGCATTTCAGGATATTCTAAAGAGCATTCCCAAATGTCCTTCCTCAGATTCCACCCAAACAGTGATTTCCAACTGCACTATCCAAAGAATGATTTAACTCCGTGAGATGAATACACACATCACAAAGCAGTTGCTCAGAAAGCTTCTCTCCAGTTTTCATTGAAGACATTTCCTTGCTCACCACAGTCCTTCTGGCGCCACTTAATATTCCTTCGTGCATTCTCCAAAGACAGAGTTTCCAAACTCGGCAATGTAGAGTAATATTTAACTCAGTGAAATGAATGCACATATCAGAGAACAGTTTCTTGCAACGCTTCTGTCTGGGTTTTATTTGAGGATATTTCACTTTTTGCCATAGTCTTCAATGTGCTCTGAAATATCACTTTTTCAGTTTACAGGAACAGGGTTCAAACACTGCCTTATGACAAAAGAGATATAATACCCTGAGTGCAATACATACATCACAAAGCATTTCTCAGAAAGCTTCTATCCAATTTTTATTTGAAGATATCTCCTTTTCTACCATAGGCCTGAATGTGCTCTCGAACGTCCCTTCACGAATCTGCCCATGACGGCGTTTCCAACCTATATAATAGAAATAAAGTTTTATTTATGTGAGATGAATAAACATATCTATCACAAACAGTTTCACAGAAAGCTTCTTTCCAGTTTTTGTGTGAGAATATTTCCTTTTTCACCATAGCTGTCCCTATACTACCTAGTGTACCGTGGTAGCTTTTTCTCCAAAAGGGTTTCCCTAACCCTCTATGAGAAGAAAGGTATAATTCTGTGAGTGGAATCCACACGTCACAGAGCAGCTCCTGGTAAAGCTTCTCTCCAGTTTTTAACTGAAGATATTTCCTTTTTCACCATAAGCCTCAAAGCACTCCGGAATATGCCTTCGCAGAATAAACAAAAGCAGTGTTAGAATGCTGCTGATTGAAAAGGGAAGCTTAAGTGTGCGAGCAGAATTCACACCACACAGAGCAGTTTCACAGAAAGCTTCCTTCTTGTTTCTATCTGAGGTTATTTCTTTTTCAGGATATTCTATAGAGCGTTCCCAAATGTCCTTTCTCAGATTCCACAGAAACAGTGATTTCAAACTGCTCAATCCAAAGAATGATTCAACTCTATGAGATGAATACAAACCTCACAAAGGAGTTGCTCAGAAAGCTTCTCTCCAATTTTCAACGGAAGACATTTCCTTGCTTGCCACCTGCCTCCTATTGCCACTTGATATCCCTTCGCAGAATCCTCCAAAAAACAAACAAACAAACAAACAAACAAAAAAACATTTTAAACGGGGAAATGTAGAGTAAGCTTTAACTCTGTGTAATGAATGGACATGTCAGAGAGCAGTTTCTTGCAATGCTTCTCTCTGGCTTTTATTGGACGACATTTCACTTTTCGCCATAGTCTTCAATGTGCTCCGAATATCACTTTTTAGTTTTACAGGAACAGTGTTCGAACAGTGTTCAAACAGTGCCTTATGACAAGAAAGTTATAACTCCCTGAGGGGAATGCACACATCATCAGTTTCTCAGAAAGCTTCTCTCCAGTTTTTATCTGATGGTATTTCCTTTTTCACCATAGGCCCAAAGGTGATCACAAATATACCTTCACTGATTCATCCATGACGGAATTTCCAAACTATGTAATGTAAAGAAAGCTTTGTCTATGTGAGATGAATAAACATAGCAAAAGCAGACACACAGAAAGCTTCTTTCCAGTTTGTCTCGGAAGATATTTCCTTTTCACTATAGTCCAGAATGTGCTCCTGAATTTCCCTTCCTGGATCCGTCCAAAACAGAGTTTCCAAGCTGCATAATGTAAAAAAGTTTTATCTATGTCAGGTGAATACACATATCATAGAGCAGTTTCATAGAAAGCTTCTTTCCAGTTTTTGTCTGAGACTATTTCTAGTTTCACCATAGGCATCAACATGTTCCGAATATCACTTGGTATCTTTTTCTCCAAAAGGGTTTCCCCGATGCTGTATTAGAAGAGAGGTATAATACTGTGAGTGGAAAGCACATGTCACAAAGCAGATCCTCGGAAATCTTCTCTCCAGTTTCAATTTGAAGATATTTCTGTTTTCAACGTAAGCCTCAAAGCGCTCCCGAGTATCCCCTAGCTGACTAAACTAAAACAGTGTTAGAATACTGTTCAATGAAAAGAGAAGCTTAACTGAGCCAGAGGAATTCACAGGACACATATCACTTTCACAGACAGCTTTCTTCTGGTTTTTATGTGAGTATATTTCTTTCTCCATATTGTAAAGAGTATTCCCAAATTCCTTCCTCAGATTCCAGAGAAACAATGATTTCAAACTGCTTAATCCAAAAAAAGATTTAACATTATGAGATGAATACACACGTCACAAAGCAGTTGCTCAGAAAGTTTCTCTCCAGTTTTCAACGGAAGACATTTCCTTGCTCACTACAGGCCTCCGGGAGCCACTAATATCCCTTCTCAGATTCCTCAAAGACAGAGTTTCCAAACTGGGCAATATAGTGTAAACTTTAACTCTGTGAAATGAATACACATTGTCAGAGGGTAGTTTCTCAGAAAGCATGTTTCTGGGTTTTATTTGAGAATATTTCACTTTTCTCCATAGTCCTTTATGCGCTCTGAAATATTCCTTTTTTGGTTTTACAGGAACAGTGTTCAAACAGTGCCTTATGAGGAAACAGGTATGACACCCTGAGTGGAATGCACACATCACAAAACAGTTTCTCAGAAAGCTTCTCTCCAGTTTTTAGCTGATGATATTTCCTTTTTCAATATAGGCCTGAATGCAATCCTGAATATCCCTTCATGGACCCATCCATGATGGAGTTTCCAAGCTATGTAATGTAAAGACAGCTTTATCTATGTGAGATGAGTAAACATAGCAAAAAGCAGATTCACAGAAAGCTTCTTTCCAGTTTTTATCTGAAGATATTTCCTTTTTCACCAGAGTCCTGAATTTGCTCCTGAATGTCCCTTCGTGGATCCCTGCATGACAGTGATTACAAACTGCATAATGAAAGAAAGCTTTATATATGTGAGATGAATACACAGAGCACAGAGCAGTTTCACAGAAAGCTTCTTTCCAGTTTCTGTCTGAGACTAATTCCCTTTTCACCATAGGCATTAATATGCCCCCAAATATCTCTTGGTACCTTTTTCTCCAAAAGGGTTTCCCTGAGGCTGTATGAGAAGAGAGGTATAACACTGTGAGTGGAATGCCCACGTCACAAAGCAGTTCCTCAGAAAGCTTCTCTACAGTTTCTTTCTGAACATGTTTCATTTTTCACCATAAGCCTCAAACCACTCGTGTATATCCCTTCACACTCTAAACATAAGCAGTGTTAGAAAATTGCTCAATGAAAAGAGAAGCTTAACTGAGTGAGAGGTATTCACACAACACATAGTAGTTTCACAGAAAGCTTCCTTCATTTTTTTTATCTGAGGGTATTTCTTTCTCCATATTCTAAAGAGCGTTCCCAAATGCCCTTCCTCAGATTCCACAGAAACAGTGATTTCAAACTGCTCTATCCAAAGTATGATTTAATTCTATGAGATGAATACACACATCACAAAGCAGTTGCTCAGAATGATTCTCTCCAGTTCTCAATGGAAGACGTTTCCTTGCTCACCACAGGCCTCCAGGTGCCACTAAATATCCCTTCGCAGATTTCTCAAAGACAGAATTTCCATACTGAGCAATGTACAGTAAGCTTTGCCTCTGTGAATTGAATGCACATATCCGAGAAGGGTTTCTTGGAACGCTTCTTCATGGGTTTTATTTGAGGATATATCACTTTTCACCATAGTCTTCAATGCACTCTGAAATATCACCTTTTCGTTTTACAGGAAAAGTGTTCAAACCGTGCCTCATGAGAAAAGAGATATAATTCCCTGAGTGGAATGCAGACATCACAAAGCAGTTTCTCAGAAAGCTTCTCTCCAGTTTTCATCTGAAGATATTCCCTTTTTCTCCCTAGACCTGAATGTGATCCCGAATATCCCTTCGTGGATATTTCCATGACCAAATTTGAAAGCTGTGTAATGTAAAGAAAGCTTTATCTGTGTGAAATGAATAAACATAGCAAAAAGTAGATTCACAGAAAGATTCTATCCAGTTTTTATCTGAATATATTTCCTTTTTCACCATTTTCCTGAATGTGCTCCCGAATGTCCCTTCGTAGATCCATCAATGACAGTGTTTCCAAGCTGCGTAATGTAAAGAAAGCTTTATCTATGTGAGATAAATACACATATCACAGAGCAGTTTCATAGAAAACTTCTTTCCAGTTTTTTTCTGAGGCTCTTTCCCTTTTCTCCATAGGCATCAACATGCTCCCAAATATCACTTGCTACCTTTTTCTCCAAAAGGGTTTCCCCGGTTCTGTATGAGAAGAGAGGTATAACACTGTGAGTGAAATATACACATTACAAAGCAGTTCCTCGAAAAGCTTCTCTCCAGTTTCGGTCTGAACATATTTCCTTTTTCACCATAATCCTCAAAGCGCTCCAAAACATAAACAGGGTTAGAAAGCTGCTCAATGAAAATGGAAGATTAACTGAGTGAGAGGAATTCACACGTCACATAGCAGTTTCACAGAAAGCTTCCTTCTGGTTTTTATCTGAGGATATTTCTTTCTCCATACTCTAAAGAGCATTCCCAAATGTCCTTCCTCAGATTCCACAGAAACAGTGATTTCAAACTGCTCAATCCCAAGAATGATTTAACTCTATGAGATGAATACACAAGTTACAAAGCAGTTGATCAGAAAACTTCTTCCCAGTTTCAACGAAAGACATTCCTTGCTCACCACAGGCCTCCATGCCCCACTAAATATCACTTCACAAATTCCTCAAAAACAGAGTTTCCAAACTGGGCAATGTATAGCAAGCTTTAACTCTGTGAACTCAATGCATTTATCAGAAAGCAGTTTCTTATAACATTTCTTTCTCGTTTTTATTTGAGGATAGTTCACTTTTCAACATAGTCTTCAGTGCACTCCAAAATATCACTTTTTCAGTTTTACAGGAACATAGTTGAAACACTGTGTTATGAGAATAGAGGTATAACCCTCTGAGTGGAATAAACATATCACAAAGCAGTTTTTCAGAAAGCTTCTCTCTGGTTCTTATCTGAAGACATTTCCTTTTTCACCATTGCCCTGAATATGCACCCGAATGTCCCTTCGAGGATCCGTCCATGATGGAGTTTCCCAGCTGTGAAATGTAAAGAAATCTTTATCTATGTGAGATGAATAAACATAATAAAAACAGATATACAGAAAGCTTTTTCCTGTTTTTATCTGAACATATTTCCTTTTTCACCATAGGCCTGAATGTGCTCCTGAATATCCCTTCGTGGATCTGTCCGTGACGTAGTTCCCAAACTGCATAATATAAAGACAGTTTTATCTATGTGAGATGAACAAACATATCTATCACAAGGCAGTTTCAGAGAAAGCTTGTTTCCAATTATTGTCTGAGGATATTTCCTTTCTCACCATAGCCGTCCATATACTCCCGAATGTCCCTTGGTAGCTTTCTCTCCAAAAGGGATTCCCCAATCCTCTATGAGAAGAAAGATATAACTCTGTAAGTGGAATGGAAACGTCACAAAACAGATACTCGGAAAGCTTCTCTACACTTTCTATCTGAAGATATTTCTGTTTCCACCGTAAGCCTCAAAGGACTCCCGAATATCCCTTCACAGACTAAACAATAATAGTATTAGAATAATGCTCAATAAAAAGAGAAGCTTAACTATGTGAGTGGAAATCACACGAAACAGAGCTCTTTTACAGAAAGATTCCTTCTGGTTTTCATCTGAAGGTATTAATTTTTCAGCATATTCTAAAAAGCGTTCCCAAATGTCCTTTCTCAGGTTCCACAGAAACAGTGATTTCAAACTGCTCAATCCAAAGAATGATGTAACTTTATGAGATGAATAAACACATCACAAAACTGTTGCTCAGAAAACTTCTCTCCAGTTTTGAAGGGAAGACATTTTCTTGCTCACCACAGCCCTCTGGTCGCCACTTAATATCCCTACGCAGATTCCTCAAAGACAGAGTTTTCAAACTAGGAAATGTAGAGTAAACTTTAACTCTGTTACATGAATGCACATATCAGAGAGTAGTTTCCTGGAACAATTCTTTCTGGGTGTTATTTGAGGATATTTCACTTTTCGCCATAGTCTTCAATGCGCTCCGAAACATCACTTTTTCAGTTTTAAATGAACAGTGTTCAAACACTTCCTTATGAGAAAAGCGGTATAACTCCCTTAGCGGAATGCACACATCACCAAGGAGTTTCTCAGACAGCTTCTCTCCAATATTTATCTGAAGAAATTACCTGTTTCAACATAGTCCTGACTGGGCTCCTGAATGTCCCTTTGTTGATCCATCCATGACAGTTTCCACACTGCGTATTGTAAATCAAGGTTTATCGTCATGAGATGAATAAACGTAGCAAAAAGCAAATTCACAGAAAGCTTCTCTCCAGTTTTTATCTGAAGATATTTCCTTTTTCGCCATAGGCCTGAATATGATCGTGAATGTCCCTACATGGATCCATCCATGATGGAGTTTCCAGGCTGAGTAACATAAAGAAAGCTTTATTGATGTGACAAGAATAAACATAGCAAAAAGCAGACTCACAGAGAGCTTCTTTCTGGTTTTTATCTGAAGATATTTTCTTTTTCACCATAGGCCTGAATGTGCTTCCTAATGTCCCTTCACAAATCCGTCCATGATGGAGTTTCCAAACTGTGTAACATAAAGAAAGTTTTATCTATTTAAGATGAATAAACATATCTATCACAAAGCATTTACACAGAAAGCTTCTTTTCAGTTTTTGCCTGAGGATATTTCCTTTTTCAGCATAGTCCTCCATATGGTGAATGTCCCTTGGTATCTTTTTATCCAAAAGGAATTTCCCAGTCCTCTATGAGAAAAAAGGTATAATTCTGTGAGTGGAATGCACACGTCACAAAGCAGCTCCTTGGAAAGCTTCTCTCCAGTTTCGATCTGATGATATTTCCGTTTTCACCATAAGCCTCAAAGCGCTCCAGAATATCCCTTCACAGACTAAACATAAACAGTGTTAGAAAACTGCTAAATGAAAAGAGAAGCTTAACGTGTGAGAGGAATTCACTTGACACATAGCAGATTCACAGAAAGCTTCCTTGTGGTGTTTATCTGAGGTTATTTCTTTCTCTGTATTCGAAAGGGTGTTCCCAAATGTGCTTCCTCAGATTCCACAGAAATAGTGATTTCAAACCGCTCAAACAAAAAAGTGGTTTAACTATATGAGATGAATACACACATCACAAAGCCATTGCTCAGAAAGCTTTTCTCCAGTTTTCATCGGAAGACATTTCCTTGCTCACCACAGGCCTCCAGGCGCCACATAATATCCCTTCGCAGATTCCTCAAAGACAGAATTTCCAAACTGGGAAACGTAGTGTAAGCTTTAACTCTGTGAAATGAATGCACATATCAGAGAGCAGTTTCTTGGAACACCTCTGTCTGGGTGTTATCTGAGGATATTTCACTTTTTGCCATAGTCTTCAATGGGCTTTGAAATATCACTTTTTTGGTTTTACAGGAAGAGTGTTCAAAACACAGTCTTATGAGAAAAAAGGTATAACTCCCTGAGTGGAATACACATATCACAAAGCAGTTTCTCAGAAAGCTTCTCTCCAGTTTTTATCTGAAGATATTTCCTTTTTCACCATAGTCCTGAATATTCTCCCAAATGTCCCTTCATAGAGTGGTCCATGACAAAGTTTCCAAGCTGTGTAAAGTGAAGAAAGCTTTATCTATGTGAGATGAATACACATATCACAGAGCAGTTTCATAGAAAGGTTCTTTTCAGTTTTTTCTGAAGCTATATCCCTGCTCACCGTAGTCGCCAACTTGCTCCCGAATATCACTTGGTACCTTTTTCTCCAAAAGGGTTTCCCCAAAGCTGTATGAGAAGAGGTATAACACTGTGACTGGAATGCACACGTCACAAAGTAGTTTCTCGGAAAGCTTCTCTCCAATTTCGGGCTGAACATATTTCCTTTTTCACCATAAACCTCAAAACGCTCCCGAATATCCCTTCACATGCTAAACATAAACAGGGTTAGAAAATTCCTAAATGAAAACAGAGGCTTAATGGAGCGAGAGGAATTAAGACGACACAGAGCAGTTTCACAGAAAGCTTCCTTCTGGATTGTACCTGAGGATATTTCTTTCCCCATATTCTAAGGAGCGTTCCCAAATTTCCTTCCTCAGATTCCACAAAAACAGTGATTTCAAACTGCTCATTCCAAAAATTGGTTTAACACTATGAGATGAATACATACATCAAAAAGCAGTTGCTCAGAAAGCTTCTCTCCAGTTTTCATCAGAAGATGTTTCCTTGCTCACCATAAGCCTCTGGGCGCCACTTGATATCCCTTCACAGATTCTTCAAAGACAGAGTTTCCAAACTGGGAAATGTAGTGTGAGCTTTAACTGTGTGAACTGAATCAACATATCTGAGAGCAGTTTCTTAGAATGCTTCTTTGTGGATTTTATTTTAGGATATTTCACTTTTCACTGTAGTAATCAATGCACTACAAAATATCACTTTTTCGGTTTTACAGGAACAGTGTTCAAACACTGCCTTATGAGAAAAGAGTTATAAGTCCCTGAGTTGAATGCACATATCACAATGCAGTTTCTCAGAAACATTCTCTCCAGTTTTTATCTGAAGATATCTCCTCTTCCACCACAGGCCTGAATGTGCTGCCGAATGTCCCTTCACGGATCCGTCCTTGACGGAGTTTCCAAACTGCGTAATGTAAGGAAAGTTTTATTGACATGAGATGAATAAACATATCTATAACAAAGAAGTTTCACAGAAATCATCTTTCCAGTTTTTGTCTAAGGATATTTCATTTCTAACCATAGCCATCCATATACTCCCGAATGTCCCTTGGTAGTTTTTCTCCAAAAGGGATTTCCCAATCCTCTATGAGAAGAAAGGTACAATTCTCTGAGTGGAATCCACATGTCAAAACGCAGCTCCTCTGAAAGCTTCTCTCCAGTTTCAATCTGAAGATATTTCCTTTTTCACCATAAGCCTTGAAGTGCTCCCAAGTATCCCTTCGGAGACTAATCAAAAAAAGTGTTAGAATGCTGCTGATTGAAAAGCGAAGCTTAAATGTGGGAGTAGAATTCACACCACACAGAGCAGTTTCACAGAAATCTTCCTTCTGGTTTCTATCTGAGGTTATTTCTTTTTCAGGATATTCTGAAGACTGTTCTGTAATGTCCTTTCTCAGATTCCACAGAAACAGTGATTTCAAACTGCTCAATCCAAGGAATGATTTAACGCTATGACATGAATAGAAACATCACAAAAAAATTGCTCAGAAATCTTCTCTCCATTTTTCAAAGGAAGACATTTCCTTGCTCCCCACAGGCCACTGGTCGCCTCTTAATATCCCTTCACAGAATCCTCAAAGACAGACTTTCCTAACTGGGAAATGTAGAGTAACCTTTAACTCTGTGAAATGAATGCACATGTCAGAGAGGAGTTTTTTTGAATGCTTCTTTCCGGGTTTTATTGGATGACATTTCACTTTTCACCATAGTCTTCAATGTGTTCCAAATATCACTTTTTTTAGTTTTACAGGAACAGTGTTCATACAGTGCCTTACAAGAAGAAAAGTATAACTCCCTGAGTGGAATGCACACATCACAAAGCAGTTTCTCAGAAAGCTTCTCTGCAGTTTTTATCTGAAGATATTTCCTATTTCACCATAGGCCTGAAGGTACTCCCAAATGTCCTGTCGCGAATCCGTCCATGACGGTGTTTCAAAACTGCATAATAGAAAGAAAGTTTTATCTATGTGAAATGAATAAACATATCTATCACAAAGCAGTTTCACAAAAAGCTTCTTTCCAGTTTATGTCTCAGGATATTTCCTTTTTCACCATAGCCATCCATATACTCCCCAATGTCCCCTGGTAACTTTTTCTCCAAAAGGGATTCCAATATCCTCTATGAGAAAAAAGGTATAATTCTGTGAGTGCAATGCACACGTCACAAAGCAGCTCCTCGGAAACCTTCTCTTCAGTTTCTATCTGAAGATATTACCTTCTTCACAGTAAGACTCAAAGCGCTCCTGAGTATCCCTTAGCTGATTAAATTAAAAAAGTGTTAGAATCCTGCTGAATGAAAACAGAAGCTTAACTGTGTGAGTGGATTTCACATGACACAGAGCAGCTTCCCAGAAAGCTTCTTTCTGGTGTTTATCAGATTGTATTTCTTTTTCAGCATTTTCTTAAGAGCGTTCCCAAATGTCCTTTCTCAGGTTCCACAGAAAGAGTGATTTCAAACTGCTCTACCCAAAGGATGATTTAAATCTATGAGGTGAATACACACATCACAAAGCAGTTGCTCAGAAAGTTTCTCTCCAGTTTTCAACGGAAGACATTTCCTTGCTCGCCACAGAACTCAGGTCACCATTTAATATCCATTCGCAGAATCCTCAAAGATAGACTTTCCAAAATGGAAAATGTAGAGTAAGTTTTAACTCTCTGAAATGAATGCACATGTCAGAGAGCAGTTTCTTGGAACGCTTCTTTCCGGGTTTTATTTCAGGATATTTCAGTTTTCGCCATAGTCTTCAATGCGTTCCGAAATAACACTTTTTCATTTTTACAGGAACAGTGTTCAAACACTGCCTTATGAGAAAAGATGTATAACGCCCGGAGTGGAATGCACACATCTCAAAGCAGTTTCTAGGAAAGATTCTCTCCTTTTTTTATCTGAAGATATTTCCTCTTTCACCATAGGCCTGAATGTGCTCCCGATTGCCCCTTCGTGAATCCGTCCATGGCCATGTTTCAAAATTGCATAATAGAAAGAAAGTTTTATCTATGTGAGATGAATACACATATCTATCACAAAGCAGTTTCTCAGAAAGCTTCTTTCCATTTTTTGTCTGAGGATATTTCCTTTTTCACCACAGCCATCCATATAGTCCCAAACATCCCTTGGTAGCTTTTTCTCCAAAAGGGATTCCCAAATCCTATATGACAAGAAAGCTATAACTCTGTGAGCGGAATGTACACGTCACCAAGCAGCTCCTCAGAAAACTTCTCTCCAGTTTCTATCTGAAGATTTTCCTTTTACACCATAAGCCTCAAAGCACTCCCTAATATCCCTTCACAGACTACACAAAAACAATGTTAGCATACTTCTCAATGAAAAGAGAGGCTTAACTGTGTGAGTGGAATTAATGTGACACAGAGCAGTTTCAAAGAAAGCTTTCTTCTTGCTTCAATTTGAGGCTATTTCTTTCTCAGGATATTCTAAAGAGTGGTCCCAAATGTCGTTTCTCAGATTCCACAGAAACAGTGATTTGAAACTGCTCAATTCAAAAAATGATTTAACTCTATGATATGAGCACAAACATCATAAAAGTGTTGCTCTGAAAGCTTCCCTGCAATTTTCAACCTATGTCATTTAATTGCTTGCCACAGGACTCTGGTAGCCACTTAATATCCCTTCGCAGAATCCTCAAAGACAGACTTTCCAAACTGGAAAATGTAGAGTAAGCTTTAGCCATGTGAAATGAATGGACATGTCAGAGAGCAGTTTATTGGAAGGCTTCTTTCTGGGTTTTATTGGATGACATTTCACTTTTTGCCACAGTCTTCAATGTGTTCTGAATATCGCTTTTGTAGTTTTACAAGAGTGTTCAAACAGTGCCTTATGAAAGAAAAAGGTATAATTCCCTGAGTGGAATGCACACAACACAAAGCAATTTGTCAGAAAGATTCTCTCTAGTTCTTATCTGAAGATATTTCCTATTTCACCATAGGCCTGAATGTGCTCCCAAATGTCCCTCCGTGAATCCATCCATTACGGCATTTCAAAACTGCGTAATAGAAAGAAAGTTTTAACTATGTGAGATAAATGAACATATATATCACAAAGCAGTTTCACAGAAAGCTTCTTTCCCATTTTTGTTTGAGGATATTTCCTTTTTCACCATAGCCATCCATATACTCCGGAATGTCCCCTGGTAGCTTTTTCTCCAAAAGGGATTCCCCAATCCTCTATGAGAAGAAAAGTGTAACTCTGTGAGTGGAATGCACACATCACAAAGCAACTCCTCAGAAATCTTCTCTCCAGTTTCTTTCTGAAGATATTTCCATTTTCACCATAATCCTCAAAGTGCTCCCTAGTATCCCTTAGCTGACTAAACTAAAACAGTGTTAGTATACTGCTCAATTAAAACAGAAGCTTAACTGTGGGAGTGGAATGCACAAGAGAGCACTTTCACAGTTAGCTTCCTTCTGGTTTTAATCGGAGGGTATTTCTTTTTCAGCATATCCTTAAGTGCATTACCAAAAGTCCTTTATCAGGTTCCACAGAAAGAGTGATTTCAAACTGCTCAATCCAAAGAATGATTTAACTCTATGAGATGAATACACACGTCACAAAGCAGTTTCTCAGAAAATTTCTCTCCAGTTTTCAATGGAAGACATTTCCTTGTTCATCACGGGCCTCCGGTCTCCACTTAATATCCCTTAACGGAATTCTCAAAGACACACTTTCCAACTGGGAAATGTAGAGTGAACTTTAACTCTCTGAAATGAATGCACATGTCTGAGAGCAGTTTCTAGAAATGCTTCTTTCTGGGTTTTATTTAAGGATATTTCACTTTTCACCGTAGTCCTCAATGAGCTCCAAAATATCATTTTTTCGGTTTTACAGGAAGAGTGTTCAAAACTGCCTCATGAGAAAAGAGGTGTAACGCCCTGAGTGCAATGCACACATCACAAAGCAGTTTCTCATAATGCTTCTATCAAGTTTTTATCTGAAGATACCTCCTTTTTCAACATAGGCCCGAATGTTCTACCAAATGTCCTTTCGCGGATGCATCCATGACGGATTTTCCAAACTGTGTAATATAAGAAAAGTTTTATCAACGTGAGTTGAATAAACATAGCAAAAAGCAGATTCACAGAAAGCTTCTTTCCAGTTTTCATCTGAAGGTATTTCCTTTTTCACCATAGTCCTGAATGTTCTCCCAAATGTCCCTTCATGGATTCGTCCATGACAGTTTCCAAGCTGCGTAAGGTAATGAAAGTTTTATTTCTGTGAGATGAATACACATATCACAGAGCAGTTTCATAGAAAGCTTCTTTCCAGTTTTGGTATGAAGCTATTTCCCTTTTCACCATAGGCATCAACATGCTCCCAAATACCACTTGGTACCTTTTTCTCCAAAGGGTTTTCCCTGATGCTGTATGAGAAGAGAGGTATAACATGGTGAGTGGAATGCACACGTCAAAAAGCAGTTCCTCAGAAAGCATCTCTCCAGTTTTGGTCTGAACATATTTCCTTTTTCACCGTAAGCCTCAAAGCACTCCGAAATATCCATTCACATGCTAAACATAAACAGCCTTAGAAAACTGCTCAATGGAAAGAGAGGCTTAAGTGAGCAAGAGAAATTACGATGACACAGAGCAGTTTCACCAGAAGCTTCCTTCTGGATTTTACCAGAGGATATTTCTTTCTCCATATTCTAAGGAGCGTTCCCAAATGTCCTTCCTCAGGTTCCACAAAAACAGTGATTTCAAACTGCTCAATTCAATGAATGGTTTAAATCTATGAGACTAGTACGCACATAAAACAGTTGCTCACAAAGCTTCTCTCCAGTTTTCATAGGAAGACGTTTCCTTGCTCACCAGAAGCCTCCGGGTGCCACTAAATATCCCATCACAGATTCCTCAAAGGCAGAGTTACCAAACCGGGTAATGTAGAGTAAGCTTTATCTCTGTGAAATGAATGCACATATCAGAGAGCAGTTTTTTGGAACGCTTCTTTCTGGGTTTCATTTGTGGATATTTCACTTTTTGCCATAGTTTTCAATGCACTCCAAAATATTACTTTTTCAGTTTTACAGGAACAGGGTTCAAACACTGCCTTATGAGAAAAGAGGTATAACTCCCTCAGTGGAATGCACACGTCACAAAGCATTTTCTCAGAAGGCTTCTCTCCAGTTTTTTAATGAAGATACTTCCTATTTCATCATAGACCTGAATGTGCTCCCGAATGTCCCTTTGCAAATCAATCCATGAAGGAGATTTAAAACTGCATAATAGAAATAAAGTTTTATCTAGGTGAGATGAATGAACATATCTGTCACAAAGCAGTTTCACAGAAAGCTTCTTTCCAGTTTTTATCTGAAGTTATTTCCTTTTTTACTATAGTCCTGAATGTGCTCCTGAATGTCCCTTCGCAGATCCGTCCATGATGGAGTTTCCAGGCTGAGTAACATAAAGAAAGCTTTATGTATGTGAGACGAATAAACATAGCAAAAAGTAGACTCACAGAGAACTTCTTTCCGGTTTTTATCTGATGATATTTCCTTTTTCACCATAGGCCTGAATGTGCTCCTGAATGTCCCTTCGGGGATCTGTCCATGACAGAGTTTTCAAGTTGTGTAGTGTAAAGGAACCTTTATCTATGTGAGATGAATACACAAATCCCAGAGCAGTTTCATAGAAAGCTTTTTACCAGTTTTTATCTGAGGTTATTTCCCTTTTCACCTTAGGCATCAACATGCTCCCAAATATCACTTGGTACCTTTTTCTACAAAAGGGTTTCCCTGATGCTGTATGAGAAGAGAGATATAACACTGTGAGTGAAATGCACA
Source organism: Macaca nemestrina (assembly GCF_043159975.1). Taxonomy (NCBI): domain Eukaryota; kingdom Metazoa; phylum Chordata; class Mammalia; order Primates; family Cercopithecidae; genus Macaca; species Macaca nemestrina. Next base: position 99,415,254 of record NC_092132.1, on the reverse strand, counting down.
CGTCACAAGGCAGTTCCACGGAAAGTTTCTCTCCAGTTTCTGTCTGAACATATATGCTTTTTCCTCGTAAGCCTCAAAGCATTCCCGTATATCGCTTTCAATGCTAACCATAAACAGTGTTAGAAAACTGCAAAATGAAAAGAGAAGCTTACCTGAGTGAGAGGAATTTACACGACACATAGCAGTTTCACAGAAAGCTTCCTTCTGGTTTTTATATGATGATATTTCTTTCTCCATATTCTAAAGAGCATTCCCAAATGTCCTTCTTTTGATTCCACAGAAACAGTGATTTCACACTACTCAATCCACAGAGTGGTCTAAATCTATGAGATGAACACACCCATCACAAAGCAGTTGCTCAGAAACTTTTTCTCCAGTGTTCATCGGAAGATATTTCCTTGCTCACCACAGGCCTCCGGGCGCCACTTAATATCCCTTTGCAGATTCCTCAAAGACAGAGTTTCTGAGGTGGGCAATGTAGAGTAAACTTTAACTCTGTGAAATAAATGCACATATCAGAGAGCAGTTTCCTGGAACGCTTCTTTCTAGGTTTTACTTGAGGATATTTCACTTTTCACCATAGTCTTCATGGCGCTCCAAAATATCACTTTTTGGGTTTTACAGAAACAGTGTTCAAACACTGCCTTAAGAGAAAAGAGGTGTAACATACTGAATGGAATGCACACATCACAAAGAAGTTTCTCAGAAAGCTTCTTTCCAGTTTTTATCTTAAGGGATTTCCTTTTTCACAATAGACTTGAATGTGATCTCGAATATCCCTTCGCAGACCTGTCCATGACGGAGTTTCTAAGCTGTGCAATGTAAAGAAAGCTTTACCTATATGAGGTGATTAAACATTGCAAAAGGCAGATTCACAGAAAGCTTCTTCCCAGTGTTTATCTGAAGATGTTTCCTTTTTCACCACAGGCCTGAATATGCTTCCGAATGTCCCTTCACAAACGTTCATGATAGCATTTCCTAGTGTGTAATATAAGCAAAGTTTTATCTATGTGAGATGAATAAACATATCTATCACAAAGCAGTTTCACAGAAAGCTTCTTTCTAGTTTTTGTCTGAGGATATTTCCTTTTTCACTATTGCTGTCCATATACTCCCGAATGTCCCTTGGTGGCTTTTTCTCCAAAAGGTATTCCCCAATCCTCTATGAGAAGAAAGGTTTAATTCTGTGAGTGGAATGCCCACGTCACAAAACAGCTCCTCAGAAAGCTTCTCTCCAGTTTCTATCTGAAGATACTTCCTTTTTCACCATAAGCCTCAAAGCGTTCCAGAATATCCCTTCACAGACTAAACAAAAACAGTATTAGAATACTGCTCAATGAAAAGAGAAGTTTAACTGTGCGAGTGGAATTCATGTGACACAGAGCAGTTTCACAAAAAGCTTCCTTCTGGTTTCTATCTGAGGTTATTTCATTTTCAGGATATTCTAAAGGATGTTCCCAATTGTCCTTTCTCAGATTCCACAGAAACAGTGATTTCAAACTGCTCAATCCAAAGAATGATTTAACTCTATGACCTGAATACAAACATCATAAAGGAGTTGATCAGAAAGCTTCTCTCCAATTTTCAACAGAAGACATTTCCTTGCTCGCCACAGGACTCCGGTTGTCACTTAATATCCCTTCCTGGAATTCTCAAAGACAGACTTTCCAAACTGAGAAATGTAGAGTAAGCTTTAACTCTGTGAAATGAATGGAATGTCAGAGAGCTGTTTCTTGGAATGTTTCTTTCTGGGTTTTATTTGATGACATTTCACCCTTCACCAAAGTCTTCAATGTGCTCCAAATATCACTTTTTTTGTTTTATAGGAACAGTATTCAAACAGTGCCTTATGAGAAGAAAGGTATAACTCCCTGAGTGGAATGCGCACATCACCAAGCAGGTTTTCAGAAAGCTTTTCTCCAATTTTCATTGGAAGAAGTTTCCTTGCCCACCGCAGGCCTCCAGGCGCCACTTAATATCTCTTCGCTAATTCCTCAAAGACAGAGTTTCCAACTGGGTAATGTAGAGTAAGCTTTAACTCTGTAAAATGAATGCACATATCAGCGAGTAGTTTCTTGGTACGCTTCTTTCTGGGTTTTATATGAGCAGATTTCACTTTTTGCCATAGTCTTCAATGGGCTTCGAGATATCACCTTTTTGGTTTTACAGGAACAGTGTTCAAACACTGCCTTATGAGATAAGTGGTATAACTCCCTGAGTGAAATGCACACATCACAAAGCAGTTTCTCAGAAAGCTTCTCTCCGGTTTTTATTTGAAGATATTTTCATTTTCACCATAGTGCTGAATATGCTCCCGAATGCTCCTTTGTGGATCCGTCCATCACAGAGTTTCCAAACTGCATTATATGAAGTTTTATGTATGTGAGATGAATAAATATATCTATCACAAAGCAGTTTCACAGAAAGCTTCTTTCCTGGTTTTGTTTGAGCATAATTCCTTTTTCACCATACCTGTCCATGTACTCCCAAATGTCCCTTAGTACCTTTTTCTCCAAAAGTGATTCCCCAATCCTCTTTGAGTAAAAAGGTAGAACTCCATGAGTGGAATGTGCACGTCACAAAAAACTCCTCGGAAAGCTTCTCTCCAGTTTCTATCTGAAGATATTTCTGTTTTCACCATAAACCTCAAAGCGCACCCGAATATCCCTTCACAGACTAAACAAAAACAATGGTGCAATACTGTTCAATGAAAAGAGAAATTTAACTGTGCAAGTGGAATGCACGTGACACAGAGTGGTTTCACAGAAAGTTTCCTTCTGATTTTTATCGGAGGGTATTTATTTTTCAGCATATTCTTAAGAGCATTCCCAAATCTCCTTTCTCAGGTTCCACAGAAAGAGTGATTTCAAACTATTCAATCCAATGAATGATTTAACTCTCTGAGATGAATATACACATCACAAAGCAGTTGTTCAGAAAGCTTCTCTCCAATTATAAACGGAAGACATTTCCTTGCTCGCCACAGGCCTCTGGTCACCACTTCATATCCCTTTGCAGAATCCTCAAAGACAGACTTTCCAAACTGGGAAATGTAGAGCAACCTTTACTGTCTGAAATGAATGCACACATCAGAGAGCAATTTCTTGGAACACTTCTTTCTGGGTTTCATTTCAGGATATTTCACCTTTCACCATAGTCTTCCATGTGCTCCGAAATATTACTTTTTTGGTTTCACAGGAACAGTGTTCCAACACTGCATTATGAGAAAAAAGGTATAACTCCCTGAGTGGAATGTACACATCACAAAGCATTTTTTCAGAAAGCTTCTATCCGCTTTTTATCTGAAGCTATCTCCTTTTTCACCGTAGGACTGAATGTGTCCCCCAATATCCCTTCCTGGATCTGTCAATGACAGAGTCTCCAAACTGCATAATATAAGGAAAGTTTTATCTATGTGAGATGAATAAACATATCTATCATAAAGCAGTTTCACAGAAATCTTCTTTCAAGGTTTTGTCTGAGGATATTTCCTTTTTCACCATAACTGTGCCTATATTCCCAATTTCCCTTGGTAGCTTTTTCTCCAAAAGGGATTTCACAATCCTTTGTGAGAAGAAAGGTATAATTCAGTGAGTGAAATGCACACATCACAAAGTAGCTCCTCAGAAAGCTTCTCTCCAGTTTCTATCTGAAGATACTTCCTTTTTCACCATAAACCTCAAAACGCTCTCGAATATCCCTTTGTAGACTAAACAAAAACAGTGTTAGAATACTGCTCAATGAAAAGAGAAGCTTACCTGTGCGAGTGGAATTAACGTGACACAGAGCAGTTTCACAGAAAGTTTCCTTCTGGTTTCTATTAGAGGTTATTTCTTGTTCACCATATTCTAAAAAGCATTCTCAAATGTCCCTTCTCAGATTCCACAGAAACGGTGATTTCAAACTGCTTAATCCAAAGAATGATTTACCTCTATGGGATGAATACAAACATCACAAAAGGGTTGCTCAGGAAGCTTCTCTCCAATTTACAATGGAAGACATTTCCTTGCTTGCCACAGGCCCCCGGTCACCACTTAATATCCCTTCGCAGAATCCTCAAAGACAGACTTTCCAAACTGAGAAATGTAGAGTAAGCTTTAACACTGTGAATTCAATGCGCATATTTGAGAACAGTTTCTTGGAACGCTTTTTTCTGGGTTTTATTTCTGGATATTTCACTTTTTGCCATAGTCTTCCATGTGCTCAGAAATATTACTTTTTCGGTTTTGCAGGAAGAGTGTTCAAACACTGCCTTATGAGAAATGACGTATAACTCCCTGAGTGGAATGCACACATCACCAAGCAGTTTCTCGGAAAGTTTCTCTCCAGTTTCTACCTGAACATATTTCCTTTTTCACCATAGGCCCGATGGTGATACCAAATATCCCTTTGCAGATCCATCCATGACAGAGTTTCCAATCTGCATAATGTAAAAAAAAAATTTTGTCTATGTGAGATGCATAAACATATCTATCACAAAACATTTACACAGAAAGCTTCCTTTCAGTTTTTGCCTGAGAATATTTCCTTTTTCACTGTAGCCCTCCTTATGGTGAATGTCCCCTGGTAGATTTTCCTCCAAAATGGATTTCCCAATACTCTATGAGAAAAAACATATGACTTTGTGAGTGGAAAGCACATGTCACAAAGCACCTCCTTGGAAAGGTTCTCTCCAGGTTCTTTCTAAAGATATTTACTTTTTCACCATAAGTCTCAAAGTGCTCCCCAATATCCCTTCACACGCTAAACATAAACAGGGTTAGAAAACTAATCAGTGAAAACAGAGGCTTAACTGAGCGAGGGAAATTAAGATGACATAGAGCAGTTTCACAGATAGCTTCCTTCTGGATTTTACTTGAGGATATTTCTTTCTCCATATTCTAAGGAACGTTCCCAAATGTCCTTCCTCAGATTCCATAGAAACAGTTATTTCAAACTCTTCAATCCAAAGAATGATTTAACTCTATGAGACGAATACACACATCACAAAGCAGTTGCTCAGAAAGTTTCTCTCCAGTTTTCATTGGAGGTCATTTCTTGCTCACCAGAGGCCTCCAGGCACCACTTAATATCCCTTCACAGATTCCTCAAAGACAGAGTTTCCAAACTGGACAATGTAGAGTACGCTTTAATTCTGTGAAATGAATGCACATATCCGAGAGCAGTTTCTACGAACACTTCTTTCTGGGTTTTATTTGAGGATATATCACTTTTTGCCAGAGTCTTCAATGTGCTCCTAAATATCACTTTTTCGTTTTACAGGAACAGTGTTCAAACACTGCCTTATGAGAAAAGAGGTATAACTTCCTGAGTGGAATGCACACATCACAAAGCAGTTTCTCAGAAAGCTTCTCTCCCGTTTTTTTGTGAAGAAATTTCCTTTTTCACCATAGGCCTGAATGCACTTTTGAATATATTGTTGCACATCCATCCATGACATATTTTCCAAACTGGGTAATATAAAGAAAGTTTTATCTATATGAGATGAATAAACATAGCATAAAGCAGATTCACAGAAAGTTTCTTTCCAGTTTTTATCTGAGATATTTCCTTTTTCAACATAGTAATGAAAGTGCTCCCGAATATCCCTTCGTGAATTCATCCATTACAGAGTTTCCAAGCTGTAATGTAGAGAAAGCTTTATCTATGTGAGATGAATACATATATCACAGAACAGTATCACAGAAAGGTTTTTCCCGATGCTGTATGGGAAGAGAGATATAATACTATGAGTGGAATGCACACATCACAAAGCAGTTCCGTGGAAAGCTTCTCTCCAGTTTCTATCTGAACCTATTTTCTTTTTCACCGTAAGACTCAAAGTGCTCCCGTATATCCCTTCATACGCTAAACATGAACAATATTAGAAAACTGCTCAATGAAAAGAGAAACTTAACTGAGTGAGGGGAATTCACAAAACACACAGCAGGTTCACAGAAATCTTCCTTCTGGTTTTTATCTGAGGATGTTTCTTTCTCCATATTATAAGGAGCGTTCCCAAATGTCCTTCCTCAGATTTCATAGAAACAGTGATTTCAAACTCTTCAATCCAAAGAATTATTTAATTCTATGAGAGTAATACACACATCACAAAGCAACTGCTCAGAAAGCTTCTCTCCAGTTTTCAACAAAAGACCTTTCCTTGCTCAAAACAGGCCTCTGGGAGCCACTTAATATTCCTTCGCAGATTCCTCAAAGACGGAGTTTCCAAACTGGGCAATGTAGAATAAACTTTAACTCTATGTAATGAACGTACATATCAGAGAGCAGTTTCTTGGAATGCTTCTTTCTGGGTTTTATTTGAGGATATTTCACTTTTCATCATAGTCTTCAATATGCTCCACAATATCACTTTTTCAGTTTTACACGAGCAGTGTTCAAACACTGCCTTATTAGAAAAGAGGTACAACTCCCTGAGTGGAATTCACAAGTCACAAAGCAGTTTCTCAGAAAGCTTCTCTCCTCTTTTTTCCAAAGATATTTCCATTTTCAACATAGGCGTGAATGTACTCCCAAATATCCCTTCGCAGATTCGTCCATGACAGAATTTTCAGGCTGTGTAATGTAAAGAAAGCTTTATCAATGTGAGATGAATAAACGTAGCAAAAAGCAGATTCACAGAAAGCTTCTTTCCAGTTCTTATTTGAAGATATTTCCTTTTTCAACATAGTCCTGAATGTGCTTCCGAATGTCCCTTCACAGATTCGTCCATGACAGACTTTCAAAGCTGCATAACATAAAGAAAGCTTTAGGTATGTGAGATGAATACACATATCACAGAGCAGTGTCACAGAAAACTTCTTTCCAGTTTTAGTCAGAATCTATTTCCCTTTTCACCGTATTCGTTAATATGCCCCCAAATATCCCTTGGTACCTTTTCCTCCAAAAGAGTTTCCCAAATGCTGTCTGAGAAGAGAGGTATAACCCTGTTAGTGGAATGCACACAATCCAAAGCAGTCCTCGAAAAGCTTCTCTCCAGTTTATATCTGAACATATTTACTTTCTTAACATAAGCCTCAAAGTGCTCCTGAATATCCCTTCGCATGCTAAACATAAACAGTGGTTGAAAACAGCTCAATGAAAAGAGAAGCTTATCTGAGTGAGAGGAATTCACATGATACAGAGCAGTTTCACAGAAAGCTCCCTGCTGGATTTTATCTGAGGATATTTCTTTCTCCATATTCTAAAGAGCATTCCCAAATGTCCTTTCTCAGATTTCACAGAAACAGTGATTTCAAACTGCTCAATCCAAAGAATGATTTAACTCCATGAGATGAATACACACGTCACAAAGCAGTTGCTCAGGAAGCTTCTCTCCAGTTTTCAAGGGAAGACATTTCCTTGCTCACCACAGGCCTCCGGGTGCCAATTAATATCCCTTGGCAGATGCCTCAAGGGAGAGTTTCCAAACTGGGCAACGTAAAGTAAGCTTTATTTCTGTGAAATAAATGCACATATAAGAGAGCATTTTTTTTGGAATGCTTCTTTCTGGGTTTTAATTGAGGATAGTTCACTTTTCGTCATAGTCTTTAAAGCGCTCCAAAATATCACTTTTTCAGTTTCACAGGAACAGTGTTCAAACACTGCCTTATGAAAAAAGAGGTATAACTGCCTGAGTGGAATGCACACATCACAAAGCAGTTTCACAGAGTTTCTCCTGCGTTTTTTTCTGAAGATATTTCCTTTCTCACCATAGGCCTGAATGTGCTCCAGAATGTCCCTTCGTGAATCCGTCCATGAAGGCATTTCAAAACTACGTAATAGAAAGAAAGTTTTATCTATGTGAGGTGGATAAACATATCTATCACAAAGAAATTTCACAGAAAGCTTCTTTCCAGTTTACGTCTGAGGACATTTCCTTTTTCACCATAGCCATCCATATACTCTGGAATGTCCCCTGGTAGCTTTTTCTCCAAAAGGGATTCCTCAATACTCTATGAGAAGAAAAATGTAACTCTGTGAGTGGAATGCACACGTCACAAAGCAGCTCCTTGTAAATCTTCTCTCCAGTTTCTATCTGAAGATATTTCCATTTTCACCATAAGCCTCAAATGGCTTCCAAGTATCCATAAGCTGACTAAACTTAAACAGTGTTAGAACACTGCTTAATGAAAACAGAAGCTTAACTGTGGGAGTGGAATTCACAAGATACAGAGTAGTTTCAGAGAAAGCTTCCTTCTGGTTTTTATCGGAGGGTATTTCTTCTTCAGCACATTCTTAAGAGCATTCCCAAATGTCGTTTTTCAGGTTCTACAGAAAGAGTGATTTCAAACCACTCAATCCAAAGAATGATTAAAGTCTATGAGATGAATACACTCATCACAAAGCAGTTGCGCAGAATGCTTCTCTCCCGTTTTCAACATAAGACATTTCCTTGCTTGCCAGAGGTCTCCGGGAGCCACTTAATATCCCTTCGCAGAATCCTCAAAGACAGACATTCCAAAATGAGAAATATCGAGAAAGCTTTATGTCTCTGAAATGAATGCACATGTCAGAGAGCAGCTTCTTGGAATGCTTCTTCTGGGTTTTATTTTAGGATATTTCACTATTTGCCAAGTCTTCCATGTGCTCTGAAATATTGCTTTTTCAGTGTTACATGAACAGTGTTCAAACACTGCCTTATGAGAAAACAGGTATAACTCCCTGAGTGGAATGCACAGATCACAAAGCAGTTTCTCAGAAAGCTTCTCTTCAGTTTTTATCTGAAGATATCTCCTTTTTCTCCATAGGCCTGAATGTGCCCCCAACGACCCTTCATGGATCCGTCCATGATAGAGTTTCCAAAGTGCGTAATATACGGAAAGTTTTATCTAAGTGAGATGAATAAACATATCTATCACAACGCAGTTTCAGAGAAATATTTTTTCCAGTTTTTGTCTGAGGATATTTCCTTTTTCACTATAGCCATCTCTATACTCCCGAATGTCCCTTGGTAGCTTTTTCTCCAAAAGGGATTCCCCAATCCTTTATGAGAAGAATGGTATAATTCTGTGAGTGGAATGCGCACGTCACAAAGCAGCTCCTCAGAAAGCTTCTCTCCAGTTTCTGTCTGAAGATATTTCCTTTTTCACCATAAGCCTCAAAGTGCTCCCGAATATCCCATCGCAGACTAAACAAAAACAGTGTTAGAATAATGCTCAATGAAAATAGAAGCTTAACTGTGTGAGCAGAATTCATGTAACACAAAGCAGTTTCACAGAAAGCTTCCTTCTGGTTTCTATCTGAGGTTATTTCCTTTTCAAGATATTCTAAAGACCGTTCCCAAATGTCCTTTCTCAGATTCCACAGAAACAGTGATTTGAAACTGCTCAATTCAAAGAAAGATTTAACTCTATAACATGAATACAAACATCACAAAAGAGTTGCTCAGAAAGCTTCTCTCCAATTTTCAATGGAAGACATTTCTTTGCTCGTTGCAGGCCTTCGGTTGCCATTTAATATCCCTTTGCAGAATCCTCAAAGACAGACTTTCCAATCTGGGAAATGTAGAGTATGCTTTAACTCTGTGAAGTGAACGAACATGTGAGAGAGTAGTTTCTTGGAATGCTTCTTTCTGGGTTTTATTGGATGACATTTCACTTTCCGACATAGTCTTCAATGTGTTCCGAATATCAGTTTTTTAGTTTTACAGGCACAATGTTCAACAGTGCCTTATGAAAAAAAGGTATAACTCCCTGAGTGGAATGCACACATCACCAAGCAGTTTCTCAGAGAGCTTTCTCCAGTTTTTATCTGATATTTCCTTTTTCACCACAGGCCTGAATATGATCCCAAATATCCCTTCACAGATCCATCCATGATGGAGGTTCCAAGCTGTGTAATATTCAGAAAGCTTTATCTATGTGAGATGAATAAACATAGGAAAAAAACAGATTCACAGAATGCTTCTTTCCAATTTTTATCTGAAGATATTTTGTTTTCACCATAGTTCTGAAAGTGCTCCCGAATGTCCCTCCGTGGATCCATCCATGACAGAGGTTCCAAGCTGTGTAATGTAAAGAAAGCTTTATCTATGTGAGATGAATACACATAACACAGAGCAGTTTAACAGAAAGCTTCTTCCCAGGTTTTCTCTAAGGCTATTTCCCTTTTCACGGTTGGCATCAACATGCTCCTGAATAACACTTGTACGTTTTTCTCCAAAAGGGCTTCCCCGATACTGTATGAGAAGAGAGGTATAACACTGTGAGTGGAATGCACACGTCACAAAGCAGTTCCTCGGAAACATTCTCTCCAGTTTCGGTCTGAACATATTTCCTTTTTCACCGGAAGCCTCAAAGCCCTCCTGAATATCCCTTCACACACTAAACATAAACAGGGTTAGAAAACTGCTCAGTGAAAAGAGAGGCTTAACTGAGTGAGAGGAATTAAGGTGACACAGAGCAGTTTCACAGAAATCTTCCTTCTGGATTTTACCTGAGGATATTTCTTTCTCCATATTCTAAGGAGCATTCCAAAATTTCCTTCCTCAGATACCACAAAAACAGTGATTTCAAACTGCTCAAAGAATGGTTTAACTCTATAAGATGAATACACACATCACAAAGCAGTTGCTCAGAAAGCTTCTCTCCATTTTTCATCTTAAGACAATTCCTTGCTCATCAGAAGCCTCTGGGCGACACTTAATATGCCTTCACAGATTCCTCAAAGACAGAGCTTTCAAACTGGGCAACGTAGAGTAAGCTTTAACTCCACGAAATAAATGCACATATCAGAGATCAGTTTCTTGGAACGCTTCTTTCTGGGTTTTATTTGAGGATATTTCACTTTTCGCCATAGTCTTCAATATGCTCTGAAATATCACTTTTTCGGTTTTACAGGAACAGTGTTCAGACACTGCCTTATGAGAAAAGAGGTATAACTTTCTGAGTGAAATGCACACATCACAAAGCTGTTTCACAGAAATCTTCTCTCCAGTTTTTATCTGAAGATATTTCCTATTTCACTGTAGGCCTGAATGTTCTCCTGAGTGTCCCTTCACAATTCAGTCCATGACGAAGTTTAAAAAATGTGTATTAGAAAGAAAGTTTTATCTATGTGAGATGAATAAGCACATCTATCACAAAGCAGAGTCACAGAAAGCTTCTTTCCAGTTTTTGTCTGAGGATATTTCTTTTTTCACCATAGCCATCCTTATAATCCCAAATGTCCCCTGGTAGCTTTTTCTCCAAAAGTATTCCCCAATCCTCTATGAGAAGAAAAGTATAACTCTGTGAGTGAATGCACATGTCATGAAGCAGCTCCTAAGAAATTTTCTCTCCAGTTTCTATATGAAGATTTTTCCATTTCCACGATGAGCCTCAAAGTGCTCCCGAGTATCCCTTAGCTGACTAAACTAAATAGTGTTACAATACTGCTCAATGAAAATAGAAGCTTAACTGTGCAAGTGGAATTCACATGACATAGAGCAGTTTCACAGAAAGCATCCTTCTGGTTTTTGTCGGAGGTTATTTCTTTTTCAGCATATTCTTCAGAGCGTTCCCAAATGTCCTTTCTCAGGTTTCTCAGAAAGAGTGATTTCAAACTGCTCAGTCCAAATTATAGTTTAACTCTATGAGATGAATACACACATCACAAAGCTGTTGCTCAGAAAGCTTCTCTCCAGTTTTCAATGGAATACATTTCCTTGCTCCCACAGGCCTCTAGTTGCCACTTAATATCCCTTTGCAGAATCCTCAAAAACAGACTTTCCAAACTGGGAAATGTAGAGTAAGCTTTAACTCTGTGAAATGAATTGTCATGACAGAGAGCAGTTTTGGAATGCTTCCGTCTGGATTTTATTTGACCACATTTAACTTTTTGCCATAGTCTGCAATGTGCTCTGAATATCACTTTTTTAATTTTTACAGGAACAGTGTTCAAACAGTGCCTTATTAGAAGAAATGTATAACACCCTGAGTGGAGTGCAAACATCACCAAGCAGTTTCTCAGAAAGCTTCTCTCCAGTTTTTATCTGACGATATTTCTTTTTTCGCCATAGGCCTGAATGTGATCCAGAATATCCCTTCGTGGATCCATCTATGATGGAGTTTCCAAGCTGTGTAATATAAAGAAAGCTTTCTCTATTTTAGAGGAATAAACATAGCAAAAAGTAGATTCACAGAAAGCTTCTTTTCAGTTTTTATCTGAAGATATTTCCTTTTTCACAATAATCCTGAATGTGCTCCCAAATGTCCCTTAGTGGATCCGTCCATGACCGAGTTTCGAAGCTGTGTAATGTAAAGAAAGCTTTATCTATGTGAGAAGAATACACATATCACACAGCAGTTTCATAGAAAGCTTCTTTCCAGTGTTTGTCTGAGGCTATTTCCCTTTTCACCATAGGCATCAACATGTTCCCAAATATCACTTGGTACCTTTTTCTCCAAAAGGGTTTCCCTGATGCTGTATGAGAAGAGAGGTATAACACTCTGAGTGGAATGCACACGTCACAAAGCATTTCCTCGGAAAGCTTCTCTCCAGTTTCGGTTTGAACATATTTCCTCTTTCACCATAAGCCTCAAAGCGCTCCCGAATCTCCCTTGACAGGCTAAACATAAACAGGGTTAGAAAACTGCTCAATGAAAAAAGAGGCCTAACTGAGCGAAAGGAATTAAGACAACACAGCACAGTTTCACAGAAAATTTCCTTCTGGATTTTACCTGAGGATATTTCTTTCTCCATATGCTAATGAGCATTCCCAAATGTCCTTCCTCAGATTCCACAGAAATAGTGATTCCATACTGCTCAATACAAAGCATGCTTTAACTCTATGAGATGAACACACCCATCACAAAGCAGTTGCTCAGAGGCTTGCCTCCAGTTTTCATCGGAAGATATGACCTTGCTCACCACAGGCCTCCAGGCATCACTTAATATCCCTTTGCAGATTCCACGAAGACAGAGTTTCAGAACTGGGTAATGTAGAGTAAGCTTTAACTCTGGGAAATGAATGCACATATCAGAGAGCTGTTTCCTGGAATGATTCTTTCTAGGTTTTACTTGAGGATATTTCACTTTTTGCCATAGTCTTCAATGTGCTCCAAAATATCACTTTCTCAGTTTTACAGAAATAGTGTTCAAACACTGTCTTAGGAGAAAAGAGGTATAACCCCGTGAGTGGAATGTATGCATCATATAGCAGTTTCTCAGAAACTTCTCTCCAGTTTTTATCTGAAGATATTTCCTTTTTCACCATAGGCCTGAACGTGAACTCAAATGTCCCTTTGCGGATCCAACCGTGACAGGGTTTCCAGGCTGCGTAATGCAAAGAATGCCTTATCTATGTGAGATGAATACACATATCACAGAGCAGTTTCACAGAAAGCTTATTCCCAGTTTTGTTCTGAGGCTTTTCCCTTTTCACCATTGGCATCAATATGCTCCCGAATATCACTTGGTATCTTTTTCTCCAAAAGGGTTTCCCCAATGCTGTATGAGAAGAGAGGTAAAACACTGTGAGTGGAATGCACACTTCACAAAGTGGTTCATGGGAAAACATCTCTCCCATTTCTATCTGAACATATTTCTTTTTTCACCGTAAACCTCAAAGGGCTCCCGAAAATCCTTTCGCACCCTAAACATAAATTGGGTTAGAAAACTGCTCAATAAAAGGAGAGGCTTAACTGAGTGAGAGGAATGAAGACCACACAGAGCAGTTTCACAGAAAACTTCCTTCTGGTTTTTACTTGAGGATATTTCTTTCTCCATATTCCAAAGAGCGATCCCAAATGTCCTTCCTCAGATTCCATAGAAACAGTGATTTCAAACTGCTCAATCCAAAGAATAATTTAACTCCATGAGATAAATACAAACGTCAAAAAGCAGTTGCTCAGAAAGCTTCTCTCCAGTTATCAATGGAAGACATTTCCTTGCTCATGACTGGCCTCTGGACGCCAATTAATATACTTTTGCAGATACCTCAAGAGAGAGTTTCCAAACTGGGCAACGTAAAGTAAGCTTTACCTCTGTGAAATAAACACACATATGAGAGAGCATTGTCTTGTATCGCTTCTTTTTGGGTTTTATTTGAGGATAGTTCACTTTTTGCCATAGTATTTAAAGCACTCCAATATATAACTTTTTCGGTTTTCCAGGAACAGTGTTCAAACATTGCCTTATGAGAAAAGAGGTATAACTACCTGAGAGGAATACACACATTACAAAGCAATTTCTCAGAGTTTCTCTCCTGTTTTTATCTGAAGATATTTCCTTTTTCACCACTGGCCTCAATGTGCTCCCGAATGTGCCTTTGCGGATCCGTCCATGACAGAGTTTCCAACTGCGTAATATAAAAAGATTTTATCTATGTGAAATCAATAAGGATATCTCTCACAAAGCAGTTTCACAGAAAGCTTCTTTCCAGATTTGTCTGATGATATTTCCTTTTTCACCTTAGTGATCCATAAACTCCCGAATATCCCATAGTAGCTTTTCTCCAAAAGATATTCTCCATTGCTCTATAGGAAGAAAGGTATAACTCTGTGAGTGGATTGCAAAAGTCAAAAAGCAGCCCCTCGGAAAGCTTCTCTCCAGTTTGTTTCAGAAAATATTTCCGTTTTCACCATAAGCCTCAAAGTGATCCCGAATATCCCTTCACAGACTAAAGAAAAGCAGTGTTAGAATACTGCTCAATGAGAAGAGAAGCTGAACTGTGTTAGTGGAATTCACACGACACACAGCAGTCTCACAGAATGCTTCCTTCTGGTTTTTACCTGAGGGTATTTCTTTTTCAACATATTCTAAAGAGCGTTCCCATATGTCCTTTCTCAGATTCCACAGAAACAGTGATTTCAAACTGCTTAATCCAAAGAATGGTTTAACTCTATGAAGAGACTACACACATCACAAAGCAGCTGCTCAGAAAGCTTCTTTCCAGTTTTCAAGCTTCTTTCCAGTTTTCCTTGCTCAAAACAGGCCTACGGGAGGTAAGTAATGTCCCTTTGCAGATTCTTCAAAGACAGAGTTTCCAAACTGGGCCATGTAGAGTAAACTTTAACTCTGTGTAATAAATGCAAATATCAGAGAGCATTTTGTTGGAACAATTCTTTCTGGGTTTTATTTGAGGATATTTCACTATTCCCCATAGTCTTCAATGCACTCCGTAATATCACTTTTTTGGTATTACAGGAACAGTGTTCAAACACTACCTTATGAGAAAAGAGGTACAACTCCCTAAGTGGAATGCACATGTCACAAAGCAGTTTCTCAAAAAGCTTCTCTCCAGTTTTAATCTGAAGATATTTCCATTTTCATCATAGGCCTGATGTACTCCTGAATCTCCCTTCACAGATCTGTCCATGACGGTATTTCCAAACTGTGTAATATAAGGAAAGTTTTATCTATGTGAGATGAATAAACATATCTATCACAAAGCAGTTTCACAGAAATCTTCTTTTCAATTTATCTCTGAGGATATTTCCTTTTTCACCATAGCGGTCCACATACTTCGGAATGTCCCTTGGTAGCTTTTTCTCCAAAAGGGATTCCCCAATCCTCTATGAGAAGAAAGGTATAATTCTGTGAGTGGAATGCACACGTCACAAAGCAGCTCATTGGAAAGCTTCTATCCAGTTTCTATCTGAAGATATTTTCTTTTTCACCATAAGCCTCTAAGAACTCCTGAATATCCCTTCACAAACTGAAAAACAGTGTTAGAATACTGCTCAATGAAAAGAGAAGCTTAACTGTGCAAGCGGAATTGAAACGACCCAGAGCAGTTTCACAGAAAGTTTCCTTCTGGTTTCTATCTGAGGTTATTTCTTTTTCAGAATATTCTAAAGAGCGTTCCCAAATGTCCTTTCTCAGATTCCACAGAAACAGTGATTTCAAACTGCTCAATCTAAAGAATGATTTAACTCTATGAGATGAATACAAACATCACCAAAAAGATGCTCAGAAAAGTTCTCTCAAATTTTCGGTGGAAGACAGTTCCTTGCTTGCCACAGGCCTCCACTTGCCACTTAATATCCCTTTGCAGAATCCTCAAAGACCACCTTTCCAAAATGGGAAATGTAGAGTTAGCTTTAACTCTGTGAAATGAATGGACATGTCAGAGAACAGTTTCTTCAAATGCTTCTTTGTGTTTCATTGGATGACATTTCACTTTTCCCCCTAGTCTTCAATGTGCTCCGAATATCACCTTTTTAGTTTTACAGAAACAGTGTTCAAATAGTGCCTTATGAGAATGAAGGTATAACTCCCTGAGTGGAATGCACACATCACCAAGCAGTTTCTCAGAAAGCTTCTCTCCTGTTTTTATCTGACGATATATGTTTTTTCACCATTGGCTTGAATGTGATCCCGAATATCCCTTCACGGATCCATCCATGATGGAGTTTCCATGCTGCATAATGTAAAGGAAGCTTTACCTAAGTGAGATGAATAAACATAGCAAAAAGCAGTTTCACAGAATGCTTCTTTCCAGTTTTATCTGAAGATATTTGCTTTTTCACCATAGTCCTGAATGTGTTCCCGAATATCCCTTCACGGTTCCATCCATGCCGGAGTTTCCAAGCTGTGAAATGCAGAGAAAGTTTTATCTATGTGAGATGAATACATACATCTAAGAACAGTTTCATAGAAAGGGTTTCCCAGATGCTGTATGAGAAGAGAGGTATAACACTGTGGGTGGAATGCACACGTCACAAAGCAGCACCTCGGAAAGCTTCTCTCCAGTTTCTATCAGAACATATTTCCATTTTCACTGTAAGCCTCAAAGTGTTCCCGAATATCCCTACTCATGCTAATCATAAACAGTGTTAGGAAACTGCTCAATGAAAAGTGAAGCTTAACTGAGTGAGTGGAATTCACATGACACAGAGCTGTTTCAGAGGAATTTTGCTTCTGTTTTTTTCTGAATTATTTCTTTTTCAGCATATTCTAAAGAGTGTTCCCAAATTTCCTTTCTCAGGTCCCACAGAAACAGTGATTTCAAACTGCTCAATCCAAAGAATGATTTACCACTATGAGATGAATACACACATCACAAAGCAGCTGCTCAGAAAGCTTCTCTCCAGTTTTCAACGAAAGACATTTCCTTGATCACCACAGGCCCAGGGTGCCACTTAATATCCCTTCACAGATTTCTCAAAGACGGAGTTTCCAAACTGGGCAATGTAGAGTAAGTTTTAACTCTGTGACGTGAATACACACATTAGAGAGCAGTTTCTTGGAAGGCTTCTTTCTGGCTTTTATTTGAGGATATTTCAGTTTTCGCCATAGTCCTGAATACATTCCAAAATATCACTTTTTCAGTTTTACAGGAACAGTGTTCAAACACTGCCTTATGAGAAAAGAGGTATAACACCCTGAGTGGAATGCACACATCACAAAGCAGTATCTCAGAAATCTCTCCGGTTTTTGTTTGAAGATATTTTGATTTTCCCCTGAGTGTTGAATGTGCTCCTGAATGTCTCTTAGCTGAACCGTCCATGACAGTGTTTCCAAGCTGCATAAGGTAAAGAAAGCTTTATCTATATGAGATGAATGAACATTGCGAGAAGCAGATTCACAGAAAGCTTCTTTCCAGTTTCTATCTGAAGATATTTCCTTTTTCACCATAGTCCTGAATGTGCTCCCAAATGTCCCTTCATGGATCCGTCCATGACAGAGTTTCCAAGCAGCGTAATGTAAAGAAACTTTTACCTATGTGAGATGAATACACCTAGCACAGAGCAGTTTCATAGAAAGCTTCTTTCCAGTTTTTGTCTGAGGCTATTTCCCTTTTCTACATATGCGTCAATATGATCCCAAATATCCCTTGGTACCTTTATCTCCAAAGGTATTTAAGCAATGCTGTATGAGAAGAGAGGTATAACACTGTGAGTGGAATGCACACGTCACAAAGCAGTTTCTCAGAGAGCTTCTCTTCAGTTTTATCTGAAGAGATTTCTTTTTTTCACCGTAGGCCTGAATGTGCTCTCGAATGTCCCTTCGCGGAACGAAACATGATGGAGTTTCCAAAGTACATATTATAAATAAAGTTTTATCTATGTGAAATGAATAAATATATCTATCATAAAGTAGTTTCCGAGAAATCTTCTTTCCAGTTTTTGTCTGAGTGTATTTCGTTTTTCACCGTAGCCATCCATATACTCCCGAATGTCCCCTGGTAGCCTTTTTCCAAAAGGGATTCCCTAATCCTCCATGAAAAGAAAGGTATAACTCAGTGAGTGGAATGCGCACGTCACAAAGCAGCTCCTCAGAAAACTTTTCTCCAGTTTCTATCTGAAGATATTTCCGTTTTCACCATAAACCACAAAGCGTGACCGAGTATCCCTTCACAAACAAAACAAACACAATGGTGTAATACAGTTCAATTAAAAGAGAAGCTTAACTCTGCGAGTGGAATTCACACAATCCAGAGCAGTTTCACAGGAAGCTTACTTCTGGTTTTTATCTGAGGGTATTGCTTTTTCAGCATATTCTAAAGAAGATTCCCAAATGTCCTTTCACAGATTCCACAGAAACAGGGATTTCCAACTGTTCATTCCAAAGAATGATTTAACTCCATGAGATGAATACACACATCACAAAACAGTTGCTCAGAAAGCTTCTCTCCAGTTTTCAATGGAAGATAGTTCCATGTTCGCCACAGGCCTCTGGTCGCCACTTAATATCCCTTCGAAGATTCCTCAAAGACAGAGTTTCCAAACTGGACAATGTAGAGAAAGCTTTAACTCTGTGAAATGAATGCATATGTCAGAGAGCAGTTTCTTGGAACGCTTCTTTCTGGGTTTTATTTGAGGATATTTCACTTTCACCATAGTCTTCAATGTGCTCTGAAATATCATTTTTTCAGTTTTACAGGAATGGTGTTCATACACAGCCTTATGGAAAAGAGGTATAACTCCCTGAGGGGAATGCACACATCACCAAGCAGTTTCTCAGGAAGCCTCCCTCCAGTTTTTATCTGAAGATATTTCCTTTTTCACCATAGGACTGACTGTGCTCCTGAATTTCCCTTCACGGATCTGTCCATGACGGAGTTTCCAAACTGTGTAATCTAAAGAAAATTTTATCTATGTGAGATGAATATATATATATATTCATATATATATATTTATTTATATATATATATATGAAGCAGTTTCACAGAAATCTTCTTTCCAGTTTTTATCTGAGGATATTTCCTTTTTCACAATAACTTTACATATACTCTCGAATGTCCCTTGGTAGATTTTCTCCAAAGGGGATTCCCAAATCCTCTATGAAAAGAAAGGTATAACTCTGTGAGTGAAATGCACACGTCACAAAGCAGCTCCTCTGAAAGCTTCTATACACTTACCATCTGAGGATATTTCCATGTTCACTTTAAGCCTCATAGCGCTCCCGAATATCCCTTCGCAGACTAAACACAGTGTTAGAATACTGCTCAATGGGAAGACAAGCTGAACTGTGTGAGTGGAATTCACACGACTCAGAGTAGTCTCACAGAAAGATTCCTTTTGTTTTTTATCTGAGGGTATTTCTTTTTCAACATATTCTAAAGAGCATTCCCAAATTTCTTTCTCAGGTTCCACAGAAACAGTGATTTCAAACTCTTCAATCCAAAGAATGATTTAACTGTATGAGAATAATACACACTTCACAAAGCAGCTGCTCAAAAATTTCTCTCTGGTTTTCAATGAAAGACATTTCCTTGCTCACCACAGTTCTCTGGGAGCCACTTAATATCCCTTCGCAGAATCCTCAAAGACAGATTTTCCAAACTGGGAAATGTAGAGTAAGCTTTAAGTCTCTGAAATGAATGTACGTGTCAGAGAGCAGTTTCTTGGAACGCTTCTTTCTGTTTTATTTCAGGATATTTCACTTTTCGCCATAGTCTTCCATGCACTCTGAAACATTACTTTTTCAGTTTTACAGGAACAGTGTTCAAACACTGCCTTGAGAGAAAGGAGGTACAACTCCCTGAGTGGAATGCACACATCACAAAACAGTTTCTCAGAAAGCTTCTCTCAGTTTTTATCTGAAGATATCTCTTTTTTCACCATAGGCCTGAATGTGCTCCCAAATGTCCATTCGCAGAGCCGTTGATGACGGAGTTTGCAGACTGCATAATATAAGGAAAGTTTTATCTATATGAGATGAATAAACATATCTATCACAAAGCAGTTTCACAGAAATCTTCTTTCCAGTTTTTGTCTGAGGATATTTCCTTTTTCATCATAGCCATCCCTATACTCCCGAATGTCCCTGGTAGCTTTTCCTGCAAAAGGGATACCCCAATCCTCCATGAAAAGAAAGGTTTAACTCTGTGAGTGGAATGCACACAGCACAAAGCAGCTCCTCGGAAAGCTTCTCTCCAGTTTCTATCTGAAGATATTTCCGTTTTCACCATAAGCCTCAAAGTGCTCCTGAATATCCCATCGCAGACTAAACAAAAACAGTGTTAGAATGCTGCTCAATGAGAAGAGAGGCTTAACTGTGTGAGCAGAATTCCCACAACACAGAGCAGTTTCACAGAAAGCTTTCTTCTGGTTTTTATCGGAGGGTATTTCTTTTTCAGCATAGTCTAAAGAGCGTTCCCAAATGTCCTTTTACAGATTCCACGGAAACAGGGATTTCAAACTACTCTATCCAAAGAATGATTTAACTCCGTGAGATGAATGCATACATCACAAAGAAATTGCTCAGAAAGCTTCTCTCCAGTTTTCAATGGAAGACATTTCCTTACTCACCACAGACCTCCGGGTGCCACTCAATATCCCTTCACAGATTCTTCAAGAACAGACTTTTTAAACTGGCAAATGTAGAGTAAGCTTTAACTGTCTGAAACGAATGCACATGTCAGAGAAAAGTTTCTTAAAATGCTTATTTCTGAGTTTTATTTGAGGATATTTCACATTTCTCCATAGTCTTCAATGTGCTCCAAAATATCACTTTTTTGATTTTACAGGATTGTTGTTCATACATTGCTTTAAGGTAAAGAGGTATAAATCCCTGAGGGGAATACACACATCACAAAGCAGTTTCTCGGAAAGCCTCTCTCCAGTTTTTATCTGAAGATATTTCTTTTTTCACCATAGGCCTGAATGTGCTCCTGAATTTTCCTTCACGGATCCATCCATGTCAGAGTTTCCAAACCATGTAATATGAAGAAAGTTTTATCTATGTGAGATGAATAAATATATATATCACAAAGCAGTTTCACAGAAAGCTTCTTTCCAGTTTTTCTCTGAGGATATTTCCTTTTTCACAATAACCATACATATACTTCCGAATGTCCCTTAGTAGATTTTTCTCCAAAAGGGATTCCCAAATCCTCTATGAAAAGAAAGGTATAACACTGTGAGTGAAATGTACCCGTCACAAAGCAGTTCCTTGGAAAGTTTCTCTCCGGTTTCTATCTGAACATGTTTCCTTTTTCACCATAGGCTTCAAAGTGCTCCCGAATATGCCTTCACATGCTAAACATAAAGAGCATTAGAAAACTGCTGAATGAAAAGAGAAGCTTAACTGAGTGAGAGGAATTCACACTACACATAGCAATTTCACAGAAAGCTTCCTTCTGGTTTTTATCTGAGGATAGTTCTTTCTCCATATTCTAAAGAGCATTCCCAAATGTCCTTAATCAGATTCCACAGAAGCAGTGATTTCACACTGCTCCATCCAAAGAATGGTTTTACACCATGAGATGAATACACACATCACAAAGCAGTTGCTCAGAAAAATTTCCTCTAATTTTCATCGGAAGACATTTCATTGCTCACCACAAGCCTCTGGACGCGACTTAATATCCCTTCACAAATTCGTGAAAGACAGTTTCTAAACTGGACAACATAGAGAAAGCTTTAACTCTGTGAAATGAATGCACATATCAGAGAACAGTTTCTTGGAATGCTTCTTTCTGGGTTTTATTTGAGGATATTTCACTTTTCGCCATAGTCATCAATGTGCTTCAATATCACATTTTCTGTTTTACAGGAACAGTGTTCAAACACTGCTTTAGTAGAAGAGAGGTGTAATTCCCAGAGTGGAATGCACACATCACAAAGCAGTTTCTCAGAAAATTTCTCTGTAGTTATTATCTCAAGATACTTCCTTTTTCACCATAGAGCTGAATGTGCTCCCGAATGTCCCTTTGCGGATCCGTCCATGATAGAGTTTCCCAACTGCATAATATAAGGAAAGTTTTATCTATGTGTGATGAATAAACATATCTACCACAAAGCAGTTTCACAGAAATCTTTTTTCCAGTTTTTGTCTGAGGATATTTCCTTTTTCACCATAGCCATCCCTATACTCCCGAATGTCCCTTGGTAGCTTTTTCTCCAAAAGGGATTCCCCAATCCTCTATGAGAAGAAAGGTATAATTCTGAGCGTGCAATGCACACGTCACAAGGCAGCTGCTCTGAAAGCTTCTCTCCAGTTTGTATCTGAAGATATTTCCTTTTTAATTGTAAGCCTCAAAGTGCTCCCAAATATCCCTTCACAGACTAAACAAAAACAGTGGTAGAATACTGTTCAATGAAAAGTGTAGCTTAACTGTGCAAGCAGACGTGAATGTGCTCCCGAATGTTCCTTCACTGATCCCTCCATGATGGAGTTTCCAAACCATGTAATATAATGAAAGTTTTATCTATGTGGGATGAATAAACATATCTATCACAAAGCAGTTTCACAGAAAGTTTCTTTCCCCTTTTTGTCTGAGGATATTTCCTTTTTCACCATAGCCGTTCATACTTCTGAATGCCCCTTGATAGCTTTTTCTCCAAAAGGGATTCCCCGACCCTCTATGAGAAGAAAGGTGTAACTCGGTGAGTGAAATTCCCACATCACAAAGTAGCTCCTCAGAAAACTTCTCTCCAGTTTCTATCTGAAGATATTTCCGTTTTCACCATAAGCCTCAAAGTGCTCCTGAATATCCCTTCACAGACTAAACAAAAACAGTGTTAAAATACTGTTCAATGAAAAGAGAAGCTTAACTCTGCGAGTGGAATTCACACAACACAGAGCAGTTTCAGAGGTTTCCTTCCGGTTTTTATTTGAGGGTATTTCTTGTTCACCATATTCTAAAGAGCATTCCCAAACGTCCTTTCTCCGGTTCCACATTGATTTCAAACTGCTCAATCCAAAGAATGATTTAACTCTATGAGATGAATGCACACATCACAAAGCAGATTCTCAGAAAGCTTCTCTCCAGTTTTTATCTAAAGATATTTCCTTTTTCACGATACTCCTGAATGTAATCTCGAATATCCCATCGCAGATCCATCCATGATGGAGATTCCAAGCTCAGTAATGTAAAGAAAGCTTTATTTATGTGAGATGAATAAACACAGCAAAAAGCAGATTAACAGAAAGCTTCTTTCCAGTTTCTATCTTAAGTTATTTCCTTTTTACCACATTCCTGCATGTGCTCCCGAATGTCTCTTTGCAGATCTGCCCTTGACAGAGTTTCCAAGCTGCATAATGTAATGAAAGCTTAATCTATGTGACATGAATACACATATCACAGAGCAGTTTCACAGAAAGCTTCTTTCCAGTTATTGTCTGAAGCTATTTCCCTTTTCACCATGGGTGTCAATAAGCTCCTGAATATCACTTGGTGCCTTTTTCTCCAAAAGGGTTTCCCGATGCTGTATGAGAAGAGAGGTATAACACTGTGAGTGGAATGCACAGGTCACAAAGCAATTCCTCGGAAAGCCTCTTTCCAGTTTCTATCTGAACATATTTCCTTTTCACCGTAAGCCTCAAGGTGTTCCCCAATATCCTCTCACACGCAAAACACAAACAGTGTTAGAAAACTGCTGAATGAAAAGAGAAGCTTAACTGAGGGAGAGGATTTCACATGACATACAGCAGTTTCAAAGAAAGCTTCCTTTTGGTTTCTCTCAGAAGGTATTTCTCCATATTCCAAAGAGCATTCCCAAATATCCTTCCTCAGATTCCACAGAAACAGTGATTTCAAACTTCTCAATCCAAAGAATCATTTAACTCTATGAGATGAATACAAACATCAGCTCACAAAGCAGTTGCTCAGAAAGCTTCTCTCCAGTTTTCATCGGAAGACATTTCCTTTTTCACGATAGTCTTGAATGTGATCCCGAGTATCCCTTTGTGGATCCATCCATGACGGAGTTTTCAACTGCATAATGTAAAGAAACTTTTTTCTATGGGAGATGAATAAACATAGCAAAAAACAGAATCACAGAACTCTTCTTTTCAGTTTTTATCTGATGATATTTCCTTTTTCACCATACACCTGAATGTGTTCCCGAATGTCGCTTCGCAGATCTTTCCATGACTAAGGTTTCAAACTGCATATTATAAAGAAAGTTGTATCTATGTGAGAAGATTATACATATCTATCACAAAGCAGTTTCACAGAAAGCTTCTTTCCAGTTTTTGTCTGAGAATATTTTCTTTTTTACCATAGCCGTCCCTATACACCCGAGTGTCCCTTGGTAGCTTTTTCTCCAAAAGGGATTCCCAAATCCTCTATAAGAAGAAAGGTATAACTGTGAGTGCAATACACACGTCACAAACCCGCTCCTCGGAAAGCTTCTCTCCAGTTTCTATCTGAAGATATTTCAGTTTTCACCATAAGCCTCAAAGCACTCCCAAATATCCCTTCACAGAGTCAGAAAAACAGTGTTAGACTACTGCTCAATGAAAAGAGAAGCTTAATGGTGCAAGTGGAATTCACACAACACAGAGTAGTTTCACAGAAAGCTTCCTTCTGGTTTTTATCTGAGGGTATTTCATTTTCAGCATATTCTGAAGAGCACTCCCAAATGTCCTTTCTCAGGTTCACAGAAAGAGTGATTTCAAACTGCTCAATCCAAAGACTGATTCAACTGTATGAGATAAATACAAACATCACAAAGGAGTTGATCAGAAAGCTTCTATCCAATTTTCAATGGAAGACATTTCCTGGCTCGCCACCTGCCTCCAGTGGCCACTTGATATCCCTTCCCAGAATCCTCAAAGACAGACTTTCCTAACTGGGAAATATAGAGTAAGCTTTAAGTCTCTGAAATTAATGCACATGTCAGAGAGCAGTTTCTTGGAACAGTTCTTTCTGGGTTTTATTTGACGATATTTCACTTTTCTCCATAGTCATCAATGCGCTCCGAAATATTACTTATACGGTATTGCAGGCACAGTGTTCCAACACTGTTCTATGACAAAAGAGGTGTAATTCCCTGAATGGAATACACACATCACAAAGCAGATTCTCAGAGCTTCTATCCAGTTTTTATCTGAAGATATCTCCTTTTTCACCATAAACCTCAAAGCGCTCCCGAATATCTAGTTGGCAGACTAAACAAAAACAGTGTTAGAATACTGCTCATTGAAAAGAGAAGCTTAACTCTGTGAGCAGAATTTACACGACCCAGGGCAGTTTCACAGAAAGCTTCCTTCTGGTTTCTATCTGAGGTTATTTCTTTTTCAGGATATTCTAAGGAGCATTCCCAAATGTCCTTTCTCAGATTCCACAGAAACAGTGGTTTCAAACTGCTCAATCCAAAGAATGATTTAACTCTATGAGATGAATACACACATCACAAAGCAGTTGTTCAGAAACCTTCTCTCCAGTTTTCAACGTAAGACATTTCCTTGCTCACCACCGGCCTCCAGTTGCCACTTAATATCCCTTCACACAATCCTCAAAGACAGACTTTCCAAACTGGGATATGTAGAGTAAACTTTAGCTCTGTGCGATGAGTGGACATGTCAGAGAGCAGTTTCTTGGAATGCTTCTTTCTGGGTTTTATATGACGACATTTCACTTTTCAGCATAGTCTTCAATGTGGTCCGAATATCACTTTTTAGTTTTACAGGAACAGTGTTCAAACAGTGCCTTATGAGAGGAAAGGTATAACACCCTGCGTGGAGTGCACACATCACCAAGGAGTTTCTCAGAAAGCTTCTCTCCAGTTTTTATCTAACGATATTTCCTTTTTCACCATAATCCGAAATGTGATTCCAAATATCCCTTCGCGGTTCCATCCATGATGGAATTTGCAAGCTACGCAAAGTAAAGAAAGCTTTATCTATCTGAGATGAATAAATGTAGCCAAAGGCAGATACACAGAAAACTTCCTTCCAGTTTTTATCTGAAGATATTTCCTTTTTTACCATAGTCCTGAATGTGCTCCTGAATGTCCCTCCACAGATCTGTCCATGATGGAGTTTCCAGGCTGAGTAACGCAAAGAAAGCTTTATGTATGTGAGAGGAATAAACATAGCAAAAAGTAGACTCACAGAGGGCTTCTTTCCAGTTTTTATCTGAAGATATTTCCTTTTTCACCATAGGCCTGAATGTGCTCCTCAATGTCCCTTTGCGGATCCGTCCATGACAGAGTTTCCAAGCTGTGTAGTGTAAAGAAAGCTTTATCTATGTAAGATGAATACACATATCACAAAGCAGTTTCATAGAAAGCTTTTTTCCAGTTTTTATTTGAGGTTATTTCCCTTTTCACCATAGGCATCAACATGCTCCCGAATATCACTTGGTACCTTTTTTTACAAAAGGGTTTCCCCGATGCTGTATGAGAAGAGAGATATAGCACTGTGAGTGAAATTCACACGTCATAAAGCATTTCTTTGGAAAGCTTCTCCCCATTTTTGCTCTGAACATACATCGTTTTTCACTGTATGCCTCAAAGCGCTCCTGAATATCCATTTTTACGCTAAGCATAAACAGGGTTAGAAAACTGCTCAATGAAAAAAGAGGCTTAAATGAGCAAGAGGAATTAAGACGACACAGAGTAGTTTCACAGAAAGCTTCCTTCTGGATTTTACCTGAGAATATTTCTTTTTCCATATTCTCAGGAGGGTACCCAAATGTCCTTCCTCAGATTCTACAAAAACAGTGATTTCAAACTGCTCAATAAAAAGAATGGTTGAATTCTATGAGATGAATACATACATCACAAAGTAGTTGCTCAGAAAACTTCTCCCCAGTTTTCATCAGAAGACGTTTCCTTGCTCACCAGAAGACTCCAGACGCCACTTAATATCCCTTCACAGATTCCTCAAAGACAGAGTTTCCAAACTGGGCAACATAGAGTAAGCTTTAACTCTGTGAAATGAATGCACATATCAGGGAGCAGTTTCTTGGAACGCTTCTCTCTGTGTTTTTTTTTTTTTTCTTTTGAGGATATTTCACTCTTCTCCACAGTTCTCAATGTGCTCTGAAATATCACTTTTTCAGTTTTACAGGAACAGTGTTCAAACACTGCCTTATGAGAAAAGAGGTATAACTTCCCAATGGAATGCACATATCACAAAACAGTTTCTCAGAAACTTCTCTCCAATTTTTATCTGAATATATTTCCTTTGTCACCATAGTTTTGAAGGTGCTCCTGAATGTAAGTTGGCAGATTCGTCCATGATGGTGTTTCCAAGCTATGTAATGTAAAGAAAACTTTATCTATGTGAAATGAATGAACATGGAAAAGAAAAGATTCACAGAAAGCTTCCTTCTAGTTTTTATCTGAAGATATTTCCTTTTTCATCATAGTCCTGAACGTGCTCCCGAATGTCCCTTCGTGGATCCGTCCATGATGCAATTTCCAAACAGCGTAACATAAAGAAGGTTTTATCTATGTGAGATGAATAAACATATCTATCCCAAAACAGTTTCACAGAAAGCTTCTTTCCAAGTTTTGTCTGAGGATATTTCCTTTTTCACCATAGCCGTCTTTATACTCCCGAATGTCCCTTGGTAGTTTTTTCTCCAAAAGGGATTCCCCAATCCTCTATGAGAAGAAAGGTATAATTCTGTGAGTGGAATGCACACGTCACAAAGCAGCTCCTAGGAAAGCTTCTCTCCAGTTTCTATCTGAAGATATTTCCTTTTTCACCATAACCCTCAAAGCACTCCAGAATAATCCTTCACAGACTAAACATAAACAGTGTTAGAATACTGCTCAATGAAAACAGAAGCTTAACTATGTGAGTGGAATTCACGTGCCACAGTGCAGTTTCACAGAAAGCTTCCTTCTGGTTTTTATCTGAGGGTATTTCTTTGTCAGGATATTCTAAAGAACGTTCCCAAATGTCCTTTCTCAGGTTCCACAGGAGGAGTGATTTCAAACTGCTCAATCCAAAGAATGATTTAACTCTATGAGATGAATACACACATCACAAAGCAGTTGCTCAGAAAGCTTCTCTCCAATTTTCAATGAAAGACATTTCCTTGCTCACCACAGACCTCCAATTGCCACTTAATATTCCTTTGCAGAATCCTCATAGAGAGACTTTCCAAACTGGGAAATGTAGAGTAAGACTTAACTCTGTGAAGTGAATGGACATGTCAGAGAGCAGTTTCTGGGAATGCTTCTTTCTGGGCTTTATTTGACAACATTTCACTTTTTGCCATAGTCTTCAATGTGGTCCGAATATCACTTTTTTGTTTTACAGGAATAGTGTTCAAACAGTGCCTTATGAGAGGAAAGTTATAACTCCCTCAGTGGAATGCACACATCACCAGGCACTTTCTCAGAAAATTTCTCTCCAGTTTTTGTGTGACGATATTTCGTTTTTCACTGTAGGACTGAATGTGATCCCAAATATCCCTTCGTGGATCCATCCATGACGGAGTTTCCAAGCTGTGTAATATAAAGAAAGCTTTCTCTATGTTAGAGGAATAAACATAGCAAAAAGTAGATTCACGGAAAGCTTCTTTTCAGTTTTTATCTGAAGATATTTCCTTTTTCACAATAATCCTGAATGTGCTCCCAAATGTCCCTTAGTGGATCCGTCCATGACCGAGTTTCGAAGCTGTGTAATGTAAAGAAAGCTTTATCTATGTGAGAAGAATACACATATCACACAGCAGTTTCATAGAAAGCTTCTTTCCAGTGTTTGTCTGAGGCTATTTCCCTTTTCACCATAGGCATCAACACGCTCCCAAATATCACTTGGTACCTTTTTCTTCAAAAGGGTTTCCCTGATGCTGTAGAGAAGAGAGGTATAACACTCTGAGTGGAATGCACACGTCACAAAGTATTTCCTCGGAAAGCTTCTCTCCAGTTTCGGTTTGAACATATTTCCTCTTTCACCATAAGCCTCAAAGTGCTCCCGAACAACCCTTGACAGGCTAAACATAAACAGGGTTAGAAAACTGCTCAATGAAAAAAGAGGCTTAACTGAGCGAGATTAATTAAGATGATGCAGAGCAGTTTCACACAAAGCTTCCTTCTGGATATTATCTGAGGATATTTCTTTCTCCATATTCTAAGGAGCATTCTGAAATATTTTTCCTCAGATTCCACAAAAACAGTGATTTCAACCTGCTCAATCCAAGGAATGGCTTAACTCTATGGTGTGAATACACACATCACAAAGCATTTGCTCAGAAAGCTTCTCTCCAGTTTTCATTGAGAGACGTTTCCTTGCTCACCACAGGCCCCGTGCGCCACTTAGTATCCCTTCACAGATTCCTCAAAGACAAATTTTCCAAACTAGGCAATATAGAGTAAGCTTTACCTCTGTGAGGTAAATGTACATATCAGAGAGCAGTTTGTTGGAACGCTTCTTTCTGGATTTTATTTCAGGATATTCACTTTATGCCATAGTCTTCCATGCGCTCCGAAATATTACTTTTTCAGTTTTACAGAAACAATCTTCAAACACTGTCTTATGAGAAAAGAGGTATAACTTCCTGAGTGGAATGCACCCATCACCAATCAGTTTCTCAGAAAGTTTCTCTCCAGTTTTTAACTGACGATATTTCCTTTTTCAACATAGGCCCAAATGTGATCCCGAATATCCCTTTGCGGATCCATCCATGACGGAGTTTCCAAGCTGCGTAATGTAAAGAAAGCTTTATCTGCATGGATGAATGAACATAGCAGAAAGCTGATCCACAGAAAGCTTCTTTCCAGTTTTTATCTGAAGATATTTCCTTTTTCACCATAGTCCTGAATGTGCTCCCAAATGTCCCTTCATGGATCCGTCCATGACAGAGTTTTCAAGTTTCATAATATAAAGAAAGCTTTACCTTTGTGAGATGAATACACATATCGCAGAGCAGTTTCATGGAAAGTTTTTTTCCAGTTTTTTTCTGAGGCTATTTCCCTTTTCACCATAGGCATTAACATGCTCCGAAATATCACTTGGTACCTTCTTCTCAAAAAGGGTTTCCCGAATGCTGTATGAGAAGAGAGGTGTAACACTGGGCGTGGAATCCAGACGTCACAAAGCAGTTCCTTGGAAAGCTTCTCTCCAGTTTTTGTCTGAACATATTTTCTTTTTCACCATTAGCCTCAAAGCGCTCCTGAATATCCCTTCACATGCTAAACATAAACAGGGTTAGGAAACTGTTCAATGAAAAGAGAGGCTTATCTGAGAGAGTGGAATTAAGATGACCCAGAGCAGTTTCACACACAGCTTCCTTATGGATTTTACCTGAGGATAATTCTTTCTCTGTATTCTAAGGAGCGTTCCCAAATGTCCTTCCTCAGATTCCACAAAAACAGTGATTTCTAACTGCTCAATCCAAAGAATGGTTTAACTCTATGAGACGAATACACACATCACAAAGCAGATGCTCAGAAAGCTTTTCTCCAGTTTTCATAGGAAGAAGTTTCCTTGCTCACCACAACCCTTTGGGCAACACTTAATATCCCTTCACAGATTCCTCACAGACAGAGTTTCCAAACTGGGCAATGTAGAGAAAGCTTTTCGACTGTGAAATGAATGCACATATCAGAGAGCAGTTTCTTGGAACGCTTCTTTCTTGGTTTT